>NC_048280.1:17115782-17240782 GCF_009762535.1 Notolabrus celidotus
AATGTGAGAGACAAAGATGTGTCTTAGGGAAAGACCCTTTTGTAGAGGTAAAGATCAATGTTTTGGGGCTGTTTTTGAGATTTCACATTTACTAGTTTTTGTGTGATTGAAAGAAAACTTTTGAGAATGAGTGTCAGCCACCAATGTATATTTGTAATGCTTGTTAACCAGTCTGTCTTCAGTGGTATCTTCCAGTTTGATTTCAGAGACTGTCCCTGTGTGCTAGTCTAGATTAAGTTGTTTTCGAGATCTTCTCTGCTCCCATCTCTTACTTTTATATTTTCAATTTCCCCATCACATTTCAGTTTGTCTTCCAAGTTGTGCACAATGTTTTTTTTAACCTTTTTTGAGGGAAGATTGATGTTACATTGGTAATAACACCCATTCAACAACAGAGGCAGGCTGAAAGAAAACATCAGATTAAAACACAGTGAAATCCTAAAATCAGTCAAGACAGAGTTTCATTTGTCTTTTAACAAGCAGCCTTGTTTATCAGTGGTGTGTATCAGAGAAGCAGAGCGGGCCCAGCATTGCCATGGCTTCACTTGTTTCTCATTTCTGCAGCGCAGCGGGGGATCAGAGAGAGCGATAGAGACGGAGGGCAACAACAGACGAGGGAAGAGACGAGGAGGAGGGGAGAAAGCAGGACTGAGGGAATTTGCTGGATCATTAGTTTACAGTGTTGTAGTATTGACCTCAGAATGGACCCCTGCAGACACAGGGCACTGGCGTCTGGCCCATGAAGATGTAGAGGAGCCCTTAATGCAACTGACCTCTGTATGTGTGTGTGGGGGTGTGTGCGTGCGTTTTTGTGTGAGATAAGCATCTGATTTTTATGTTTGGAATAAACTGCCTGGCCTCAGCAGGTTACTACAGTGCAGATATTAAACCAGTTATCCAGTGGTTTTGCACATAAAAATCTTGCTGCTGGAGATTCACTTTTAAAAGACTTTACACAAACTCCTATGTAAAGGTTTGTAGATGTACAATGTGAACAACTGAAATGAGATCACCTGAAAACAAAGACAACAGAAGAAAGCTTAAACTCCTTTTCTTAAAGTTCTTAAGATAAACTTTTAGTCTGTGTGGTTTTGTGCCCCCTGTGGACAAAGTATTACATCCGATCGCTTTGCTGATTTTGTTCTGTGCATGTGTCAGTGGTGTTCACAACAAAAAGTCTTATCCTGCTTCCTTTAACAGTCAAATGCATCACACATCGAGAATCATAGCCACAGAACTATAGACTGTATAAATAATGGACGTAGTATCCATGACGTCACCCATCTATTCCTGAATGCTGTTTTGAACCAATCGTCAGCGGGAGCCATATTGGAAATTCTGAACTCAACCTAACTTCTGTCGGGATAGTGTGAGGTAAAGAGGCCTCCTAGCAAACAGCTACAGTGTTCCCGCCAGTCAGTGAAGTCAGTCATGTCCTTAAATGGGCAAAAACTCGTAATCTTAATATCTTCTGAACTGTTGCATTAGAAGAAGTGTCACCCCCTGTACATTGTGTGCCAATAGAGAAATTAGCTACTCAGACCTAAACTGTTTTTGATCCAGGTGTCTTTCTGCCGTAAAGATTAGGGATGGGAATTTACCGTAATACTTGTACTTGATTACTCAAATTTCCTAATGAACAACTACTCGAGTACTCACAATTATTTTTTTTTTTTTAACTGTAAACAAAAATAAATTCATAAAAGTCCGTCGGACACGGACCTACCAGACCAGAATTGTAGTAAGTTCTGCTGCCCTTTCTTCAGACATCTTTTCCACTCTTGTAGTTGTTGTTCTCCGTGATGGTAGCTTGTACTCCGGCTTGACTAACGCGATCAGCTCTTTGAAGCCTTCTCCTTCCACAAAACTTAACTGGAGCATATCTCACCATACCGCACCACCTTACCATTTTGGTTATTATCAGGCTAATCTTCTCTGCTCTGGTTTCGTCACAATGACGTGTGCTAGCAGGGTGAGCAACAGATGTGATGCGAGACTGCCTGTTTTCTGCCTCCGCTGTTTTCTCCTTGTGCTTTAAGCGCATGTGGTTAAGCATTGAACTAGTATTTCTATGGTGTGCAAGTTTAACGCCACATATCTTGCACTGCACATTAACTTCATCGTTTTTTCCGAAGTACTCCCAGACATTACTTTTATTAACTGACATGTTGCAGGTGTCGCAGATGGTTCTGTGTTTGTTGTGCATATGCTTTCGGTGGAATAATATGTTCCTAGAGAGTTGCCGTATAGCTGCCGTAAAACAGTTGTTTTTGCTGAAATCCGGCTCAGTGTGTTCTAAAGCTGAAGCTGTGGCCAGAGAAGTCATACGTTTATATCCCGTTAATTATTTTCCTACCTAGTATATTCAGTTAAAACAAAAAGCACATGTAACGCTGTATGAGTTCAAGTTATCTTGCCAGGTGCGCGAGTAACAAAGCGCTATTCGAATAATGGGGTCAATGGCGAGTACTCGAGTAATCGTACCCATCCCTAGTAAAGATCATCTTTTTTTTATTGGTATGTATGTTGTTTCCGGTGTTTCTGCAGCCAGCCTCAAGTGGATCCTCGATGAACTGCAGTTTATAACCCTTCCACGTGGGCTTCATATTTTCAGACCAGATTTTTCAAGCTCATTCCCCTTCTCATGCCATATATTGTATTTTCAGAGGCCTCAGAAGTCACATACACACCCATTCAAAAGCCCATAATTACAGCAGAAATAAACATGTTTACAGCCTTTACAGCGTTTCCTATATGGTGACTGCTGCCAATGGGCTTCAAAACTCTGCTTGAAAATCCAACGGGTAATGCCACTTAGACTATGTCCATGTTTTATACAATATCCAGATTGTACTGGCATTTACATATGCACAGGCACAGACACAGAAGCTGCAGTGAACAATGAGTTGCTCAGTTTTCAGTAGAGCAACAAGCCACTAAAACATAAAGGATGATAGCCTTCCCTCATTCAGGGGGTTTAGTCTTCTGGCTTGCCAGCTAATGTTAGTTGGACTATAATGTAGGGCCCTGTTCAATATAGAGCTCAGAAAATAGAGCTCAGCATTGTGTGAATTTTACTACAATGAGTGCGTAGGCTGACAATTTTACAACCAAAATATTGAAGGTAATGGGTAACTGAATGCTCAATTCTAAATGACATGTCAGGATGTGGAGAAAAAACCTAGAGATTAAAAATGCAAAAGGTAGATCATTTTTGTCAGGATAATGAGCTCAGTACCTGTACAAAAAATCATATTATTGTCGTGTATCCAAATTTCATATGTAGGAACATATTTGTGTTGCTCAGTGAAATAAGTGGTTTAGCAGTTGATTAAACCCTTGCCAGAAACTCTCCCTATCGTAATCTCTTCAGGGGCTGAGCTCCCCTAAAGGTCTGATCCTGAAATCACCCTTGCTGTACAGGAACAGTCTGTATTAATGCTGATAAATGCTGTTTTTGCTTTTGTTGGTTCTAAAGAGGTCTAAATTTGACTGCCAATCTGTTTAAAGAAAACCTCTTTAACAGAAATTTTAATTTGAACAGAATTTGATGATTAACTTTGATATTCATCAAATCTTTTTTTTTAAAGTAACTATTGAATAAGTGATAGATTGGTATACATCTAACCAGAAGTCTAAGTTCTTAAATCTTTACAGCAAAGCCTGTTGTCATTACAAGGCAAGTTCACCTATAAAGCACAATTCATACAAAGAGCAATTCAAAGTTCTTGACAGTGTGGAAACCATAATAGAATTTAAGTGTATGCATTGTATACATTGCAGTGTAGCACTATAGTCTAAATCCTTTACAGCATAAGTTACGTTCTAAGAAGACCCTGACTGCAGAGAATATTAGACACATTTTACTAACGATGGGACTTAAGCTGTTATCACTTTGTCATTCCCTTTATTTAATCTGTGCCTTTACAAAGGATGTGAAGATAAGTAAGAAACTGAAGACCCCGTAAACATAAAGGACAAAAACAATCCAAAACAGATTTCCCCAAAAGATATCACGCACTGCAGATAGTTAGACGTGCTGCAGTTGAGCGAAAACAACTTCTAAAATTGGTATATTGGCACAAAGTTCTTGAAAATCTACCCTTCAAACACTCAACCTGAGCCTGTCTCTTTGGAAAAATGTCACTGACCATCAATATTTTATCCTACTATTTTTTCACCTGAGGACAATTATACATGTCCAGTCACACACTGTTAACAGCTTTTAGTATTGTGGGGAATAACAAATGCACAAGCACATAAAACCCTGACTGTATGGCCAGTGTTTATGCATTGTGAACTGATCCTGTAAGGGGTTTAAATGAGCAAGATAAGCAGCATGTCCTTGAGCGCTTTCAAATAAAATCCTGCTCCATGCATTTTTTAAACATGTCTTATAATTTTCTCCACACGTGAATATATCTGACAGGTTTAGGGCTATAGTAAAAGTCTGTCTATGCACCTACGTGCCTGTAATGCATGCTCTCTCTGTGTCTCAGAGAGCAAGTGTTCAGGTATCTTTTCTGTCTCCCTCTCGCTATACCTGTGTTACGGTCTGCACTTGATTTTGATTCAGAGTGACAGGACACGACCACTGACTGTGTACTGCAGTTGTTGAACGAGTGTAGATTTCAGTCCCTGGCTGTTAGAGGACACATTCCACATAGTTCTGGGATTGTGGTCTTGGATGAGTTGCATTGCTGCAAATACTACACATTCCTCTTTTTTTTCCTTTTCTGTTTGTGGTGAATCATGGGGTAAAGATATGTTTAAACATTTCATGCCTGCAAATGTTTTCACTTCTCTCAGGTTCTTTTCGGTTTTACAGCATATATCTTTTTCTAGAGAGCAGAACCTGTGTGTAATTTGATGGTTTCTTTTACTCATCAGATTCATTTAATTTAATCACAGACTGTACACTTGCAGTTATCATGAGCCAAACTATCATGAGTGCCACTGCTGCTTAGTCTGAAGCTCAGGTACCAGCCTGAAATCTGGTGCAGACTTAAGCATTTCTGGAGCTGTAAGGATCATCATTCTGCACACATACAAAGTCTTACACACATACACACACATACACACACACAGCTACTTCTGAACCGAGACACCTCAGAATCCTGCCAGGAGGCTGCCAATGCAGCATTGCGCAGACTGAGGCAAAGCAGTGCATGCTGGGAGTGTTTATCCGACAGAAGCAATTCAGGCTGCCACTCTGGCTCTGACAGTGAGTCGCATTACAGGAGAACTACAATAAAAATAGTGCAGTATATCCCTCACAACATACTGTATTTCCACAATGCCTTGCAATCTGGGGGATCTGATTTAGTCCATGCCAGCTGCCACCTGATGAATGTAATTGATGAGTTTTTTGTTTGTTTACTACATCTCAGTGTCCTTGAGAAATGACAGAGCGCACTCATTAGAGGAAAGAGAGAGGAAGATCATTTGTTAGAGCATGAAGAGAAGACTTACAGCCAGAGGGTAAACATATGTTGTTGGTCAACTTGGCGGGCGAGTTGAGAGGCTGAGTTTGGAAAATGAGCACCATTTAGAATTAGCCACAGGTTCAACAGTTGAGAGGTTAGAAAATGAGAATAAAAGGACTGAATGAAATAAAAGGAGTTTTTTGTGTCCAGGTCAGATGAGGTCAGTTGATTTCCGGCAGGACCTCATGGTCTAATGCTCTATAATGGCTGTGTCGGACCTCTGCACTCTACAAGCTTCTTGCTCTCTCTGTGGATCACTTACACTGGTAAGTGGCCACACCTGGTTCTGTTGGCTTAGGTCCAGTGACAGAGTAAAAAGCCCCAGTGAGAAACCCCCTCACCCTGTACAAAATGAGAGCAGCACGGTGCTTTAAAGCTCTGCTCCTCCCTGTTCACGTAGACATAGAACAATATCAAAGTGTCTGATTTTGTGTTTGTGTCCACTCTTTGCTGCTTTGGGTCATAAAGAATGTATAGTGTATGTGAGGCTGTAAACCCATCTGAGCTGTCTGCTTGCAGCACTTTCTCCATATGTTTCTTCCCTCAAACTCAACCTCCATCTGTCTGTTACGCTGCCTGTTTGAACTACAACATCCAGCGATGATCACACAGCTAATAGCCTCTCCAGTTCTCATGGGATGCTTGTGAACAACTGCGGGAACGCACAGAACTGTCACCGCTCTCTATTGTTGTGTTAACACTGACGGTCAGCGAGAGATATCGACTTAAAACAGCTGCCATGTATTTAATCCTCAGCGTTTTAGATTAGCATCAATCTGGGATTACAAGCAAACCAGAGAAGAAAAAAGCTTTGATATGTTTTTTTTTTTTTCTTGGGTAGAGAGCTGTCTTTAAACGAAAGTGATGATGACAGTTTGACAAGGTGCTGATAGAAAACACTTTTTAACCTGCTGAACACATAGAGGCTGTTAAAAGTCCTCTTTTATCTGCTGGTATCCCTCCTAGTCTCTCTTATCCTCCCTGCCAGAGATGTAACTTGCTACAGAACTGCTATCAAAGCGGCTGCCCTTATTGAGCTGTGTAAGGCAGCAGCGGTGGGGGGTTGCCTGTGAAAAAAGGGGTGACATGTCAATCAACATAGGGCACCCTGTAGAGGACACCCTGTAGAGGACACCCTGTAGAGGGCACCCTGTCAGGACGCCTTGGGGTCTTCAGGAAGGATCGACATGGCAAAAAGGCACTTGTCGGCATCAGATAGCAATGTGGGGAAGAGAGGAGTAGAGGGCACACCATCCTGAAAGTCTTTTATCACTCAACTCAAAAGACGGAGGCTACGGGTGAGTGAGTTTATCAACCTACGCTGCTCCCTTAGGACCCCTTGGGTGTCCCTGAATGCTCCTGTTTTAATTAGAAACACATCATATCTTTCCCTCTCTTCTCCTCTTTTTTCCTCAACAGTTACAGTGAGTGTTTCAGGTTAATCTTTGGGATTAAGAGACAGTCATTTTGAGGAGCAGAGGATTCAGATCAGTGCACCATGGATGGGTGTGCGACATGAAGAGAAGAGAGGGGCATTTTATAGTAAGCCTTGTTAACCATGATAGAGAGTAAGGCTCTTGGTTGATGGTATTTGTGGTAGCAATTGTGGTTTAGCGGTGGCTTTCTGTTGTTGTTCCCACTGACACCAAATGCGCACCAGTTTGCTCTCAAACCACAGTACGGTTGGAAGTGGGACGCCCCCTCAAAGTGCTTCCTGTAACCTGATAGTTTCTGCCAGAGGTAAAAGCTGTAGGTGGAAACAACGCTTAGGAACAGCTCTTCTTTTTCTGATCAGCAGTCCAACATTTCTGTGTCTAAAACAAAAATAGCACCCTATTTATTACATTTACCAGTCTTGTATATATTTCCTCTAATCCTATCAACATAAATCTGTTGTGTCACATTCATATTTCCTCTGACAGCTGCTCCAGTCCTCAGCAGTGTGGTGTAACTTGCATTTCTTCGTAAGTGCCACAGTGTTACTGCGGATGCTGCTCTGCCTCCACTTGCCTGCCGAATATGGAGGTTGGTTGGAGGCCTCTCTGCTGATATTCCTCCATCATTGATATGCAAGCTGCATCGCACAGGCGCTAGCGCAAGGTTAAGCATGCGTGACGGCTGGGCTTAGGAACTGCTTCAGACTCTCTCTCACTCTTGCTATCCTTCTCTTTCTCCTACACGCACACAAACATACATATTCTCTAACTGTGCCTCACTTCTTCTTCTTCCTGTTGGCCTAAATTGTCCCTTGTCTGTTTTGTGAAGTTAAGACAGAGTTATTCACTTTAAGTCTCCTTCAGTGTGCCGTCCTTACATGACCGTATGCACACCGTCTGTCAACTGATCCCTTTAAAGTCCTTCATGACATTTTTTTCCCCTTCAACTCAAGGCTGTATATATTCTACCGCTCAGGATTACATCTCTGACATTGAGTTTTTGCCCTTTTAAGGTCCACTAAATGCCATTTATCAACAATAGAGAAGCAAAAAGGATTAATGAGTGACACAAGGTGCACAGGGCAACAGCAGCGTTGTTCATTAGGATAGATCCAATGTTAAAAATAACTGGAAACATTTGTTCATACATTTTACTGCTAAAACTTCATGTTGCAGCAAGATGTATGCCTCTTAATGATTACTCATTTATTTATACTTCCTCTAGAGCCTCTCTTGAAGCCTTAATAGTCTCACATTCCTTCTTGAATTGCTCTAGATTGCCTTCATCTGTATCAGCTTTTTGTGTCTCATCTAGAGTTTTGTTGTTCAAAAGAACAGAGACCTATTAAGGTCTGTAGAAAAGAATTTGAATCCTATAAGATGAGAGCATGGCCTTGCTACCAGTCATGTCCTTCTCCCTCTGGTTTCGTTGGAGTTGCTGCTGATTGTGGAATGTTACATTGTTTGAGCTGAACAATGACGGTGCATTGCTGGACAGTGTGCGGAGCAAGCGGGACATTCCAGGTTCTGTATATAATTGACATCAAGGCTTAGTTAGAGGCAACTCTGCAATTGTGAGTGTGTAATAGTAAAAGTGAGATAAAAAGAGTGTGTGTAAGAGAAAAACTTGGTCATAAGAATTTGCATAGCACAATGTGTGTCAAGTAAATTAATGAACTAGAACATTCTTGCACCAAATTTAAAATACCATGACCTAGTATTTATTGTAGAAATATGCTTTTCCTTAGGCCAATTTCCGTATTAAATCACTGCTTCAATTAGTGCTGCATGATTTGGTAAAATTGTGCCATTGCGTTCATAGCAGACGATATGCTATTTGCAATTGTGATATAATAAATAGCATTATGAGTTTATTTGCTTCGTTATCAAAAAACATGCAGAGATTATTGATAGGTTTGAACTATGTATTTCTCAATTTAAACATAAAAATATTTAGTAAATGCATTTTAAATTTGGAGATACAAAGCAGAAATAATGCACATGTGATTTTCCAAATATGAACCAAGAGCTCACCGGAGACTCATTGGAGGTGCTTTTTAATGTAAAGTGTCAGCACTTGTACTCAGAGCTACCCACGTATGATCTGATCACCCAGCAGGCATGTTGAAGCCAGGTGTAAATGTCCCCTGAGGCTCTGTAATTGTTCCCTGCTGTGGTTTTATTGGACTTTGATGACCTTTAACTGTCTCTTTGTCTTTGTCTTTACTTGCATGGGCCTTCACTCGCCTGCTTTATCATTCTTTTTTCTGTGCTGTCTCAAGTGTTGGTAGAAATTGGTTGTGTTGCCACGCAACATAGCAAGTTTTATTTTGGAAGTTTTGCACAGCACTTTATTCTGTTCAACATCGCCATATATGAATCCAAAGTATTCCAATTTAGCAGATGTTTTTTATTATTTTTTCCACCACCAGTTATGTTTAAGCTTGGTCGTCATTCTACCGCTCTTCGGCATCCATGATGGTCACTCTGCACTGTGCACTCTGCGTACTGGATAGTCATGTATACACTGCATACACTTTCAGAGAAGCTGATGAGCATAGCCAAACAGACTCCAAACAATCAGCGTAGACCAGCCCTATTCAATTAGCGGCCCGCGGGCCACATGCTGCCGGAAAGCAACCCTCGAGTGGCCCGAAAGCAACTCCAGAGTGATTGTGACTTGGGTCCGGCAAGAAAAACATCTTTTACTAACACTGACAAGTTCTGCTCTTTTATTGTGTTTATGCCCTTTTGGATGTGGCAATACGTTAATAAACATCCAGTGTGTTTGTTATCTTATCTATTTGTTTTTCTTTTAAATGGTTAAATTTGCTCACTGTCTGCTAAAAATGTCCGGCCCAGCACATGTCCTTAGTCTGAAAATCCGGCCCAATCAAATATTTAATTGAATAGCCCTGGTGTAGCTGCAGACATAGCACCTTTAACTAAACAGGGACCAGTTTGGGTAATGAGAGTGACTAACTAGGTAATGTCTAGACCCTGCTCATAGTTTTCTTCATTAAAGGTATAAAGTGTACATTTTTTATGTTTAAGAGAGATGTTTAAAACAACTGATTCCTTTGAATTTTGTACTGGTGAAAAAAATGACGTTACTTACAGCCTGAGTTTTTTTGAATTATACTTTGTCTACCGTTGATTTTTCTGTCTTTTCAAAAGCCAGTGTTTTGACCAATCTGTAAATAGAGACTCATTCTTTTAGTCAAATGTACAACAACTACTCAGTATAGCCTCTACATTCACAATCTGTTAATCCTCCCCCTTACTCTAGAAATCTGAAAATAGACTTTAAAATGAAATAGTAATTACCCTGATACGATTACTAAGTGTTGCCATCAAATTTTAGGTTCTCTCTGTAAACAGCAGTTTAATATTCTGGGCTTTATGGCTGTGTTGCATTTAAGATTTACTGTAATAGCTTGTTGAGAAAGTTGAACAAGGAAAACACTCCTAAAAATCATTGGTGTTCTTTCAGCTGTGAAATTAAACAAACTCCCCGCGAGAGGTGACTCAATCTAAACAAATCAAAGCCAATGAAATGGAACTCAAATTAAGAAAGTGATGGATTTGCCCCAGCTTTTATTTGATTCATTCACTTAACATGATCTACAAACAAACTTCATCTGTAGAGGGATTTCATTGGCTCCAGCATCTGGATAAATAAAAGGTTTGTATAAGGACATGGCTCAAATTTTTGCTCAATTAGTGTCTGGGTAACAGTGAACTAGCCATCACACTCCCTCGCCCTCTCTCTAACTCTGGGGTGAAAATAAAATATCTCTCTCTCTCTCTCTCTCTCTCTCTCTCTCTCTCTCTCTCTCTCTCTCTCTCTCTCTCTCTCTCTCTCTCTCTCTCTCCCTCGCTCTGATAAGCTGGCATTTCCTGTTATCTCAGCCCTGGGCATTGTTGTCTGCTCTGTGAGACAGTCGACTCTCAGCACTGCTGACAGAACAAGAACTGTTTCACTTTGTCTGATTGTGCCTGTATTAGGCTTCCTTTTTATGTATTGTCCTCTTCAAGTCTTAATTGCAGCTGCACTCATTTGCTTTTTTTTCTTCAAGCTGAGAGTGAAGGAGTGTGTTCCTGCCAGCAGCCACAGTCAGTAAGTGTAGTCTGGTACCAACTACCCAGTACAGTCCCAGTTAGTATTTTCAGTCTGGCACCATGCTAAATGGTGAATAAACCAGTATTCTCATTCCATCAGCAAGGTGTGTAGTGGAGTTTGATTTGCCAGAAACAACTTAGTTTAAATGGAGCTTGTCAATTCAAACTGAATACCACAAATTAAAGGGCTGAAATAATGAGGTTTTCTTTCAAGTATTACAGTACATTTTTCCTAAAAACAAACAAACAAATATGACCTTATTCTTGTGTTTCTGATTCATCTATCACTAGTGATAGTTCAGGTTTTGCAATATTGTACATATAAAAAAAATCCCTCATGCATCATACACTGTTTATTCTAATTTCTTTATACCAGAAATATAATACTCATCAGATTAATCAGTATCAAAGTTAATTTGAGTTGCAGTTCTAATATTGGTAAAACCCAAAGTTAAGTCACAAGTCTGAGATTCCTATTTTTTCCTCAATATGCCACCAGTAATTTGTGTACCCTTGCTCTAGGTAACATTCATGATTGTTTCATTTTGTTTATCTAAAGGGTTCAAAGATTTTTGGTTAGATAAATGTTTGTTATGTCTTTATTTCCTGTTAAATAGAATAACACAATAGTGAATGAGGAAATGGCCAGCAGATTAAAAACCTTTATATTAGCAGAATCCTGTTTTTCTTTGGTGCACCAAAGAGAGAAGGTTGAGTTAGTGCTCTGTTTTCTCCAATATCTTTTGAGTTTCAAGTAAACAGTAGCTGTTTAAAAAACAAAGAAATTGTCATTTACATACTATAAACTTTCAAAAAGTAGGAATCCAAAAAAACATAGATTTGATTTGTAGATGAAGACAAACATGAAATACCACCGACGTGTATGCGACGTCCAAAGACATTTCTGTATTAGCTGGGGATGTAGTTCACACTTCCTTTGCTTTCATGTAGTTTACTTTCTTTTGTGTCTGTCTTCAGTTTCATTCAGTGATAACATGGCTTGGGTGTGATCTTTTGGAGACACAGTCCGTGTTAAAAGGCAGGGTGGGGTTTGCAACTGCAGTTGGGATTGTGGTCAGAGTATGTTGATAAGTTGGCTGTTATCAGTCCCTGTACTCCTCACAATGTAGCCTGGGGCTACTACATGAGCCATCTTTTTTTTTTGCTCTTCAGCCTTGGTCACAGTTTGTTGAACCTTGTTGTTGTGTATTAGTCACTGGTTGATTCATCGCAATAAATCAAGAACAGATATGCTGCATTTGTAGTTGTAATAAATATCAAACTTTTGCATATACGTTTCAGAAAGAACTACAGAGTAAGCGTTGTTTTTCCTGCTTGAACAACTTCGAACTCAAATATTTTGACCTTTTATACGTTTTTTTCAGCTGTTTTAGAGTATTTATTTTCCCTTTGCATCGGACTGTCCCGAGGGCAGGGTGGGGGGAGAGGATTCTGGGATCTCTAGTTAATGAAAGGTAAACACAGCGTCTGCACTGAGGTGAGCCAAAAAACACAGGGGTCTTCCTCTCTGTCAGGATATGAGCTTCATTCTTTTGACTTATGCTACTACACATGACATTTCACCTTTCTTCTGGCAAATTCATCTCTTTGCAGGAGGACCATTTCCCTGAGAGCTACTTCACTCTTTATAGCCACATAAATGGATTTGCTTCTTCATTATGTGAACTATAAAAACAAATGCAGGAAAAACACTTTAATGCTGCATTTTAAAACAATCATCCCTGGATTAGCGATTCACAGAGATGCTATTTGTGTGGCTGGTCAACCTCTCACACAGTTCTGAAGTCAGCCAGCTCTGTCTTCAGCCAGCGCAGGCTACACAGATCTTTGCCAAGCCAGTGCTGGAGCATTCAGCCCTGTCACCCAGCCAGAACTCCACCGAGGGCTTTACTATGTGTTGTGGAAGAGAGAGGGATAAAGGGCTACGACAAACATTTGCTGAGTAAAGCAGCATGTGAGACCCTCTCAGTAAAGACAAAGTAGGGAACATGAGCAGATAAAGCAAGTTTATTTGTGAATTTTAACATCTCCCCTCTGTTTCCATTGCAGGATTATGACGCATGTTTTGCAAATCTTCAAAGCTAGGGTGAACTTTTTAACCGCTCCTCCAACTCTCAACTAGGCACCAAACCTGTAGCTGAAGTCTGAACAGCAGCCAGTCAGAGAGGATATAGTTTGTATATCTCAATGCAAGTGCGGCTGCCTTTAGCAGGAGCCATTAGAGGAAAACCCCAGAGGATGCTGTAGAAGGGTAATGGAGAATATAGATTTAACTTGTGACCATCAGCAAAAACCAATTAGAAATGCATCAGTGAGCAGCCAGTGATAGAGCTGCCAGTTGGGGATTATTTGACGGCATGTACAAGTATTTGACTTTGATATCCCCAGCAGTTGAAGGAGTCTAATGGAAGTCTTTGTAAAGTCTTGACACAGTCAGATGATTATGAAATTATCTCAGTACTGATAATGTTTCTCTGACAAACTTATGTAAAATGCTATAATAACACTCTGGTTAAAAACCTTGACAAAGTTAAAAAGTCTTACTTAAAAAATCTAGAATGAAGGGATGTGAGATCAGAGATCCTGCCTGATATGTGACTGAAGAATGGGACCGTAGCAGGCGTATTCATTAGAGATGTGCATGTTTAATCTACTAAATTATGAAACGTCTTAACCCTCGCCACTCGACACCAGAATTACTGGTTGGTAATGAATTATATGTCTATGTTTTGTCTAAGCTGTAGTGCAGCTACCCTCTACTGGCCCAAACTGTTGCTCTGGTTAATGACTTCTGCCATTATGTTATTATGCTCTGTTAGGCGGATGTATGCAATGACAGATGGCATCTCGTTGCGGTATTTTGTTCTTGAAAATGGAGATAAAATTGTACATAGGCTGTGTCTGGTGAAACTGGCATATAACCTCTTGACCAGAGCAATGCGTCACTAGCACAGACACATGGACATTAATCTGCAAGGAGCGAGGGCTGGTGGTGCAAGCTCTGCTAACCTTAGACTCTCTAAGGCCCTTTACTCTGATAATCTGTGTTCAGACGTGTTGAATTGGTTGTTCTCAATTTTGACAGTTTCTGAGTGTCATTTTACCTCTGGACGAGTTGGAATTCAAATTTCCGTTGAAACAACGAAGAAAATTGGTAATTTCGGAACATTCCTAATATTAATAATATTGTTTTTTTCCCTTAGTTTTCTATGTTTGCTGCGCATCACTCCTGTCCTGCTCCGTCCTGACCTCCCTCGCTGAGCTTCCCTGCGCCTTTCATTAATCATTTACTCTTTCTCCTTCCTCTATATCCCTATCTCTCTTCTTCTCATCTTTGCTGTCTCTTCCTCTTTACTCTTTTTTTCGTCTTTTTGTTGCTGCTAATCTTTATCTCTTCATCATCCTCTCCATCGCTACATCTTTCTCTGTTGACTGGTACATTACCTAGCTTGGTCCTTCCCTCTGTACTGTCAGTGTTCACCACTGTCTTTGTCTTCCATAATCTCCTTCTTTTTCCTCCTTTTTTAAACTGGATCTAACAGTTTTTTCTGAACCTGTTCTATTTGTCTGTGTTGTGTGTCTCCAGTAGAGTTCATACAGAGCATCTACGGTATGCAGCTCACATCACTTCAATCAATCCACTCACACCTAGCTACCACTGCACAGATTCATTAAGCCTATACTTTCAGCAGTAATGAAAATGTATCAGGGATTAGTCCACTGGAACCTGATTTTCCACATAAAGAGATTTGGCCATGATCCTGTCGCCATCCCAGACAAGGTGTGTGCATAAATAGCCCTGATTTAAAGATGTTTTTACTGTACAAGGGTTCCATAATACCAAAGGTTGTTTGGTCTGTTGTTCTGTTGTTCTTGAAGCCCTGTGTATAAGATGAATTATTTAGCGCTGTAATGGGTCTATATTTGTCGTTGTTTATCTTGCCTCAGTGCCCCCACCACCCTCATTGCTGCCCTACCACCATTTCTCCCAGCTTTCACATGTCTGTCTGTCTGTCTGTCTGTCTGTCTGTCTGTCTGTCTGTCTGTCTGTCTGTCTGTCTGTCAGGAGAGCACAGCCTGCTCTACCCACAGAGGAAGCTCCACTTTAATGAATGAAGTCAAGTCATTTAGCAAGGCTCTTAATGGCACATAAAGCCCCACTGCTCGCCTTGATTAATCAGGGAAAGTGTTCGGCTGTCACACACACTGGGCTGTCCTCAGCAGGGGCGGTAGCTCTTTTATGACAGGGTCTCTCTCTATTCTTGCCAGAGTTGTTTGTAACCATGAGCTGCCAATGCTCTCTTCATCCACAGGTGGTGTCTCTTTGATGGTGGGCATTTGGATGCTGCATTGCTGAGAGTGAGAGCCTGCTTGGCCTCACTATAGACTGGGCATTATGATAACCATAATATGATGATCCTGCTTCTGAGTCAAATGCAGGTGTCTTTGATTTGCATATCTCTATGACCTGCCGTGGGATATCATGAGGTGGCAGTGGGCACAGCGGGCAAGGACACAAAGTGTAGCAAAGCCACATACACAACAGATCTGTGTTTATGTCTCAAAAAAGCCAGCCTCATCATAAGATCACTGTAAAAGGTTTATCCCAGTAGTTTAAATTCTTACATTTTCAAGATGACATTTAGACAAATAGACTGGATAGGGTCTAAATGAAAAGAAAACACGAATCGAGGGACCCTGAGACTGTTTGTTTACATGATACAGCCATATACACCGATCCACCATAACATTATGACCACCTGCTTAATATTGTGTAGAGCCCCCTTTCGTCAGGGAAAGTCAGGGCCAAAACAGCCCTGTTCTGAGGAGACATCATGTACACTACACCTGTAAAGGTGTGCTGTAGTATCTGGCACAAAAACATTAACAGCAAATCCTGTCAGTACTGTAAGTTGCGACGGATAGGCCTAAATAGATCAGACTTCGTTGTCCAGCACACCCACAGATGCTGCATGAGCCATTTACTACATTGTGTGCCTCCAGGCCACCTTCCTTGGTCCAAGCTTTGATGCTCATGTGTCCACTGTTGGCTCTCTCAGCAGTGGACAGGGTGGACGCCTATACGCAGCTGTGCAGCTCCGTATGCACTGCGTTCCAGGGGCATCATGCAAGCCAACACTTTTGGGTGCAAGGTGAGACTGATGGTCATTCCCAGAATAAAGAAAAGGGTGATGCAATTTTCATTATTTTTAAACATAGATATTAAAACAACATGGGGTACATTTATTTTTCAGTCAAGAATTACAGTTAAATTATTTACGGAATCAGAATAGCTGAAATCTAATTTTTTTACTTTTATATTTCCTATTATTAATTTTATTCAATGAATACAACCAAAGCTAACTGATTAAATCTTACACATACATTCTGACATATTATTATTAAAACTAATATTATTTACTATTTAATTATTATCATCATCATGTTGTGATAATCATTATGCTTTTTTGAATTTACCTGACTGCTTAGCATATCAGCCTGCCTGTTGAACATCATCATCACTGCTCCCCCTTTAAAAAAAGAAACAAATCTTTAAAAACAAAAAAAACAGTGTTACCAGCAATAAAAGTAAATTAGTACATTTAAATCGCATTTCAGTACAGTTCTGAGGAACTAGATTTTCCAGGATTTTAGTTGTTGCTATGCCTCTGCTAAGTTACATCTCAAAGGGAGTATTGTAATGTTCACGTAAATTAATCTGATAATGCAACTTACAAGCATTATCTGTAGCATTAGCTCCCATACCTCAATGCTCTTATCCATCGTCTAGCCATCCTATTTGGCTCAACAACCAAAGTGTCTGGCTTGTATCAGCTTCAACACAAAATGTTCACTTTTCCACACTAATAACATGCGCCATTGTAGAAAGATGATCATTGATATTCACTTCACCTATCAGTGGTTATAACGTTATAGCTGACTGGTGTAGTGTTAGCAGAATTTTGCCAAAGCTCACAAGTTTTGATATCAGCATCTACCAGCCTCAAAAATAGGATACTGAGAAAAAAAAATGTAGATTTTTTTCACCTAAATTTAAAGCCCTTTAAACTGGCGTGTTAATGATGACTGATGTCTTGTAAAGCTGATGCATGTCGTTAAGTGGTTTTAAACCTTATATGACTCAGCTTTGAACCTGCTAGCTGTTGTGCCTTCAGTTACTGCTGTCACTGTCCATATTGCATCAGTCTTCTGCAGCAAAATTATGTAACACAGCAAAAAAAAAAAACGGGAATCATTGTCAACAAAACAAGCTGCCAAACACCGTATATCCTCAACATAACATATAGTGGGATATTTGATAAACAATGATACAAAACACAATGATGCACCAAAGCTTAACCAAACTGAAGAGGTAAACACAGGTTTAATTCACAGATTGGTGTTACGGCTGTTTTGTCTACTGGACATTTAAAGAAATCTCTCTTTTTCTCCTTATTCCTTTGTTATTCTCAGTGTTCAAATTGCTGGAAAGCAAAGTGCTTTTGAGAGAGGATAGCTCTCAGTAGACACTTCACAGTGATGCGTTAACCAACATTATACTTTGCTTTGAACACACACACAGAGAGGTTTAATGGCAGAAATTTAGTCTTTATAGCAGGAAGCATATCCAGGAGATAATTACAGTATTTCCACTCCCTGACTGTGACTTAGTTCAATCTTGGATTATTTTTCTATCGTTATTACCTTTCATACAGACCCATTGAAATTCATTCATTAAAGTACAATACATTTTAGGTGCTCATTCCAAAGCATAGTATGCACATCTACCTTTTCTTCCGTTATATTTTCAGCACAGTGTGGAAGTCATAGCTTTTCTCTTTCAGAAGAGTTAGAATCAAGCCTGTTTTCATTACAGGTTTTAGTGTTAATTTGCAGAAGGAGGTCACAGCGGGGTGCTTGGCTAACTGAGACAACACTCAGTGAGAATCCTCAAAATCAGAAGATTAAAGTTTACAGATCTCACGGGTATTCATTTTGGGGGCTCATCCGCTTGTACCCCTTCACCTTCATCCTCCCCATCTGCCTTTTTTTCTATCTCTCTAATCCTCCTTCACTTTCTTGTCTTCACCAGAACCTTTCATCTTTCTCTGCACACTCTACTACCACCCCATCACCCCCTTCTTTCTCTCTTTTCATCTTCTCTTTTCCTTACATTTTCCTCCACAGTGGAATTAGAAAAGGGGTGCGCTACTCTCTCTGGATGTTTGTTTTTGTTTTACCTCTGTGTATTTGTTCGCTTAATGATCCCGAAAATCACTTGTCGGACCTTACTCTTTAATGAAAAATCAGATCATTATTTAATCACGTAATACATAATTGATTTAACTGAACTCTTGTCTAACCTGTTTTGACTCATAATAATTTGTTGGTTTATTGCTATTCTGAATGGACATAAATACAAACCCTTTGCAAAGAATTTCACATATCTCCTTTTTTAAACATTGTTTCTGGAAAGCTCAGAAGTCAGTAACATAAATGTTCTTTTTTCCAAAAAAAACTACAGTATTCCTGTCTCCAAGTGCCAAATGGCAGTTTCACAAGGTTGCATCGTGTCTGACCCAAACTCAATGGGGCTCTTTTATGAGCTTGGTCTAATGTAGGTTAACACTATGCCATCATTCACACTGATTCCCTGTGTTCAGTGTAACATGTGTCACTGTTAGGTATATAAAAAGACCTAATAGACTCTTTTGATGAAGGCAATATATGTCCAGTGTCCAGCCAATGGGATTTTGTCCTTGCTGATGGGGTGTACAGTCTTCTTATTTCAGTTGTCTTCTAACAGACAGGGCTGATCTGATAAGAAGATGCAACACGCACTCTAGTCAACAAAACTGGTCCTGCTCTCAGCAGTACTCTCTAAGTACAGTACACTATACGTCTGCATAGTCACCTGGGCTTTACTTTTCATGTTGGTGAGCCTTGGGAATATGAAACTGTTATGATGACATCTTCTTAACTGTCATTAACAGATGCACTGATTGTGAAAATCAGGACTGATACTGATGTTGGAAATACAATTTATAATTCTCTTGTCTGCTATTCAAATGTCAAATTTTCATTCATGTTTGGCCATGAAACAGAACAGAGTGACTGCAACGGGGCCGATTTCGGCCAGTACTGATGTTTGACGGATACATCGATGAATCCCATATTAAAGTTACTATGAAAGAAGTCACTCCTAGTGATAAACCTACAAAGGAACTACCAACCAGTTTCATCCCAGCTCCTCAGTTCAAGTGTTTTACCGTACTTAATTTATTATAATTATTTTTTGGTAATAGTGTGGAACATTGAACACCTTTTTCTACCATTTATATCAGCACCTTTTTGTTTCTGACAATATTTAGTAAATAAAAATCTCCCAAAATTAAATATTCACTAGCCTGAAAACAAAAAATGCCAGACAGACAAAGTCCACATCGACCTGAAGTGAGTCAATCATTTAGCAGCGTACAAGTCTGACGTTCCCTTCAGGGGCTGGCAGGGATTAAAACAGAGCTAAATGATGTTTTATTTAACACGTGGCTTTAAACAAGACAGAGCAGAATAAATATGCATACCTATGCTGCCTAAAAAGTTGAGGATATCAACGTTTTAAGGGAGTGAATTTGTGTTCACAGCAAGTTGAGTGGTGCCAAATGACAAGAAATAAATTATTGCAGGTGCACTTTGATACAGTCAACAGACTAAATACAGGATCAAAAGGGAAAAGACGTATCCAGGCTGTTAGTTTAACTCTGTAACTTCTATACGGGTAAATTTGTGTCAATTGCTTCCATTTGGTAAAGATGATTGATGCGGTTCTCCACACCCAGTTGTAGAATTTAATGAAGGCTGGCACATTTAAGAGAGCTGAGGTTGAAATGCTGCTGTCCCTGGGTTGCACCAAACAGTTTTGCCAGTAATTCTGCATAAGGAAATGGTACATTCAATATACTGTTGGAGCAAGATTTCATTAGGATTGGATCCCTTCTCTTGTCAAATATTTGACATTAAATTGGATTTTCTTGCTTAGAGACGTGTCAGTAGGCTATGTCAGCACATTAGCAAATCATGTAAATATATCAATTAACAAGTTGATTCAGATCAGAAATATAATCACTTTTCCATTTCATCTTTAACAAGGGTGAAATAATCTGGAGCTAATGTATAACAAGCAAATCCAATCACTGAAGCCCCGGTTTGTTGTGATTTGAAGCTCTGCCAGACTTTGATTGCCGTGGCCGTAAATTGATTAGCAGTGATCTACCGGTCCTTCCTAAATGCTGACCAAGGAAAATCAGTTCATGTCTTTGCTTTACGCAGCTGAGGTAGTGGTTAAGCACCAAGCTGCTTCTGTTTCTGCAACTCGGTCACAAAGCAACACTGAAGCACTGTTTCTGCCCGCTGACTTCATTAAACTAAGCCCGGTCTCCTACTGTTGGAGCTCGGAGACAGTCTGGTGGTCATGTGCAGATTTATAGAAGCAGGCAGAATGGAGGTCTCTTACAAATATGAATGTAATTAAAAAGTGACTCACACAAGACAAAAGCACTTGAATTGAAGGAGAGCAGGGTCGGGTACGGATCTGGAGCCTTTACTTCTCTGTATGTACACACTCTCACACACACAAGCAGTAAGTACATCCACACACAGCTCAGCATATGGAAAGAGGAGGCAAAGTGGAGACACCTGATCCCTTCAATCATCCTGGTTGCAGCAGTGATTATGTAAAGTGGTTGTTATTTACAACACAAATTGTCACTTTAGACATGCAGGGAATAAAAAATACTTTCAATTTTCTGAGTTATGTCCGACAGCAAGGTCAAATACCAATGGGGCATCAGTGTAAAACAGGACGGATATGGAGTCAACAACCATTAGAAATGCATTGGCTGCCTCAGTTTGAGCACTTTTACCTCAAATCCCCATGCAGAGATTATTCAAAGTGACAGTTTATTTAATGAGAACAGAGTTTTTGTAATGCCTCACATTACTGTGTGAAATGTAGAAGATTCTTAACCTTGAACAGTCCTCGTCCTCTAATCCTAAAACCTTATCTCTGCTCTGTATTCTGACTCAGTTGAGTTCCACAGAGTTGGGTGCTCTTTTTTTTTCATTACTATCAGCGGGAGGCTCAGCTGAACAAGTGCTAGTGAACAATGAAGGACCCGGCTCGAGGGGGTTTTGTGTTTTCAAAGCCTATCACTCTTCTTTGAGGAAATTAGTAGTTTGGAGTTAAAGTTCAATAGATATTGAATGCTAACAAAGTGTCTTCTTCTTCTGCTGCTGTCTGCTTATCAGCCCTGTTTCTACTCTGCCGTCTGTTGGGTGCGTGTTAAATAAATAAGAGATTTGAGAGCAGTGGTTGGAGTCTGATTTATGTGAGTATTTTGCAGGCGTCAGTGTTTTAGAGAGTTTGTTGGACCTCCTTGTTTTTCATGCTTCCTTTGATCTTTACTTGAAACTTTGCTTTAGCCTGCTTACCTCTTTTACCCTCTTATGTTTTTCATCAGATCATCTTCCTCTCCACTGCTGCCCTCATTCCTCCACCTTTCTGCGTTTCCTCATTTCTACCCTTCCCAAATATCAGGGGGCAAAGGTCACATCTTTCAGCTCCTGTGAAATCAATCGTAGGTCAAACGTTTCAGAAGCAGCTATTAAGTGAGGCTATGTTTTCATGCGGTAATAGATAGCTGACTGGATTCAGGCCAGTGCATGCTGAAGACAAGCTTTGGTTTCCTAATTTACACAATACATTCATTCATGCAGTCCATCAAGCTTGTCTTGGTCGCTGTGAACAGATTTACTGCAGAGACACAAGATCTAAATTAATAACGCTGATGCTGCTGTGGCTGATGTAACGTGTCACAGGTTGACAAGAAAACAGAGAAGAGTAGCGCATACAGTTTTTTCCTAGAAATGTTCAGGGTTGTACAGTGCCTTGAAAAAAATGGTGCGCATCTTTTATTCATGTTCAGTTGTCGAGGTGTCAAGAGTTTTGTCAAGCCTCTCACAGTTCTGTTAACCTTGTCCCTGTGAAACGTTCTGTATCTATCTCTTTGGTTAAACATTACTGCCAGGCCACAGGGGGAAACAGAGAGGGAAAGAGATGGATGAAAAGCAAGAGGAAAGAATAGAGAGGAAGAAGAAGACTTCTGCTGCCACCTTTCATCATTAAACAAACATGGCCTCTTACCAAAAGAGTGCAACAAGAAAGCAGCGCCATCAAGACAGACAAGGTAGAGAGAGCGAGGGAGGTAGAGGAGAAGGGGAGGCTGAGGATGAAAGTGATGGAGGATTGAGATGGAGATGGAGGAGAGAAAGAGACGGAGACAGAGAGAGTGAGAGAGAAAAAGAAAGAGTACCTGTGTGCCGAGCAGAAAGGTGTACAGTCCATCATCTAGAGACAGGCAGACAGAGCTGTCTGGAGAGTTTATTTTTACCTGCATATAGACGGTGTCTGGACCAGCAAGAGCTAGCTGTAGAACCTTTCAGCAGGGTTAGAGGACAGCTGCTGCAGTGGTGTGACCGTTTTTTACAGTCATAAATAAACATCAAGACACAACAAACTCCAGGCTGAGGCTTTATTTGCACTTCATGAATAGCTTAATTGATTTGTTTGCTTATCAGTTATCTTTGTTTATTAACTGAAAATGAATGTGAATGTATATGTAAAATCAGCTAAAATTATTAAAATATATTTGATGAAATGTATATTAACAGTTAATCTCAAATACTTACCTCAAATTTAAGAATTGAAGTCTGTCTTATATGATGGTAAACTTTATGTTTTTAGGTTTAAGACTGGTGCGACTAGCACTTTCCTCATGCTACCCCTTTGTGGTTATTTTTTACAGCTTGAGGACCAGGTTGATTCGCCATTAGGATAATTGCAACTTTAAACACCATATAGACATATTTGACCACATTTTTTTTAAGTTATCTGGTGGGTTCTGTTTATCACTGCACATGAACTTCTAAAGAGCTTTTATTTTTTCTTAAATTGTTGAATCAGTATAGACCAACTCTGGGTAATATGAAAACACGGATGATTAAGTACTGATGAATGTTCTTGATAAGCAATTAAAGCATAACATCAATGGAACACTAACTTTTTTAGGTCAATTTTAGGGGCTTTATTTGGTGAGACAGCCTGTGAGACAGGACATGTGAGGCACCAAATCCATTCCAGCTGGGAATTGATCCTATATGAGTTGCAATGAGGACTGTAGCCTCTTCCCCTTGGAGCCAACCACTGAGCCCACCCAGTTGATATAGAATGATTTGATTTAAATATTAATTTAGTATTGACCTGTTGATTAAAATGGAAGGATTAAGCACAAACAACAAACACTGCAATCTTGATGTACCTTAATTACCAGTGATACCTGACTACTGTCCAAATCTGCAGGGTACTGTCAGGACTCAGTGTAATTTGCCATCGACCTCTGGTGTATCAATGTTATCTTGTGTTTATCGACCAAGTAGTCCAACCCCACCCCCACAGTCCCTCTTCTCTAGGTTGCTTTACCAGTAGAGACACACTGGGAGGAGAATTGATTAACAAATCAAGCTTGTAATTAATTCCTTCTGTGATCAAAGCCACAAGTAGAAGTGTGAGGAGAGCCTGAGGCATGGGATGAAGGTGTTTCAGAGTGCAGTCCCACCAAGCCCACTCTTATTATCACAGTAATAGTTTTTCTTCAAACAAGTAGGTTTTGAATTTAGCAGAACATTAGGTTAATTTCAAAGGTCTTAAGAGGCCAGTTTGTTTAGAAGATGATTTTCTTTTGAACCTTGTGTTCATCGTTCTGTTTTGTGAGCCATAGTGACACCATCACATATCTCAGCACACTGAATGTTGGAGCTACTTTGCAACACACTTACTGGTGTAGACTCCTTCATCTTTGTTTTAGTCCAGCCTGAAAGAATTTCCGTCTTTCATACTGATTCAACCCAAACATTAAGCTGAAGTGCGGCTTTCCAAAGTTCCCATCGAGTTGTTTTCCTACATCATTGTGGGTCAGAAATGAGGAAAGCGTTATAAGAAACACCTCCAAAGGTTTTGGGCACTGGATTAGCCCAGTGGTTAAATTGTGGCCCCTATGTAAAGAGGTTGTACATACTTCCGCCTTATAAGTCCTTCCCAACTCTCTCTTCCTTGCTCCTGACTCTATCCACTGTCCTATCTCCACACCACGGCATACAAAATTCAAAGAATAATCTTAAAAATCCAAAATCTCAAAAGGTTTAAAGTAACCACAGAAGATATAACACTGATCCTTGAGGAATTTAAAATGCCAAGAGTTTTCTTGAATTCTTGTCTTCTTGTACAACCAAGACTGTTTTTAATATCAGCTGTCTCTTTCTAATTTTACATTTGTTTTCCCCAAGAATGACCTTTTTATTCATTACTAATCTTTTTTTGTACTACCCTAATATCTTTTGTAAAAAGTTTGGATCTTATCAAACTTTCTGACATTTCCTCTTCCTGTGTTTTCTTTTATGTATTCCAGGTTAGCTCTTTATGTGTACGAGTACCTGCTGCATGTAGGAGCCCAGAAGTCAGCACAGACCTTCCTTTCAGAGGTAAGTCACTAAGTTGCTGTTTGTGTGTTTGTCTGAGATTAAAGCCCATGTGCTTTATGTGTCTACTCTGAAGGTTAGTCTGACCCTCAAACGTGTCCAGTAAGTGTGGACGCTAATTAAATTAGCTCTGCCATACAGTGCCGGGCCAAAAGGATTGTGGTAGCAGACATGCTTTGTAACATTAGTGTTGCATTTGTTGGGACTGAGAAGGAGCACTGACAGAGTTACAATGCTCAGCTTGGAGCTGACGTCTTTCGCTGACATCATTCTGTGATCCGCTCAGCAGCTTCGTCTCAGTCCATCTCTCTCAATCTTATTCTTTCTCTCTCTGAGTCCCCTGCTTTTTCGTTGTGATCCTTCTGCTCCTTTCTCGATCAATCCCTCCACTACTCTTCCTCAGAAGCAAGCCTGTCTTCACTCTATTTGCGCAGAGGTAAAAAGGTGACGGGGTAAAAAAGAGGTCACTTGATTCTAGTGCTTCGCCGTAATTGATGGTAAATTACAATGTGGAAGACAGTGGCTGGAGGCTTGTTGTACATGGGCCAGAGGAAGAGGAGAACAAAGAGAGGGGGATGGAAAAGGTTACATCATCAGCTGGCATCAATTCTCATCACTCTGACTCTGTGTTGGTGCACATAGTGCACACACACACCTCTCTGTCTCTCTGACACCCTTTCCTCTCTGCCATATCACTTGCTCACTCTTCCGCAGATGTGGCAGATGAAAAGGATAGGCGGTGTCGTATTTAACTGTGGGAACACATTAGCCAAGAGTGCAACAAGTATAAACACAGCCACTTGTATACAAAGAAATAAGTACACACGCACACAGGGTAAATATTACACAATGCTGTTGATCTTTCTGGAATTGTGGGGTGGAGTAAAACATGGCTTTAAAGGCTTTTATCTATTCTTTTTTATCATCCACATCTGTTTACAGAGTATCCTCAGGCTCTGAAGGAAACAAGAGCCCAGGAAGACAATTTAAACTCCAACTTTAATAAATAATAGAAAATGATATCGAACAAATATATATTTAACTGAAACAGAATACATGAGGCCAAACAGGATGGAAAAATAAAATGGTTTGATTAATTCATAAGAAAGTGTGCATTGGGATACCTCAAGGTCCCGGAAGACCCGAATCCACAACTGCCTTTTTGCTGAGTACTTTAGGGCGTATTTACAAAATTAATTAATTCATTAACAGGAGGGGCTCACTGAAGGACCTCTTTTTCCCTCTGATCACCTGCAGAGCATGTGTCAGGCGCTCCAGGTTATCAGACACTAGTGGCAAAGAGCATCAGGGGATCATCATCATCATTGATTGCAGATGGGAATCTGAAAATTCACCAGGGTATCCTTTATGTGTAGCAAACACTGCTGTACCTAATATTTTGTTGGTACTAGGATAGGTCACTGCTGACCTTCAAATTTGAAAAATGAAGCCTTGATTGTCCACTTGAGGCTGGCTCCAAACACCATGGAACCACTTTCAGAGCCCATTTTAAAAGGCCAGTTTTTACCGCAGAATTAAACATCTTTACTGCCTGCTCAAAAGCGGTTTTGGTCCTTCTACCTTCTTTCTTGAGTCATTACAACTGTATGAGATAAGATTTAAACATAACTAGCATGGCCGACTTGACTGACTGGTGGACATAGCAGTTTACCAGTAAGGCCATGGCTTCAACTCTTTTTGAGTTTCTAGATTAGCACAAGTTAGATCAATCAATCAATCAATCAATCTTTATTTGTGTAGCGTCAAATCACAACAAACGTTATTTCAAGACGCTTTAACAAACATAGCAGGTCTAGAACGTACGTATATTAAATCATAAACAAAGACCGAACATCAAGACATTCCCGTCTTACAGACAGAACTCGATCTTATCTCATCTTAATCCACCTTGCAGTAGCCAGTTACAGCGCCGAGGAAAACGTCCTTTTAACAGGCAGAAATCTCGAGCAGAACCAGACTCCTGTTAGACAGCCATTTGCCTTGACCGAGTTGGGGTTAGAGAGAGAGGGAGAGAGAGAGAGAGATTTTCACCCAGAGTTGTGACTAGTCAACTACACTCTCAACTTTGATACAATTCATGCAGTTTAAGTATTTTAAGCCATATTTCCAAGGCTTAAAGGTAACTTTTCTAATTTTCCGCTCTCAGTTTGAGAAGAGAAACTCCTGCAACACACAGCCTACATCTGCCAGTAATCATTCTAAAGGGATCTCGCTGTAGCATGCTGAAGGTAAATGAATGAACCTCCCGGGAATGCAGACCACAAGAAGACAGGATATGCGGGCACAGCCAATGCTATTTTCTTCTACGCTTTCCAGATGAAGGAGGGATAAAAAGTGTCCTGACCTGAACTGCATGCAATCATGTTTGGACTGAGCTGCAGCCAATTAGATGCAAGAAATGGGGGATGTCAAGCCTATTCTGCTTCTTTTGTGCCATGTGCAAAGTTATGAGGGAGAAAATCCTTCTTTGTCATGGTGTATATGGGCAGCCTATAATGTTCAAGTTCACTGATGTCTTCACTCGCACAGCAAACTCAGATTGAGAGCATGTGGAATAAACAGAGAGAGGCCATTTCTGACCCCCTGAAAAAACTTCAAAGGAAGGCATTCTTTCGAAAAGTCACTGCGTCTGATCTGCAGCTGAGGTCAGGACGCTCTGAAAGTGCAGTCATACAGTTGTTCCTGTTATTTTAGAGCTTGATCACTATAATAGTACTACAGGTGCTACAGACATATGAATACGTATAACAGTGGTAAAAATGAAAATAAAGTTCCTGTTACTTTAAAAGTTGGATTGTGATGTGTCTGTTCACAGAGTAAGGAGGCAGACTAAACAACAATGATGTAATCTGATAGCAAAGGTCTGACTGCTTGAAGCCTGTTAAATGTCTTCCAATGTTTTCTGCAAATTAGTTAACTTTGTGCAAAATTAATCTTTGACTGATATCAGCAGTAAGATGAGACTATCTTTAACAGAGGTGTTCAAATATGCAATATTTTCATATTTTCATATATTTTAAAGTCCTCTTCAAAACCTTTCTCAGAGCATCACTTGACCCTTGACTGAGCCTCTGATGCTCATTTTTTCCTGTTCCTACAGTCATGGCCAAAAGTTTTGAGAATGACACAAATATTACATTTTCACAAAGTCTGCTGCTTCAGGGTTTTTAGGTGTTTTTGTCAGATGTTTCTATGGTATAATGAAATACAATTAGAAGCATTTCATAAGTATCAAAAGCTTTTATTGAGAATTACACAGAATTCATGCAATAAGTCAATATTTGCAGTGTTGACCCTTCTTTTTCAAGACCTCTGCAATTCTCCCTGGCATGCTGTCAATCAACTTCTGGACCATATCCTGACTGATGGCAGTTCATTCTTGCATAATCAATGCTTGGAGTTTGTCAGAATTTGTGGGTTTTTGATTGTCCACCCGCCTCTTGAGGATTGACCACAAGTTCTCAATGGGATTAAGATCTGGGGAGTTTCCTGGCCAAGGGCCCAAAATCTTAATGTTTTGTTCCCCGAGCCATTTTGTTATGACTTTTGCTTTATGGCAAGGTGCTCCATCATGCTGGAAAAGGCATTCTTCATCACCAAACTGCCCTTGGATGGTTGGGAGAAGTTGCTCTCGGAGGACGTTCTGGTACCATTCTTTATTCATGGCTGTGTTTTTAGGCAAGATTGTGAGAGAGCCCACTCCCTTAACCGAAAAGCAACCCCACAAATGAATGGTCTCAGGATGCTTCACTGTTGGCAAGAGACAGGACTGATGGTAGCGCTCACCTCGTCTTCTCCGAACAAGCCTTCCTCCAGATGCCCCAAACAATCGGAAAGGGGATTCATCAGAGAAAATGACTTTACCCCAGTCCTCAACTGTCCAGTCCCTGTACCTTCTGCAGAATATCAGTCTGTCCCTGATGTTTTTACTGGAGAGAAGTGGCTTCTTTGCTGCCCTCCTTGACACCAGGCCTTCCTCCAAAAGTCTTCGCCTCACTGTGCGTGCAGATGCACTCAAACCTGCCTGCTGCCATTCCTGAGCAAGCTCTGCACTGGTGGTGGCCCGATCCCGCAGCTGTAACACCTTCAGGAGACGTTCCTGGCGCTTGCTGGGCTTTCTTGGGCGCCCTGGAGCCTGTTTGGCAACAATTGAACCTCTCTCCTTGAAGTTCTTGATAATTGGATAGACGGTTGACTGAGGTGCAATCTTACTCGCTGCTATAAACTTCCCTGTTAGGCCCTTTTTGTGCAATGCAATGATGGCTGCACGTGTTTCCTTGCAGGTAACCATGGCTAACAGATGAGGAACAATGGTGTCATGCAGCATCTTCCTTTTAAAGTGTCCAGTCACTCAATCATGACAGATTGATCACCAGCCTTGTCCACATCAACACCCACACCTGTGTTAATGTGTGTGACACCTGTGTGTCATTGAAATGATGTTAGCTGGTCCTTTTGTGGCAGGGCTGAAATGCAGTGGAAATGTGTTTTTGGTGATAAAGTTCATTTTCAAGGCAAAGAGGGACTTTGCAATTAATTGCAGTTGAGCTGATCACTCCTCATAACATTCTGGAGTATATGCAAATTGCCATTATAAAAACTAAAACAGCAGACTTTGTGAAAATTAATAGTTGTGTCATTCTCAAAACTTTTGGCCATGACTGTACATCTTTAAGTCTTTCTGTTCTCACACAGAACATTTACCATACAAAATGTAGACTCAATTTTGAAAGAATGAATTCAATTTCAAACAGTGAGCCTCTTTAAAATCACTGAGGTGACCAGGTTGCTCAGAGAAACATGCTTATGCAGGCAAACCAGCAGCATGTTTAAAATTTCTATAGTAAACAGAGACCAATTTGTTATCCCTCATCTTACCTGGGGACCTTAGGTTACTTGTTTAGGTAAAACCAGTGAAAAAGTTAGCCTAGCATGATCAGACAAATTTGGAATCCCAAATTAGTTAACTGTGATTTTTTTTATGGAACTTCTGGGCTTGGAACTTTAAACATCCTACTCATATGAGCTCTTGTTTAACATGACATACAGACATTTGGCATCACCTGATCTAATATCCATCTTTTTCAAACATAACAAAATACAAACTTTTCATTTGAGGACTGGTTCTCGTAGATACAGAGGTTTGGTTGGGGTTTATTTAATGTTGATTCGCTTGATTACAATACAGCAGGAATGCTCTGCTAGTGTTGATTCTAAACCCTGAAAGCATTCAATGAACTTGTCACTACACAGAGGTGCTGGATATGAATTTTTTTTTTTTCTGTGCCATCCTGCAAAATAATGGTTTAATTTCCTGGTCCTTTGAGTTGACTGAGTTAGAAAAACAGGTAAGAAAGTAGCAGAAATTTCAACTTCTGAAGTTCTCTTTTTTGCCTTCTGCACAACTAGTCCAGTCAGTTTTTTTGTCAATAAGTGTCAAATGCAACACTCTTATGGCTTTTAAGGAATGTTGGTGTGGATGCACTGTCAGGTTCATGAGAACCTTTAAATGATTGCACAATGTCCTCTTCAATGATAGCATGCATTAATCATGGTCTGAGGGTGTTAGAGATGTGAGCAACCACTCTGCCCTATGACATGATCAAACAGCAGGCTGTACAGAGTAGTCCATTTCAAGAACACTCATGTCTCATTTGGTCAATTGGGCATGACAGAAAGGATGGAATAAGTGATGGAGCAGAGGTAAATAAAGGACAGAGTGGAAGTTATACTATGAAAAAAACAAGTAAGATGTGATACAGGATAAAAGGGGTTATGACAAAAGAAGAGTAATTAACAAAAAGTTAATTTAACACAGGAAGCAGTACAGCTGATAGGAAGGAGTGTCAGACTGAGGGGTGTGTGGGTCGTACAAGGGTTTGATTTATCTCTGCAGGTCTGTACATGTCTCAGACATCAGACTCTGCAAATCTCCTAACACAATGAACACACACACACACACACACACACACACACACACACACACACACACACAGACACCTTTTCACGCACACTCTCACACACTTACTCGTGAAAAGACAAGCTTTCAGGCACACATAAACTCACTTATCCAATCATGAATCCAAGGCATGAGAATCATAATATAATTACATAACGGCATGTGCTATAAGAATTCCCATGCACCCTCTTATACCTTGTAAAACCTGTTATTCAGATGTCAGGCAAGTCTTTATGCTGGATATGTTTCTGAAGCATCATCTCACTTGTCTGTGTGTTCGTGTGCAGATCCGATGGGAGAAAAACATCACATTAGGAGAACCTCCGGGGTTCCTCCACTCATGGTGGTGGTAAGTGTTTGCGTGTCTTATGACTCCAGTTAAAATCTCAATTTTTCCTCCCTCTCCTGGGTTTTCATTTATTCTCATGTCATGTCAGTAATTGTCCTCTTCAGGTTGCTATTTGAATATTGCACTGCTTTCACATAGAGTTATCCATTAAAATTAAGATAATAAAATCCTACTTATTGCTTCTAGCTGGATTGCTCTGCATCTAAAATGGATTATTGTGATTTATCGGTCAGGCTCTAATGTTTCTCGTCTGCCATCTTTTTTGTCATTGATTGTATCTCTGTGTGTTGTAGTGTTTTCTGGGACCTGTACTGCGCAGCTCCAGAGAGAAGAGATACATGTGAACACTCCAGCGAGGCCAAGGCCTTCCATGACTATGTGAGTCTTCACTGATGTCGCCCCTTTTCTCATTCTGGCCCCATGGCATTTTTCTCATTATTGAAGGTTGCTGGGAGATATATGGACACTCACATTTTGAAGTAAACAAACAAGTTTGTCTGTTTCTTTGGACTAAATGAGCTGGCAGCTGGTTACATAACCTTGTCTGTTGTCTTAACCAACAGCCAAAGACTTTATGATAACAAGTAGCTGCATGAAATAAGATGGTGACTGAAAAACAAATGTAGATTCTGAACAAAAGCTGGCATGATATGAACAGTTACCTTAAACCAACCATATCATTGTTAAATGATGAAGGAAATAACCTACATAGTTTTAAAAGTTGCTGTATTAATTCACAGCTCTGTAGTATTTTATGTCCGTAGGTATTCTGGGATATTTCCCAATGATTTGTTTAAGACTAAATACTTTGAAAAAGCCTTAATCATGATTTGTAGACGCAAAACTGTTTTTTAAAATAAAATAACAACCCACGACTGACCATTTCCTGTCATGGCAATTCAGATAACTCCTCACCTGTTTGTATTTCCTTCTTTGTATTATCTGTGCTTTTCATTCTTTAACCATACACAGCTTGAAATGTTAAGGCTCCCTCATTCATAAAAAGAGTGACTGGGATCATTGCAACATCCATGTGTTGCTTGGTGGAACTGCAACTCTGTCGCCCACTGTTACAGTTGTTTCATGGCAATAACTTATATATCGAAGCAAATAAAATCAGACTGGGGATTAAGAGCTGATACCTTCTGATTATATTCATTGTTTTTACACCTACAATATCAGGTTTAACCAACCTTCATCAGAACCAGTGTTGTTGTTCAGTCACCAAACCTTCCAAGTCCAAGTTGAGTCTCTCTCCAGTGTTAAGCTCTAATTCACTGAGGAGAAAATCATCATATCTGAAGATTTATAAGACTCCTGTTTCAATCCAAACTTTTCACCTTCGGGTGTTGCACGCCATGCCTCTCTTGATAAGGTCACTTGTCATTTTTTCTGCAGTGGGATCACTAAAGAGTCTTTCTAATGTACTAAAAAATAATCATATCTGTAACGTACCAACTATTAATTAGAATTATAACTAACCAAACATTTTGGACTCAGTTGTAGTTACTTTAGAGGCTAACATTACCATTAGCTTGTTAGCAGTAACTTTGTCAACACAGTCTAAATAACTTGATCATGACACTTTCTTTTCTGGGCCATCTGAAAGAGATGTCTGTAAAAGTTTGAGCTGGTCCCTGAATCCTCATACATGGTTCTTTAACATATGGTATTGAGCATGCTGCAATCCACAAGCCATAGAACCAACATGACGTATGAATGCATAAGAAAATTAAGGCATGCGCCATCCCTTGCTCAATACTGAATCATGAGCACCTTACAAAAAAAAAAAAATCTAACAGTAGACAATCCATCCTCTCCATCTTCTGAGTCAGAGAGCTGTAAATTCTCATGTTGCACTCCAAGTAATGACAGTCAGGACTTGAGTAAAACTTGAGTCCAAGTCCTGGGCTTAAGTACTACAACACTGATCAGAACATTAGACTGAACGCTGATTGGTTATCTTAATTCTGCAACTCGTTGTTTGAATTAAGATATATAATGATTCTTGTTATAACTCTATTATTTAAAGGGCTGTTTAATTGATGTTTGCAATGATGTTAATGAATATGTGAACAAGAGGAGTAAAAGTCTAACAGATGAGTGTTTATACTACCTACTAATTGAGTTCTACCAGCAGCTCCAAAATGCTGCACACACACATATCCTTGTGAAGCACATTATGCTGACGAGCAGACTGGGCAGGCAGACAGCAGCCTGTGTGCTGGAAACATTGTTTATTGCTGTGTTTTCTCAGTGTGGCTCCACTTCACCGCTGTAATTCCTGCACATTGAGGCATGAGTTGATACAGTCATGCACCATCCAGTAACAGGAATACAGTGAGCGGAGCCAGAGAGAAGTTTTAGATTAGCTGGTGACTGAGAGGGAAGAGGTGTAGCTCTCCTCATAGGAGCTTGTGAGTTGGAGGAGGAGGGATGGGTTTCTCTCCTCTTTATGTTGTTGTTTTTTCCTCTGAAACCTGAGTCTGACTCATCAGATTTGTCTGTTCTGTGGTTTATTGAGATGTATTGTTGGAGGAGCACAGGTCAGGGGTTTCTGCCTACCCCAGCAGGATTGCCCCTCACACCCCCACTCTCTCTTTCTCTCTCATTCTCTCTATCTTTGTGGTTCTCTCCCTCTTTTCCTTCAGGCCTGCAACCCTGCAAAACTGGTGGTGACTCTCTTCTCTTTTATCTCCTCGCAGTATAGGTGCATGTGCTTGTGTAAATGTGTGTGCGTACGCAGGTGATGCTGCTGATGCTGGCGATGATGATCAGGGTGATGAATAGGCACTCCCAAGGACGAGGCAGCTATGTGATGATGTCATCCTGGCTCCAAAGAAGGGAGCTGGAGGGCAACACAACCTCAGCCTGGGGGGACGGGGGAGAGGAGGAGAAAAACAGACCGCAGAGAGTGGATATAATGGGAGGAGAAAATTAGTTAACAGTCAAGAAGACTGAAATTTCATTTTTTTAATGATTTATCACACTTAATACTTTTCAAAAGCAAAATCACTCAAACTTAAGGCTCATGTAATTGTGCTAAAAATGCCTCATCAGTATCTTGTTATTTTTTCATATCTGATCATGCATGTATCTTAATGTCATTAGCAGGAGCCACCAGCGACTTATTCTAACATTTCCTGCAGGGTGGTAATCAGAGAATTATAATTAGACCAATTGTAATTAGACCAAGGTCACTTTCAATCAACTGTTCCATTGCTGCGTCGCTCCTCAGATCCAATCAGAGGTACTACCTACGTATCTGCCGCTCAATTAAAACAAAATGGGGAGACGACTGCAGAGGCTGTCTTTGGAAAAAGTAGCACGCCTTCATTTGACGCCAATGTCTCTCTTTCAGTCTCCTGACTTTGAGAATGATGGAGATTTTAATCAGACATTTTGATGGTAATTATTTTCAGATAGCTAATTACTGACTGAAGTCCTAATTAATGCCAGGGAGATGTAGGAGCCCATTCACATCATCTTCAGGTCCTTTTTTTCTTTGATAATTGATGGGATTGTGACAAGGCTTTTGACTTGATTTGCGCTATTATCCCAGTTTGAGCCACCTACCGCAGATACAGATGGCTTTGAGTAAAACTGACTCAGAAACTGTCTCTTTACATCGTCTGTTTCCATCAACAGAATAGTCTATATGGCTTCATAGTTCATACTGGTTAGATTGATCATATCAGCAGATGTGTGTGCTTAAGGCTGGTCCTCTATGACATCATTCCTGTAATCCAATGGTAAAGCGGTAAGAAATGAAAGACTAAAAAACGAAAAGTAAAGATGTGATGCTATTGATTTCCATCCTCAGACAAGACTTTTAAGGCATTAGAAAAGCCATTTACAGTTCTGTTAAGTGCTTTGTAAATTGTATTCTCTGCACTAAATGAGCAGTTTCCATTTGTGAGAGACCACACAGTCATAAAAACAAGTTATTTTTGAATTCTTACACTTGGCCAGAAAACAGCTTTCTTAGAGACAAAAGTCACTGGATGCTACTTTTCCTTCTATGAGGGTGAAAACACCAATCCACAAAGATTATTGTAGGCGTTACCTGATCTGGTTGTGACTTTGAAAGTTGAGAACTGTAACTTGACCTTAACATCTTAATAGAGCACATAAATTAGCATAAGCTAATTATGTTTTGAGCTGATTTCTCCAGGAACAGTAGATGGGTCTAAGGCTTTGTGTCCCACTCAATTTTATGTGTTCTCCAACAAAATATGAACAAATTAAATGAGAACAAGAATGATTCAAGAAGCATGAAATTACTTGTAAAACCGGAGGAAAACAATATTGAGCTTTAATGCGGCATTTCATCTGCTACATTATGGCATTTAGATTGTTTAAAAATGCTTGCTGGACTGAATTTTTTTTTTATTTAGTTGAAATGCAATCGATTTGTGGCACCTGTCCTGTGTATATGTGAACATTTCCAAGAGTGTACTGTAGTTATTTCAGAAGCTCTGGAGGAGACAGTGTAGAAGGCAAAGATGTGGACTTGTGATAAAATGGCTGACCAATTAAAAAAGTTGGGGGAGTTTAGGAAAACACACTGAAACTCCAAGGGAAAGATAGGTCTCTCCTGATTTCATGAGATTATCAGTGACCAGCAGTCGTACTGGTTGTGCTGTGCAGCCTCTAGATAAGAATGTGCTTCTTAACTGAAGACAGTCGCTGGTTTAAAAATGTGTCCTTCTGGATGAATCATAATTTTGGTATATAAAGCATTCAAGATGAATTTAAAAAAGATGAAAACTGAAATTTTCTGCTGTTTTGGTTTTTGCCTAAACGTTTACTGTCACACTGCTTGTTTTTAGCTATTTTGTTGTGTTTTTGTGAATGTTTGATTAATTCTAATAGAGCCTAAAAGAACATGTTCAAAGCAAAAACTAGTCAAATAAAAAGTAGAAAAATATTAGGAAACCAGAGCACTGAGGCAGAATCAGATTCAGCCATGCGTGAAGCCTCACGGGGTGACAGGCAAGAATGGGCCTTAAATTTAAAAATACTGAATGCAGGCAGACTGAGACGTACAGAACAGCTGATGAATAGTTTTACCCTTTCTAACATATCCCACAAAAAAATCTGCTGACAAATTGATTCTGAAAAAGAAATCCACTTTGACCAACTATTTCCCTTTACTTTTAGTTTTAAAAGTTAATGCCAGTCAATTTGCCAGTTCCTAACCTCAATGGCTGATGACTCCTTAAAAGGACACAGTGTTTTGTGAGTAATTTTTACTTGGTAATGATCGGACTGAATTCAATACAGATGCTTCTGAGCTACAAAAGTAAATGAAACCATCAGCAAAAGATTGATTAGTGCTAGTTAGTTATTTCTAATGCCTGTGAACAGCGCTGCTGGTTAGTTGTCAGGTGGATCTACTAATGCTACAAACAGACTTATTTGTTAGCATATTCCACAGCAAAGATTCAAAGTCAGTGCTACTTTTGACTTTTAAATGAAAGCAGGCTGAGAAAACACTACTAATGCATGAATGCATGAACAGAAGAAAATAAGCAAAGAGATAAGAGGTACCACTTTGTTTACAGGGGGCACCAAGACCAAAAATTCCTTACAGGAGTTTCAAATGACAGAAACATTTGAAAGCAGCTGACCTGTACATCAAGGTCCCTAGGAAAAGGTTCTCAAATTGACATTTTTAAACATTTGTTAAACCAACCTTCCAATCACCCAATATATTGATTAAATTATGAACCACTAAAAAAACAACCTAAAAGCTTTAACGTTGTAATGCCAGTAACTGATTTTTAAAATTGCTGCCTCATATTATCTGTTGCTGGACTTAGCCAAAGTATGGCTATATTTTGATGGCAACATGTTGACATTAGTAATGATTTTTCCTTTATGGATGTGGAAGTCTGAATGTTAAAAAGTAAAAAAGTTGCGCTGAAGCTGTATTTGCTTTTCTGTATTATTCATTTAATGCCTAATGATCCCTGTGGACTAATCCAGGGAGACATTTGGAGGCGTGTTTTTCAAGTAAGGTTTTACAACATGGCCAAAATTAGTTAGTTGGTAAGATTCCACTTAAAACTTGTGTCATTACACACCTGCTGGCTGTCTCTGTGAGCCTGAATAACAGATGGATGAAGTTGACAGTGAGCAGCAGACACAAAATGTGCAATAGATAGGCAGAAGTGTTACAGGCGAGTCTTTAAAGCAAGGCCGGCTTGGTATCATTGTGTGGCATCACAGTGGGAGATAGCAGGCACACAGCAGTTCGAGGGGAAGAAGAGATCAAGAGGCAGTGCCAAGAGCAACCCTCTTTTGATAAAAACCCTCCGTCTCAAGCTGCTACATTTTACATTCATCCTCTCTCACTCATGCATGGAAATGAATTCACACCGCTCAATTTAACAGCAGCACACACACTCTGTCTCTATTGTATAGATACACACATTTGTAAATATGTAATGACACACAGCGGCGCTTTATTCATTTGCATCCTGAAGCACTCTGACTGTTTGATTGTTGCACTTGTTCTTGGCTGTCATTTTATTTCTCTGTCATTACATTGAAGAGGAAGAAAATAACAGTAAACTGACTTTAATGTGTACACATACTGTAATACTGCCAATAGAGCTGAGTCTGGATTTGGTCTGTGAAGAAGCCAATGTATATGTTTGTGCTTTTGCTGATTGTGAGTGAGGATGAAGGACAGGAAGATGCCCTCAGGTGTCACTGTAAACAGCTTCTGTCTGCACTGAGAAACATGTTATGGACAGCGTCAATGTTTGCTGTTAAAGGGGTCAGAAGGACACTATTTCACACTCCTGTTCTGACCATGAACATGTTTGCTGGTTTATTTGGTCTCCTTTGCAAAGCTTTGGTTTGGCTACTTATAAAAAAAAAGGATTTGCCACTTATTCACTTTTTATGAGCACAAATGCTGGCCAACCTTCCTTACTTTGGAAAACTTGCAATAAAATATGCAATTATCAAATTTATAATCATTGAGGTTTAAATAGTCTCGAGCACAGCAGCTCGAGACAAGCAAAGCCTCTTGTGCCCTGGAAACACTATATTTCAAGCGTTCCTGCTTCCCTGAGGATAACCCCTTATCTTTGTGGAAACCCAATGTACCAAAATCAGGCCGGGGTGTCCCCTCTGCACACAGGATCGTGTCATAAATAACATGTCTAACAAATTATCATTATTTTCATTATCATTATCACTGCTTTGCAATGCTTCTGCAATACATAGTCCTACTCTGAGGTGCTCTTTGCAGCCCAGACCAAATAAAATCAATATTTTACTTCAGCGATCCAGCCATCCTGATGCTTTGTTATTGACTGTGGGACTTTCTTTCCTCTGAAGTTGTCCTCTCAGGCAGATCTGCTTCTCAACAAACTCCAGCAGTTCGTGTTTGAACACAACTTTTCTGACTTTCAGTCCAAGCTGAAACATCTATATCTTGGTTTCCAGTGTTTTGTTGCACATTGTTGCAATTACTGCCAGCTGTACTGAACCTTTTGATGATAATTTAACCTCTTTCTGGAAGTACTTATAAAGTGATGGTTTTGTTTACTTTTTTCAGCGGCCTTTCCTTCCTTATATTACCCTCATTTATCAGGAAATAAGACAAAAAGTTCCCCAGCTGTCAAAAATGTTCACAAAAGCAGCTGCAAATTCAGTCAATCAGAACTGAAACAAAAACAAAAACAAGATCAGCCCGTGCTTTGGAAAGATGCTTCCTACTTAACATCATACAACCTGAGAACATGTGGACACAGAAACGTATCCAGTTTGTGTTTGTGTTGTGTGTGTTTGTGCACCTGCATGTGAAGAGACAGAGAGGACAGAGTCCACCTAGAAACAGAGACTCAGACGGCTCTAAGCATTGTGGGTAACAAACTGATTCAGTTGAGAACCAATGGGGGCTGGGGAGACCCCCATCTGTTTCCAGGGAAACAGAGCCCTTTCTCCACTCTCTCACTCTCTCTCTCTCTCTCTCTCTCTCTCTCTCTCTCTCTCTCTCTATCTCTTTTTCTCTCTCTTTCTATATATACGTCTCTCTCTCTCTCTCTCTCTCTCTCTCTCTCTCTCTCTCTCTCTCTCTCTCTCTCTCTCTCTCTCTCAAACGCTCCCGTGTTCGTTCCTGGCAGTGTTGAAGAAGAGGGCGATGTGGAGGTGACTCACTGTAACATCATTGCCATGGCGATGAAGAATGAGTGGAGTGTGGAGGGAGAAAAAGAACGGGAATTTCCAAAGGTTGAGCAGAGATAGTTGTCACGATCTGCAGCAGTGTTGAACACTTTTTTAGGAAAACACTTGAATCACTAACTGTTCCTCCCATTTTCCCTCTCCTGTTTCCCCCCCCTTCACCGCCCACACCTCTCTATCCTCTCTCTTTCGCATCAGCATTATTTCCTCTTTTTCATCCCTCCTTTCTCTGCTGCTGTTCCCGCTCTTCTGCATTCCTCTTTGTGTCTTATCATCTTCCTTCCTCTTTTGCTTGCCTGTTGCATGCAGACCACTGGTCTCTAAGGAGTATGTTTTTCCACTGGCGTGTTGTACTGACTCATGTCACATGCGTGTTTGGACATGCAGACGTGGAGTGTTAATGTGATGTTGGCATATGTTGTGGGAATGGATAAAGACAGGGCCATTGCGCAGAGTGGAGGGAAGAGGTTAACTGAGGGCAGGTGAACAAATGAGAACATGAGGAATGAGAATGAAGAGTAGCTTTAGTTTGAAGCGTGTATTCATGATTATGAAAAAAGGGCTCAGGTAGGCGCATTGTGTCTGTGAGGGTACAGGAGAAGATGATTGAGTGATTTCTGAGCTTTCAGTCATGCATCTTCACCCAGCAAGCTTCAAGAACACTTCAATTTAAATCTAATAAGAGACTGAGTTTGTATGTTTTCAAAGCCTTAAAAGTCACCTGGATTTATACATTGGATTACCACACAGTTTACACAGCAGTCACCTCACAAAATTGTAGATATGAAAGGGATTAAAGTGAATGATCCAGAGACCGAGCAGTGACAGGACTACAGAAGCAGATCATGAGGGCAAAACGAGAATGCTGACATGATCAGACCGGCATGTTATCTCTTTGACCCCAACTAACCCCCTGTGGGTTTTTTGCTGTTGTAGACGCCCATATCCTTATCTCCTGCTTCTGTGTCTGGCCTTTTAGCATTAGAACAACTGTAAGAGGAGACACAACAAGTGACTTCTTATTCTCTCTTTGTCTGCATATCAACAGATCAACCAGTTTTTTTATTCCACTTAGCTTTTCCATCTCTGCAGTTACACCATGATCTACTTCAACAAGTAAACCACTTTAATTTTGTCATTGCCAGAAAGGCCGGAACAGTCAGTGTAATATATTTTCATATAAACTCATTAATGAACATAAGAAAAACAGCTCTGTAATGAATGAAACACATATTAAAAGAAAGAAGTATCATAGAACGTGCTGCTGAAAAACAAAAATGTTTTAGAAAGCAATTCATGTTTGAATGAAGAAAAAATTCTCAGTTAAATTTTCATAATATTCCATGTTAAAAAGGCACTGTCGGTCTAGGGTTCTAAGTGTGCGCCATATAGAGAGGCTACGGTCCTCGTCGCAGCAGTCGAAGGCTCAACCATTTGCTGCAAGTCTTCCCCCACTCTCTGCTCCCTGCATTTCCTGTTTCTCTTCAACTGTCTGCTGGCTTTAAAGTTTGATGATGCTGCTGATATCAAGAGTGTTTAAATGTGGAAAACACAAAAATGATCAAGTGTGGTCCACATTACTTTAATGACCATATCAGGTAAAAAATACTCTGAACTCCTCTATGTTTTTAATAATAATAAAATAAAAATGTAGAGGTTAAAAATTCACTCATTTACAAAGGATAGGGTCCAAAGGATAGGGTCCTATAGTGATATGGATTTTATTACAACAAAGTTATTACACTTCAGATTTTCAAAATGATCTAGAAGACTGTCCATGTAGTAGTATTGTTAAAAGTCCTGGGTTGGTCCACTTCTAAAGATCACATAATCTTTAAGCTGATTCAATCTTCAGTCTTTGCATTGATCAGGTCAGATACACATACATAGACACACACGACTTTCATGTCAGGCTGTTGCTTTCAACACTTCTCTGTGTCTATCTACTGTTTCCTCCTCTCTGTGTTCTGTCCATCTTTCTTATCACCCTCAGTGTTGTTAGAAGCAGTGAGATAGTGGTGTGTAAGGAGTGTTTCTACCCAGCACCAAAGTGACTATCATTTTCAGCTCTGTATGTGTATCTGACAGTGCATCGGCCTGCTGCTCCACCTCACATATTACACAGCTGTGTGCTGCCTCAGAGATGTTTACAAGGGTCGATAATGACATAAAGTGATAAAGGAAACACGGCCAGTCCCCCGCCTCACTGTCAACCCCTGTGCAGCTGATATCAACCGACCTATAATCACCCAGGGAGACCAAATAGATTAGCATTATGCTGCCATTTTACCTGGTTATCACCTGTGATGTTACACTAGAGAGCACATGGGTAATGGTGGGAACTTTTACTTATAATAGATAATCTGCTTATGATAAAACAGGTGACCTCTTTGCCCCCAATTTCTGTCCTACAAAGGCTCATCTTCTGGGATCTAGACTCTTTAAACTTGGTTGTATATTTATTTATTTTGGCCTGTATTTCTACCTTTGCCAGTAACACCACAGTAATGTCTGAGGAGAAGGACAGAGCACTAAAACCAAGTCCCAAGCCCACCTTCAAACCTCAGATGTGAATCCAGAAAATCATTTTAAGATGGTTTACTTTTTTATTAAAATTAAGTCTCACTGAACACTCGAAGCAGATGGCCATTGTACCTTTTAGCAAATACTACTCTAAGTTTGGGGTTACATAGGCAACACTCGAAGGAGCAATTCATTGCTGTTTATTTGGCTTTGTGTGATATTTGATGACAAACTAAAGGAATAAAGCAGGGCTATAAAGGAGACAAACTGAAATATCACTAAAAGCAATTTAATCAATGTTAATGTTCTGCTAACAGACAGTTGCATAGATATCCTCACAGTTTCAACAGTGAGCTTAACAGCCTCACAGTAGAGATCCAGATAAATTGTACAGAGAGAACATTTTTTAACACTTGCTGCTGTGGTGTACTGGTGCGACATATGGTTAAGAAAGGGAGATTTGACTGCCTGAGGTTGATTTTAAGCCTGTCTGCCTTGAAATGGAAAAGCAAGTTTTTGCTGCAGATTGGACAGTGGAGCGTGTTGATCTGTCTCTGGTCACCACGGGAGACTGTGAATAATACATGGTTAAAAAGCAGAGGACATCCATTCTCATCTCTGCGCTGTTAAACACATTTCTACTTCTCTCTCTTTCCCTGTCTCTTTGACTTCCACTTTTCCTTACTGTGCTTTCTGTTAAAACAACTACGCACAGATATATTTGAGTTTACAGTTTACTGACTGGCTAAAAAGTTATGTTTGTGTGTTTACACCTCAGAAATCAATCATATTATATATCCACTCTCACACGGTGTGTGAATACTGTATGTTAAGGTGTGTCTGTTTGTGACTCTATGTGTGTTTACACTTTGTGTGTGTGTGTGTGTGTGTGTGTGTGTGTGTGTGTGTGTGTGTGTGTGTGTGTGTGTGTGTGTGTGTGTGTGTGTGTGTGTGTGTGTGTGTGTGTGTGTGTGCGTGTGTGTGTCTAAAGAATGGTAGCATCTACTTTTTCCCCCTCTCTTGTTCAGGAAGTGGACTAATGGCATTTGAGAGGATGGAGGGAGTGGGAAAGAGGAGGGAGGGAGGGAGGGAGGGAGGAGGGACGGAGTTCCTTCCTGTGTGGTTTGTCAATTTGTAGATCCTGTTTTATAGTGTGTGGCCTTGAGACTCAGCAGCAACCCCACACACCCCAACACTGCCCCCCAAATGCCAAACTTATATCTATATCTGTCTGTGTAAATACACATGGGCTTGGTTTTTAAGTATTTACACAGTGATGATTATGAATTAATTTTTCCCTCCATGCAACTGTATCACTCTTAAAGTGTGTAAACAACAATGATGGAAAGATGGTGACAACTAGAAAAATAAAGAACCAGTAGGCCTGAGCTTTGAGTCTGCTTCCTGGTGGGTGGTAGAATCATATTGTCATGGACTGGTATATGAATCCTCAAAAAAATGAGCTGATATGTGTGCCTGTGAGAGACAGAGAGGGGGGGGAAGCAGACAAGGATGCAGGTAGAGACAGAAAGAGAGAGAGAGACAGAGAGAGACAGGGACAGACAGACAGCCTTTTGAGATTCCACTCACGAATCTCTGAGTGTCTCTGAGTCTCAGAAGTATTGAATGAAAATGACTCTCCCCACCTTCACAAACACACACAGACATACACACAAAGCATGCATGCATTAAGCACACACATTAATGAGGAACACAATGGGTAAACATATAGGGATGAAAGAGTTTGAAAGTTATCTCATTAAGCCTTTTAGCCTGATGGGATTAGTGTACTGTGAATGTAGTAAGGAGAGTCTGATGAGGTTGTAAAGTTTTTAAAAAAAGTGTAATTGAAACACATCTCAGTGTTTCTGGTTCTTTTCTGCAGGAACACATCATGTCTTGATCACTTTACATGGAATGTTTTCAATCTGCTTTGTTTTCATTCTTTTTGTAGTTTCGTCCATAATGATTCTTGCATATCAGCACTCACACAACGACTTCCAGAAAATAAGAGCATCTAAAATTTTAACCAGTATGCGTATGTTAGTGTGGGGACTCATTTAGAATTAAGCGATACATATGACATACTATAATATGTCTGCATTTATCTTTAGGATTTTGAAATTATTAATCATATCAGTTAATGATTCTTTTTTTACACACACTGGACCATGAGTGTCATCAACAATCAAAAGTAGAGACTTTTGCCTCAACCGATTTTGTCTTGTTTTTGTGGTCAGTTTGTCTTTTGCTCCTTGTGCTGAAGTGATGTTGCTCTGCACTGTACTACACGTAATGTTGTGTATGTCTAGTGTACTATGTCGCTCTGCTGGAGGCTGTAGGTTTGAATAATTTATACAACAAATGAGTTGGCCAGGGGATGCAGGTGTTCATCTGAGCACATGTAGGGGCTGTTCCACTGCCTCAGGTTTCATCACAAACACTTTCTGGTTACAACTCCAGGGACTACAAATGTCAGGATCATTATACTGACGACGACACACAAAGAGCAAACATTTAACATTTTAACATTGTTGTGACTCATGTAATATAAGTTATTTAAGTCTCTCTGTTTCCTCACAAACAGAAGAGAGAGAGAAAAGAAGATGATAAAAAGAGTAACAGGACAAAACTTAAAACAGATAAAAGTCAGAGTGTAATGAAGCAAGTGGTCCAATAAGTTTTAATATTAATATAGGTGTTATGATTATTTTAATGTCAGACAAAATCGTACAGAGGCACACAACATACAAACAGTTGTTGACAGTTACATGCACACAATAGAGTAAACAATGATTCAATCAGCGCAGTGTCTCATTGTTCCTCTCCCTCGGCCTTGTCAGTAAAGTGTAAACACTGATGTGTGAGAAGTGTAAATGATGGCCTCATTAACAGAGTGTAACAATCGCTGTTTATTTGATGTTCACAAAGGTTAAGTGCTGAAATATGTTGAGCTTGGCAGTGAATCACTGAGTCTAATTCAGAGTCGTTTACACAAGTGTAAGAGGGACGAATGTTAATTTGCCGGTCACTACGCTGTTGAGCTAATTGCTTTGTGTTGATGTGGTCACATTACAGGAGGTGAAGCTGTGCAATCTCACTGTCAATACAATTATCAACATGCCATTAGCCACCACATGGATTTTGAATGGGGGAGTACACTGAAGGTCTTAGCACGTCAGTATGTTTGATTTAGATATTATCAGCATTTATAAGAACAATTTCAAGTTGTTACAAATGGAATAATCATTAAGTGCTCAAATCATTCTTCAGATACAGGCTCTCGTTAAGTAAAAAGATCCTTTTATCGACTGGTGGCCAGCTATGCTTTGAATCAGCACTTGTCTTGTTATCATACCAATCAGTGTAATTTGAATGAATTAATTGATTCCCTTCTTATTACTTTACTAGAGTTAAAGCCATTGTGAGGAGTTAAAGGCAGGTTATGAAACGAACAAATTATGCATGAGCAGGACAAGATCATGAAAGAGATAAAACAAAGTGTTTTGTCCACAGGGGGCCAACACAACCCAAAAGTTACTCACAGGAGCTTTAAAGTCAGCTTTCAAGTCTTAGTCTGTAGTATGAAGTTCAACATGTGAATGGTTTAATTATCTCCCCACAGATATTGTGCTTTACAAGACCTCGACAAACACTGTATTACAGGTGTAAAACAATGGTTATAGTATATTGGCAGAGGATTTTTACATTAAGCATCATAAAAAAAAAAATTCATAACGGCTGCATTTATCTATTTTTCTAATAAAATTATGATTTTTATGTGTGCTTAGCAATGGGAACATGATCAAAGACTGTTCCTAAACAAATATTTATATTCTGTCTTCATGTGTCACTGTGTAATTGAATAATGATCTTGTCAATGCTCTCTGGTGGACAAACTGTAGCAGTAATGTTTTTTAATCAACCGCAATTTATATCTGGCATTTCTGTTGACAGATCAGTAGCTATCAATGCGCTTTTTATTAGCTACTGTTGCAATGATAAGAGCCTTGTGGCATTCTTAAAAGTGTAGCATTTTTGCTTCAGTGCATATTCATTCCCTTCTTTATATAGATTTGCAGATAAAATACCCTTTGACTGTAAATTTAAAACCTTACTTTTCATTCTTTGCCCTTGGCTTGATGTTAAAAAAGCAAATCACAAATCCGATTTGTAGTATCACAAAGACAGTGCAGCACCTTTTGGAAGTATTCTGGTTCCTTTCTTGCTGAAAGTTTTATGAAAATATTCACACAGCTAATATGTTGCAAAGTTAACTTGGTGGGACTTGGAGTAGACTTTTTCATGTGACAGAGCTGAGCCAGTACTCCTGTTTCAAAGCCAAGAGAACAGATTGCTGGGATTAGCTTAGTATTAACTGCACAGACATAGAAGTTCAGGTTTTAGACTAACTTTATATCCTGCTGCGGGAATTTTGAACAAACTGGGGAAAAGTTTCGTAGGTCCTCATCTCAAGAGGATTTATGAATCCTAGTCAGTGATTCATCCTGATTCTCTAATGCCATTTGAGTCAATCTGATTTGTCATAATCAAAAGAGACTCTCAGTACCAGAGAAGTTGTTTTCCATCCATGCGTGGTGGTGCAGGTCTTTCAGGTTGTTTTTATGTTTTGTTGTATTTGGAAAATGCTGCTTTGTCAGCACGTCAGGTAGATTTTTGGTTCCTCCCCAAGTTCTACTTTTCCTTCACAAACCAATATACAGCGCACTCAAGTACTTCCACATACACACACTCACACACACGTTTTCAAATGCACGCTCATAATCTCTGCTTTGTCCTCTTTTCTCCACTTTCCCTCTCTCTCTCTTGTTCTCTGAGCGTGAAGGCAAACTCAGCAGACCTCCAGGCTGCCAGGGAGGGAAGGCATTCTGGGTAATCCAGGGTGCGAGAAGGCAGAGGGAAAGAAAGGGAAAACAACGTACAAAATTACAACACACACTTGATGCTGTGTATGGTGTTGTACACGAAGACAAACACACACAAACAAACAAACGAACTAAATCCAGTCTCTCGCCACTGAACCGTGGACATACAATATCCATCTGTGTCCATCTGTACGTTTGTCTGCAGAGACAGAAACAGGCTCTGTTTGCAGTGGAGTATGGATTTAAAAAGCTACACAGCGTCCTGTTCCCTACAGCAGAACATTAACGGTTGGGAGATATGAAGGCGAACAAGGGAGCTGAGGGAATAGTGAGGGTACTGGTGGAGTAGAGGAGGATACAGGAGTGTCGTCAGTCTGCTTTTATCTCAGCTCTGATTAAACCTTGTTCCTGTCTGACCTAAAAAGTCAGCTGGCGGAAACTTCAGAGACTGTGGGTGAATTTCACTGGAGCTCTTTACACCCAGCCGATGCCTTCAGAGAGAGAGGGAAAGCGAGAGGGGAGATCAGAGAAATAGAACAGAGTGGGCAGACTCTGAAAAAAAAAAAACAACAATCCTCACAGACAGAGGCGTGCTGGCTTTATGTGCTCACTGCTCACACATTATCATATATATGGATGTACACTCTCCCACACTGCAAGTTGTCTGCTCTAATGAGGATGAGGAAGAGGCCAGGGCTGGGTGGTAGCCCCGGGTTAGTTAGTAGTACAATGCCACAGGAAGCAGACAAAGGCTGTGCTGAAATGTGCCAGCTCCGCCCGTCTGGGGAAAGCACAACAAAAACATAAGGTATAAAAATAAACCTGGGCCAGCATGGCAGGGCATCTGCAGAAACAGGAAATACCCTGCAGTGAGAGAGACAGCAAGTGAGACATGAGGGAAGATACTGTGGGTGCTGTGTTTTTTTCTTTGTTTATATGATGCCTGTGTTGCTGCAGTTGTGGGTTGTTCAGGAGAGGTGCTGTAGCACAGGCACGGACTGACAAATTGAGGCAAAAATAGCAGATGATTGAGCATGGATTTGTCATATTTCCAATAACTGAGCTGTCAAGTACATGAAGTGTCGTGACATGTACCTTTTTACCCCCTTTAGTCTCAAAAAAATGAATATTAGAATTTGCTGAGAACCAAAAAATGTTCCATGTGTGCTACATTTGACTGTACTTACTGTAGTTACCACTGCCACTACTGAGCGAAGACCTTTAAGATCATACACTGCCTATGTTGTGAATTTCACTTTTTCTAGTACACACTTTAGGTACTTACATGTGTGTCTGTATGTGGTTACATTTTTAGAGTGCTGCAGCAGCTCCCAGTCCTGTTCTTGGGAACCTTCCCCCAGGAGATGGCATGCCAGTGGGACCAGTTCCTCCAGGATTCTTTCAGGTATATTGTGTGCACACATATAAACACACAAAAAACACACACTTACAAAGAAAGTACAACTGGGGAAAAAGAAAATGATGCAAGTGCTAAAGCCCACTTACACACACAATCAAATACGTTTTTATTCTGTGAAGTTGTTCCATCCACTTAGAATCTCCTGTACACATCAACACACTGTACATTTGCATGTTGTTCTGTGTTTGGGGCAGCACTGTATGTTTCTAACAATGGAGACATGCAAGAAATAAATCCCAAGCAAGCAAAAAGTCACACATACTTCTTCCTCCCAGATCATCCCTGTTCTCCATCAGAATGACCCTGCTGATTGTTTATCCATTACCCATCATTATAAGTCAAACTCCTATGCCTGCATCAGACGCACAGATCAATAGCCTTCATAGGCATTTCTCAGCACGGCTGTCAAGAGAAACTTTAAGTCAGAATGGCCTTCTCCATCTCCCTCTGATGATATTTTTTTCTTTGAAGCTCTTGTCGAGAACTATCTACTAAAGAAACGTAACGACTACAAGATGCAGTCTTCGTTCAGGTTCAATAAAATGTTACACACATGTGCTTGATGAGGGAATAAAACAGAATGCGCACAACGTTATACCAATAAAAAAATCCATATCTAGCTTTAAAAACAAGTGATTCATTCATGCATTTAATCTGTTCTTTAAGGAACTCACTATGTTAAATTGTTTGCACCCTTTTCTGTTCATGCATGAATGAGAACAATGTTTTGAATCATTACAGTACTTGAATAGATTTTAAGTACTGCAGATGTTTTCCTTTGAATCTTCAAGCAGCTGGGAGAAAAAGGAGTAATTAAAGAAAGGTCCCTGATCAAAACAAGCGTACTATTGCTCCCTAGTGGTGACTTATGTGATGTTTCTCCAAAGCTGCAGACTGATTTTCCTGACCACAGTGGCATCAGTTCAGCAGACATAGCCGCAGCATTGCCACTGCCTGTGGTGAGGACAAGTAAAAACCCACTCACAGCTGCAAAAGAGATTCTGATGCACGCTGCTAAACTGCACCCAGTTAACACATCCGCTGACATCATTATTGACAAACCTCATTTTTTTATTCTCTTCATTATTTTTCTATAAGTCCTGTGCTATAAAGATGTGGTCTGTTTCCTGACTCTGTTGTAATAATGGAAAATGAACACAAAACCGTAGTTCTGGTTGGTTTCCTGTTTGGGAGAGTGCAAAAAAACTAATCACTGGGCTCCGTATAGTTCTTACTTGATTGTTGTTTCTGTGAACGGTCAAATAAAAGAGGAAACATTTTAATCATTTACCTGGTGTGGTAAATAATGGCAGCATATTCTGCCATGTTTGATTATTATCTTGATTTTTTTGGTCATTTATTTTTTCTCTCTCTCTCGTGTTTCAAACCATTTCACTTGAACTCTCTTTTTTTCAGTATGTTCAGTTTAGTTACACGTACCTTTCCACAGTTTTGCAACTCTGCAGCCTTGAGTATTCATCCTATACCCAAGAGTGATTTATCATTCTTTCTGTTGTTTGTCCAGCCATTCATGTCACCTCGGTACCCCGGAGGACCAAGACCCCCCCTCAGATTACCCAATCAGGTAAGAGCCACACTGACACCTGCAGGCAGCAGCTAGAACTGTAGATTGTGGAATAGGAGAGGAAATGTAGAGTCAAGTCAAATTTGTTTATAAAGCACATTTGAAAACACAGCAGAAGCTGACCAGATTGCTGTACAATGCTTAAAAAACAGAATGTGAAAATGTTCTGCTGATGGATCTTTGTCGTTCTATAGGGACTTGGAGGAGTCCCGGGTGGTCAGCCTATGTTACCCAGTGGGATGGACCCCACAAGACAGCAAGGTACACACAAACACACAAACACACATCATCAATTCTGCCAGGGTATGTAAACTTATGAGCACAACTGTGTGTGTATGTATGTGTATATATATATATATATATACATACATACATACATACATACATACATACATAGATACATACATACATACATACATACATACATACATACATACATACATACATACATACATACATACATACATACATACATATATATATACATATATAAATATATATATATATATATATATATACATACATATATAAATATATATGTATATATATATATATATATATATATATATATATATGTATATATATATACATACACACACTTGGATGTACAAACACAAAGATTAAAGACTATGTTTATATTTGAAGAAGGATACATTATCATTGTTGCAAGTTGTAAGTTAGTTATACAGTGGATAGCAAAAGTCTACACACCCTTTTTAAAATGCCAGGTTTTGTGATGTAAAAAAATGAGACCCAGATAAACCATGTCAGAACTTTTTCCACCTTTAATGTGACCTATAACATGAACAATTCAATTGAAAAAAAATTAAAATATTTTAGGTGGAAGAATAAAAAAATAAAAAAATAAAATAATTTTCCCATTCTTCTTTACAAAAGAGCTCCAAATCCATCAAATAGTGAGGCCATCTCCTGTGCACAGCCCTCTTCAGATCACTCCCCAGGGATATTCAACTGGATTCAGGTCTCGGCTCTGGCTGGTCCATTCCAAAACCTTAAAAGTCTTTTGGTGAAGTCATGCTTTTGTTGATTTTGATGCACAGATGGTGCACATCATCCCACATATATACACACCAGACACATATGAACACACAGGACACATATTTGCACACCGGACACATACGAGCACACCGGACACATTACATTGGCATTTTATTCAGCAGTGCTATGGCCGACGGGACAAAGCTTCTGTCAAACCGGGCTCGCCTACAGTATGGGGATCTGTATCTGCGACCGGATGGGAGCAGTGTGAAGACTGAGTAGAGGGGATGTTGGGGGTCCAGTGTTATAGTCTGTGCTGTGCGTATGATGGCTCTGTTGTTGAGGTCAGACAGGTTGGGTGTGGGTAGGTGGATGATTATGGTGGCAGTGTTTGTGGTGCTTATGAGTTTGTTTTTGTTGGAGACAGTTAGCATGTTGTGGTAGCAGGGCGAACAGTAGAGGAGAATGAGTTGGATGATACTTTGGTACAGTAACAGTAGAAGGTGGGGGGCGACAGAAAGTGCTTTAAGTTTGCGGATGGCAGAGTGTCTTTGTTGGCAGCGTTTGTGAATATCAGTGGTGTGTTGATCAAAGTTTATATTGTCCAGGGTGAGTCCGAGATATTTGAAGTGATCCACTATTTCGACTGCTTGATTTTTGATGTGGATGGGGTTGTGGACCGGACTGTGAGTGCTGGAGGAGTGAGGAGTGGAGGAGTTTTTTTTCGAAATGTTCAGCTGAAGGCGATTGTCTGTGCACCATTGTGTGAAGTGGGAGATGGAATCCTGGTTACAACAGAGTTATTGTCATTAAGGAGGGCAAGTATGGCAGTGTCATCAGAGTATTTGAAATATGTTGTGGTTGTTGAGGGGCTGATGCAGTCATTGGTGTAGAGCATATGTGTCAAACTCAAGGCCCACGGGCAAAGTCCGGTCCGCGGTAGAATTATCTTTGGCCCGCAGGATAATATCGACCTGCATGCGAGAGCCGTTACCCCACTCCACTCATCAACAGCCTTATGAAGCTAGTCAGCTGCAGACAACTTTCAGCTATCCCTCTCCCCAAAAAACTGGCTAAACAAAAGGTGGACTTTGAAAACAGCTGGTTTTCAAGGCAGGTGGGAGGCAGAATATATGCATTTGCGTAACAGAGGAACATGCATGTGCGTAACCGAGGAACTTTTGGGATTAAGATGGCACAACTACGGGTAGGGGTGTCCCGGTGTGTTTCACTTCCGATACGATACCGATATTGCAGCCTTGAGTTTTGGCCGATAACAATATCGATCTGTTACGATATCAGCATGAATCATACATACTTTTATTAGTTATTTTGTAGTATGGAATGTTAGAAAAGCCTTGATCAAGTGATATTACTGAAACAGAGAACAATAAATAAAACACTTTTGTGTAATATCTGAAGTTAAATGATTTAGCCTCTCACTGCTAAAAAGTAAAAAGAAAACATTCTTGATGTGACCACTATGAAGATATTTTGATTCTCTTGATTCAAATAAGAATGCCATGGAGACAATATAAAGGCTGTATTGCAAATTTACAATGGTCCCTGAATGCACCTCGCAGTGACAGAGGCACTGGACAGTCAGTTAGTTCACGGCACTCTGAAATGCATCTGCATCTTTGATGACGAGGAGTGACGGTGAGAGCGTCAAATATTAAATATTAAACAGATGTCCCCCGGTTGTGTCTGTGTCACTAACGCACACCGGGGGGTAAAATTCATCAATGAAGATGAGACAGATGCATGGAGGTGAGGAGAGCTGGTTCATAAAGCACACCTGCTTCAGGTAGAGACCAATCTAACACTGAGCCCCTCAGATAATAACTCAGCCTGCTTTCCAGTAATGTAAAGGATTGTTCTTACGTTCAATAGTGGCTTCAGAGTAGCTTGCGAAAATTCTCATGCTGTGATGCTGCTTCAATGCGCATTGAGGTTTAGGGAGAGGTTGCGGTGGCTGGTGGTGAGGCTTTCAGCAGTGTGACTGCCCCCTGGTGGCTGGCTGCAGTATAGGTCAAAAAATCCGTCTCCCCCATTCATTTGAATCCGATAAAAATCCGATACTGTTTTTTTTTGCCGATATCGGACCGATATCCGATATCAATATCGGATCGGGACACCCCTAATTACGGGGAAAGATCTCTTTGAAGAGGTATCCAGATGTGTAAATGAAATGAGGCTGCCTTGATGAGCACCATAACGTGAACAGTTAACTTCATAAGAGCTCAAGGTTTAAATCACCGCCAGTTCAAGTCTTTTCTGGAGGAGTTGGGTTCAGGATATGTTGACTTGCCCCATCACACAGAGGTGCGATGGCTAAGCCAAGGAAAAGTGCTGAAAAGGCGTTTTGAGTTACGTGAGGAGATCTGTCAGTTCATAGAGAGCAAAGGGAAAGACACAACAGAGCTCTGCGATAAAAAGTTTCTGTGTGAAGTGGCGTTTCTGTGTGACATCACGAGCCATCTCAATTCGCTCAAAGCTTCAGGGGCGGGGCTGTGTGATCACAGACTTGTACACTGCAGTGAGGGCTTTTAAAACCAAGCTCCGCCTGTGGGACACGCAGATGCTGCAAGAAAACTTGAGCAATTTTCCGTGCCGCCAAACTACCTGTGTGAACAACTGGTTTCTTTGATGGAGTTAAACAAAACATCTCACAGGAGTCGTCTTACTGATGAACACCTTCACTCAATCCTGAGGATTTCCTCAGCTCAGAGCCTGACCCCAAACATTGATGAACTTGCATCCAAGATGAGATGCTAAGTATCTGGCACAGAGCAGCAGACTGAGCTTTAATATGTTTCCTTTTTGCACTTTTTCTTGCTACCACAGGGCATTTTTGGGTTTTTTTTGCAGAAACTTTTTTTGCTAATGTTGTTGGCCTGTGGAAAAATGTTTTCATAAGAAATTGGTAAAGCTCATTCATTAGATAAGCTGCAGATTGAGCAATAAGAAATGAAAGCAACATATTTTTCATTTGTTTAATGTTTATAGGCAATAACTTAAGCTTTGCTAGTTCAATGTTCAATATGTGCAATAAGTTAATTTCAATAAGTTTTGCAATAAACATTAAACCAGTCCGGCCCTTGACTTGCACCGATTTTTTTTTATTTTGGCCCTCTGTGTATTTGAGTTTGACACCCCTGGTGTAGAGGGTGTAAAGGAAAGGACTGAGGACACAGCCGTGAAGGGCTCCTGTGTTGGTGATGGTGGTTGATGATGTTACTGTGCCTACTCTGACTGCTTGTGGTCTGTTGCTGAGGAAACTGTGTATCCAGTGGATGAGAAGTGGGGAGACGTTGAGATGGTAGAGTTTACTGATCATCTGGTAACGTTTGATGGTGTTTAAAGCAGAACTGAAGTCGATGAAGAGGAGTTTGGCAAAGTTATGGGGTGATTCGTGGTGTTGTAAGAGGGAGTGAAGGAGGCATGCCACAGCATCCTCAGCCCCTGTTTTGGCCTTATAGGCAAACTGATGCTGGTCCAATTGCGGTCCGACAACTGGGAGGATGGTGTTGAGGATCAGTTTCTCCAGACACATCATGATTAATGAAGTGAGTACAACAGGTCAGAAGTGGTTGAGTTCTGAAGGGCGGGTTTTTTTTGGTACTGGTATGATGGTGGAGGTTTTCCATGATGTTGGTACTGAGGCAGTCCTGTAGGATTCCCAGAAGATGGAGTGGAGGACTGGTGACAGTTCAGCGGCACAGTTCTTAAGAACCCGGGCCTGGATGCCATCAGGTCCTGCAGCCTTGCCTGGTTTGCATCGGCACAGCTGCCGGCACTAGTCCTCCACTGTGAATGGAGCAGAGCGTGGTGGTTCCAGGATGGGGATGGATTGTAGTAGGGTATTGCATTCTTGTGTATAGTTAATGGTGTCAAATCTTGAGTAAAAGGTGTTCAGAATGCTTTAGTTTGTTGTCATATTGAAAGGTGAAATTCCTCTTCATCTTCGTCATCATCTTCATCATTCTAACGGAGGCCTGGAGTTTTTGTGTTAAAACTGACTGGTTTTTGTAACAGTTCATACTTCCCTCCACCTTGACCAAGGCCCCGGTTCCAGATGAAGAAAAACAGCCCCAAAGCATGCTTCTCTGTGGGTCTGGTGTTCTTTATGTGATGTGCAGTGTTGTTTTTACGCCAAACATACCTTTTGGAATTATGGCCAAAAAGTTCAACCTTGGTTTCATCAGACCATAAAACATTTGCCACATGCTTTTGAGAGACTTCATGTATGTTTTTGAAACATGTTGCCAGGCTTGGATGTTTTTCTTCATAAGAAAAGGCTTCCGTCTTGCCGCCCTACCCATAGCAGAAACATATGAAGAGTAGGCCTCTTGGAAGCCTCCCTGACCAGTTTTCTTCTCGTCTTTTCATCAGTTTTCGAGGGATGTCCTGTTCTTGGTAATGTCACTGTTGTGCCATATTTTCTCCACTTGATGATGACTGTCTTCACTGTGGTCCATGGTATATCTAATGCCTTGTAAAAGTATTCATAACCTTCTCCTGACTGATACCTTTCAACGATGAGATCCCTCTGATGTGTTGGAAGCTCTCTGTGGACCATGGCTTTTGCTGTAAGATGCAACTAAGCAGATGTCAGGAAAATCCTCCTAGAACAGCTGATCTTTATTGGGATTAATCAAAGTCACTTTAAATTATGACAGGTGTATACTGACTACTATTTGTCATGAGTTTGAATGTGATTGGTTAATTCTGAACACAGCCACATCCCCAGTTATAAGAGGGTGTGTACACTTATGCAATCACATTATTTTAGTTATTTATTTTTTATTCTTCCCCCTAAAAGATTTAATTTATTTTAATTGAATTGTTCATGTTACAGGTCACATTAAAGGTAGAAAAAGTTCTGACATGATTTATCTTGGTATAATTTTTCACATCACAAAACCTGGCATTTAAACAGTGGTGTGTAGACTTTGGATATCCACTGTAAGTACAGGAGAGGTTTGATGTTATTTACAATGAAAAAAACGTGTAAAAAAACGATATTGGTATCACACGAAATAAGTTTGAAAATATTGGCATATCAGATATTGGCAAAAATCCAATCCATTGTACATTTTGCCCAGACAATACTTGTTGGCCTAATAAGTCCATTGTATGTATTGTGCATAGGTTAAAAGATGTTTGGCTACAGTAAAACATAACTCATACTCAACTATTTATATGATGATTGATGCAACACACAGAGTTCCCATAAACTAAGATAATGATATCCTATGGAATAATGTAACATAAAAAAGTCCAAGAACAGAATTAGAACATCAGTATTACTTCAAGAGAGAGGCAATAAAAGTCCACCTCACAGAAAATGACTGATGAAACTCAGAAAACTTCCTCCAACATGCTGAAAACTGTTTTCATTGATCCAGATCAAACTGAGAGGTGGCTGTAGTTTGATTGTTTTCATGTCTTTAAGGACATCCAAATATGGGAGGACCGATGCAGCGGATGACTCCACCCAGAGGCATGGTACCACTCGGCCCCCAGGTATGGGTCCAGATGAACTGTGGGGATATTTATTTACATGCTATTGGTTCTGATAGTCACTTATTTCACATCTCAATCTTAGAGCTATGTAGGAGGGATGAGACCGCCTCTGAATGCACTTGTGGGACCTGGGATGCCTGGCATGAACATGTGAGTGTTTTTATACATGTTATAGCTCAAAGGGACAGTTTCACATACACACATATTTGATATCTCACGAAAGTAGATGCCATCAGCCCTCCTGTATGTAGGTTTTAATTACAACTTTACAGTTTGCTTTTGGCTCTTGGTCTGGAAGTAGAGCAAGGAGCCAGCTCTCTTTTATTTCGTCTCTATTTTTTCTACTTGATGTTCCCATCCCCTCTCAGGCAACAGAAGGGCTTGTTGTTGCCAACTCTGTCCAAATGAACTGGGAAAAAAAGCAGCTTGCCAAAAGCAGAGAACTGAAGTGTGTGTGTGTTTGTGTGTGTTTCAGGGGACCTGGTGGGGGTAGACCATGGCCAAATCCTCCAAATTCCAATTCAGTAAGTGCTCCAAAGAAAGACAATTAAAAGAAAGTTTAAGATGTTTATATTTCTTTAATGATTTCCTTCTCTATTTTTCAGACACCGTACTCTTCTGCATCTCCAGGAAGTTATGTGGTATGTATGTTTAAAGTTGAACAGTTAAGCTGTAAAGAATCTTGGCTAGTAGTGCAGGTGTCCTTTCATTAATTCATTGAGAGGCCACATGAAAACCAAAAGTGTCATTTTAGGGACCTCCAGGAGGAGGGGGGCCACCAGGGACGCCAATAATGCCAAGTCCAGCAGGTATGCTAAGAGTCTGCCTTGAAGTGTTGTTGGTTCGTGTATCCATACTTCAAAACTTTTATTAATCTCTTGTTGTTCTTTTTGCCAGACTCAACCAATTCTGGCGACAACATGTACACTATGATAAACACAGTCCCTCCAACTGGAAGCCGACCAAATGTGAGACATTATTTCTCTGTGTATAAAACCATGAGTGAGTGAGTGAGTGAAGTGCAGGGAAAATTGTTCTGAAGTCCATGTGTGGTTGTAATTGTTATTTGATGCCAGCAGGTAATTACTTGACAATGAAAAGTGTTGTCACAGGTTGGTTATTGCCTGCTCTGTATGTCCTCCTCAGTTCCCAATGGGTGCAGGTGGCGATGGTCCATTAAGTGGGATGGCTGGAATGGAGCCTCATCACATGAATGGATCATTAGGTACAAGAACACATAACCTTTACAGTCTGGCTGTGTGACACACAATATTTGGTTGTTCTTTACCTTAATATTTCATTGAGCATTTCATGATATTGCTCTGTGTTTTATGTATACTTCTGTTCCTTGTCTCAGGGTCAGGTGATTTGGACAGTCTGCCCAAGGTGAGAGAAGATTTTCATCTCTTCTAAAAAACTGATCGGTGATTATACAGGAATTTTGCTACTTTGGGAGGATACAACTACCAATTAGTTTTTTTGTTACATATTATCTCTACAGAACTCACCTGGTAACCTCAGTATGAGTAACCAGCCCGGGACCCCCAGAGAGGATGGAGAGATGGGAGGAAACTTCCTGAATCCTTTTCAGAATGAAAGTGTAAGCAAATTATTATCTACTGTATGAAATACAAATGTGTATCAGAGTTGTTCTGTGCATTTATCTCCATACCACAACTGTAAAGATGGATGGTTGTTATTGAATTGAATTAAAAATTGGATTACCATTTGTGAGCACTTTTGAAGGAGCAGTTTGTCTTTTGGCACAAAGGAGTATTTGCTTCCTTTCAGATGGTTAAAGGAGAAATAACACCCACAACTTCCACAAGTTAGTTTAAAACTACAAGCCCACTGTCCTAAGGAAAAATACCACACTAACTGTAATCCCCTTAACTGACCTGCAAAGTAATGTCAGGTTTGTTTAATTAGACAAGAAAGATGTGTAAATGACAAGCTGTGGCATCATAGGGGTAAGTAGCTGGAAGCAGTGGCTTCCTGGAATTTCTGCTGGTTGCCTTGAAACCTCACTGTAACAACAAGACGCTATTCCAGGAAGTAATTGAGGATTAAATAATCAAGATAAGTTGTGTTCCAACAAAGGGGTGGCATTCTGAAGGACCCAGCCTTCATAACTTGCATAGACCACTCAGGCCAAACTGAAAGGAGACAGCCTGGTCTATGGTGTCCCTGTTGGCGTCACCAGCTGTTCCCAATGCATAGTTGTTAGCCATGCGTAGTCACATGGCACAACCCCTGTCATCTAGCAACAGGGAGCTAGCTGACGAAATAGCTAACATAGCTAGTATCATGTACATTACTATCAAAATTATAAAGTTAAAAAAATGTAGGAAGAGTGGGAAGTATTTGTCAGCCTTGGGACGGCCTTCATTGTGCCTCTGTGTTGCAATCGGTCTTCAAATGCAGCCAAAGGATGCATCCCTTGAATTGGGACACAGCTACAGTGATAATCAGATAGTTGTAGAGTTGCAGGTAGTGGATGTTGTTACATGCTGACTAAGCCATATTAGGTATTTCTCTTTTTTTTGTCTTAAGCTTAAAAAGCATGTGTCCACTGTTGTCGAACCACTTATTCAACTATTTTTGTGCTCACATTTATGAAAGTTATTAGACTTAATATCAACATTTTAAATGCAGGCCACTTTTCTATAACAGTGACAAACAGTTGTTCTCTCTCTCTCTCTGTTCTCTCGTACATGCTAATCACATACATTTTTGCCATCTCATCTCTGCAGTATTCTCCGAATATGACGATGAGCGTGTGAAGGCTTGGGAAGCAGAATTGGTCAGTTTCTCAATAATATGGTGTGGACCCCTGCAAAGCAGAGAGACTGGATGTGATGTCACCAAGACCAGTGACACTTACTCCGCCACCTTCCGAGTCAGGACAGTTTTACCCCAGGCCCTGTCCTTCTACAACCACCCTAACTGCCCCTCTGTTGTTTCTGTCTACGTCTCCTCTTCCCCGTTTTTTCTCCCCTCCTACATGGTGACTCTGCGACATTCATCAGTTCTTCCTCTGCAACTATATGACTGTACAAAGGAACCAAATTGAAACTACCCAGAGGAAAACTCTTTGTATATTTCCATACAGTGTGTTTGAGACACACACTCCAGTCACAGACTGATGTCTCTGCCTTCTGCGTCATATCATGGAGTTCATGCCCAAAACAAAAGGCCAGAATCCTATTTATCCTAAAGTTAAATTTCCCAAGGACCTATAGAGATATAGACTTTTTTGATCTATGAATAATGTCATCAAACTGGCTGTTAAGTGGAGCATCTCTTTTTTTTTTTAAACTGACCAAAAACTTTGTTCATTACTGGAAGGTTCAGAGCGAAGTCACAATCATGTTACCCTGAGGTTTATTTAAGGCTTGTGCAGATATTTGTAGTTGTGTAAGTTGAAGCCTTTTTTCAATTTTGATGGTTGTTTAAATCTAGCATTAACATTGTCTTTACCTATGATGTATGTTTTGAAGGCCTGATGAGGCGAATAGAGGGCACATCAAAACTCTGTTCAGATTTGAATTATGATTTACAGAGATGCTTGAAGTACTTACCTGCATTTTAAATTAAATATATAAAGGAAGACTATGCAACTTTGTCTGGGCAGTCACCACTGATGCTGCATGTCATAATTGAAAGTTAATTTTAAGTGATTTATTATGCTCAAACAGCCACAAAAGATGAGTAGAAGCAGTCAGTTTTGTAAGTGGCTCCATATTGTTATATCTGACTAAGGTTTCTAACATTTGCTTTAAGTAAGTAACCAAAAGCTACTGGTCATATCAGACCAAGAAAGACTGCAGAAGCAAAACCCCTACATATATCATATTCGATGAGTTCAACTTTTTTGTTGATAAGAGGAAGTATGATTTAATTCTTTCAAAGGTATGTAGTCTTGCTTGACACCGATCAGTCTCCGTGCTCACTGAATTTCATATGAAGAGAGCAGTAAGAATGTCTTTAAGGAAGAAGGTTTTAAAATCTGTATTCAATTATAAACTTTCTCTGCTATTCAATTTTCTAGACTACCCCCCAGTAAGAGGGGCTTCTTTTTGGAGGGTTTTACACTCTGCTGACTGCACAAGCGTGGGAAACAGTTTCAGATGAGGTGGACAAAAGCTTTTAATTGTGACCTAACAAGCAATGCCAATGAAGTTTTGTTTACTGGGATTTGTTTGCTGCCTGAGGCCCTGCTCTCATCTCTACTTCTTCAAACCTCAATCCACATAAGTGTCAGTTTTTGGAGGGTAAACCGTCAGACACAAGCTTATAAAGTCACTCTGGTCACTCATTCTTTATTGTCATCCGGATAAACTGTGATCTCAGTGGGATGTTATAGGTCTGTGGATACAGAAAGCTAAGCTTGTTTTGAAATCAGTGTTTTAAACTTTGTTCACTGCCCAAGATGTATTATTATCACGTCCAAAAGATCAATAATCCTGTGAACATTCCCCCCCCCCCCCCTCTCTTACTGCAAAGTGTACAGCTCACAAATGTAGCGCCTCTGTCTTGTGTGTGTATTTGATAATATTATTATTTAAAGAAAAACCTGCAGAGAATTATTGCAAAAGGGAGGGATGGACTGATGGTGCATCACCAAAACTTAACTGAGATATTTTGTTTTTATTTTTGTGTTAGATCGAAGCCATAAGTGGGAGTACAAGAAGACACATTTGTAAATTGGATCATGTTTTCTGTTTTGTGGCAGTATACTGGACTCCATTTGTGATGTGTTCATTTTCTCTTTTTTATTCTTGTATTATGTTTTTGTAAATACACAGAGAAGTATTTCATGGGTTTTGAATATGCTAGCATAAAGCTTCTCTTCCCTTACTCAAAGTGTTTGCTCTTTTTCATTTTTGCTCATTCTTGTTTGTAGACAGGGTAATGTCATTCTTGTTACTTCACAGTTTGCATATAGCATAAGTGCATCTCTCCCTCACTCTAGTTTCCTCACAGTTTTCTGTCATCAAACACACAACACACACGAGTGAGAGGACAGTCAGCTACAGAAGGAAAAAAAATCATCCTGCACATCTGGAGAGAGTGTGAGAGAACCTTTGACAGAATCAGAGAAAGGCTACAACAAATGTTTTGTTTTACATTATCATAAAGTATCGAAAACATTGGTAACACTTTCTATGAACCTACCACTTATAATGCATCATAAGCACATTTATAAAGCCTTTCATATGCATATAGAAGGCACTTTAACAATCCTTATAAGTGATTATGAAGTGTTATAAGCAGTGAACATAATGCCTTCTGAAGGTGTAATTTATAATATATTATACCTTAAAGCTGCTGTTGGTAGTCGTGATATAAACATCAGTGTGGAGAGAGATTTAGAATGTCAACACTACCCCCCTCACCAGATTTTGCCTACATCTCGTGCGCATTCTATGAGGAAGTAGTGCCAGCTTCCCAGCCAATCAGAATAACGTAGTAGGGGCTGCCAATTGACCAATCAGGACAGAGGATCAAAGAGTAGCTCTGATTGGCCCATGATAACGGGAACAAGGAGAATAATAACATTGCTTGATAGATACAAAGGCTTTGGAAAACAGAGATTTCGCCATAATCTCATATTACTTCAATTACTGATGAGTACCGATGGGTATTATGACCTTTTTCCCAAATCCAGCAAAAAAAAAAGTATCGTTTTGTACTCCATTCCTACCAACTGCACCTTTAATGTAAAACTAGCTACAGCGTCTTTTGAATTCTGGGTTTCATAACACATTTTAACTCTGACAACTTAATCAAGTTACAAAAGGTTCATAAAGAACTCACTCAATATCCTAAGAAGTGATGATTTCTATGATTCTCAAATAGAAGAATGTCTCATCAATACTTACCACGTGCTATAGCATGACTTTGGGTGCTTTAAGTAAAGTGACAGCCCTGTATGAGGTCTAAGAACTTGGAAGTAGTATTTTGTGGCTGTAAAAGTAAAGTGTAAGACAAAAATACTTTACAACAAAAAAACTATTTGTCACATTATTGAACTAACAAAGTAATGAATATTTAATCAAATACAATGCACAACTACACATACAGCTAGCATAACTTCTTCATCTATGTATTATAGCTTCTTAGCTTGATGCTAACACATAAAATAAACTACCACTAAGTGGCTGAAGCAATCAGCATCACAGTCATGTTAACTTTAAGGGTTAGGGTTTAGGGTAACCCTAGGGATATACATTTTAATTATTTTCCGTGATCGATTTTTGGAAATGCTAACGATCGATTGATAAAATTATTATTATTCTTGCGTCAAAAACAATGCCAAATAGGTTGTTTTCCCCCTAAATTTTATTTTCTACAGCAACAAAATGCATATAACTGACGGGATTGAATACGGGCACACGTTTGACACGCAGAATATCAACGATCAGGCTCATTAAAATATTCTCCGCGGACATAATCTTATAAAGTGAAGGCTCATAATACTAACAGAAAAGTATTTCAGACTCACAGTGTCCAGTTTTCTGTCGACTCATTCTTATTGAGAAAAATAAACATGTGTATTCGGTCAGGTGTCAGCCAGGAGCGCAACCGGGTCATAATCAGTCCCGCTGGAGAAAAGCCCAGACGGCTCTGATGTTGCTGGTCTGTAAACGTAGCATACCAGAATTTCCCACCTGTCTGTTGCCTTTGTAGCCAAAGGTGGGAAATATCCTGTTTAAAGCTGTCAACCTTTGTGTCTGTATTGTTGTTGGCAGCAGTTTTGTATTGATCCTCTTTTAAAAAGCGCACGTGGAGACCTGACGCACAGCCGCAGCCGCCAGCTGAGCGTCTCCGCTGTGCGCAACACCTTTAACAGCTGATTCACATCGAAACATACTTTAAACTTAAAACACCTCCCTGATAGATGAGTGTAATATGAGACCACGTGATGTTTGTTCCACGTGACGGAAAATTGATAACAAAAATGTGTGTTTCGAGTAATTTCTTAACAATCAATTAATAGATAATCGATTAATTGTGGTCATCCCCCAATTTATGTAGGATGCGTCGTATTGCGCTTTGTGTTTGGAGCGTAGCGCCAGACAGAGCAGGCAGGATCAGCTGGGTTCAGTATGGAGAGAACAGCATACAAACAACAGGTTACAGAGCCTTTCTGTAGCCTTTCTTCCTGCTCATTTGGATATTATTCCATTATTTTGTGCTTCTAACATCACTGAGTATGCTGCATAACTATAAAGATCTGTGTTTTGCAAGTTTAGATGAGTTTAATTTAAATAATTCTGCTCTACTCCCTGGATACTCCCTGTCCAGATCGGTCTTTCTGTGTAGATTGAAATGTGCTGGGCGCAGGCTCCGTCGCAAAATAGACTCGAAGCACATTTCTGGTGGAATAGCACCATGGCACGCGCTTGAGAGGGAGTTGAGACGCCTAGCAGAGCGCCCTGTTTGAACATGAGTACTGATTAGAATGGGAACGTATTGGCTGCGCAGTACGCGACACAGCAGTAACACGACACTTCGCATCCTGTAATTGGGGGTTAGGGTTAGGGTTAGGGTTAGGTTTAAGATTGGTGTTAGGCCCCCTATAGAATAATATCAAGCGATGCAATTATATAAACCAACATTTATGCTATACGGAATAAATAAATAAATAATTGTAATATGGTTAATAAACGTGTTGTAGTGGTATAGTGGTATATAAGTGCTATTCATAAGTGCCATCAACCATGCAATAATTAAGCAAATGTTACAAATACAGTTTATATATATATCTATATGTAGAAAGATAAAAAGATCACACAAAATATGGAAAGCATGCCAGGTAAAACACTAGAAAAAATGTATAAATATTATATTAAGGAATAAAACTTAAATAATATACAACAGGAAAATTCTGAGGCTGATAAAATGCCCGTTTATAGAGGAAAGGTTGGATATTTCAGATTCTTTGTATATAAATTATAATATTCATGCAATTTATTGTATAGAATAAAAACCATGCAGATCAAAAATATATTCGAAAGTAATTATACAAACATAAATACATAAATAAAATCATATAAGATAGTCAAGAGTTTGTGTGGCTTGGTTTGTACATTAAGGGGTCTACCATGGCTGTTGCTGTGGAAGAATTAAAAAAAAACTATTATCAAAATAAAAGACACACATGTTTGGGGCGAAGGGCTTTATTCAAGTTTTAGTGTGGTTATGTGTGACTGTGGGTGACATACCTTGAAGGGAAGGATAAGACAGTCAGGAAGTCAAAGGGTCATGAGGGTCCAGGTGGTGTTATGATTAGTGTCGGGGTCCTGGTCCGTGTTGGGGTTAGAGAGGAGGGGGGTGGGGTTAGGATTAGGGTCAGGGTCGAGGTTGGAGTTAGATTCAGGGGAAAGGGGTAGGGGGATTAGGTTAGGATTAGGTTCAGGGGAAGAGGGAAGGGGGGTGATTAGGGTAAGGGTTATGATTAGGGTTAGGATTTCTGTTAGGGTTTCTATTAGGGTTAGGGTAAAGAATGGATACTAGACTTTTTGGGGTAATGGTAAGTATGTTCAAAGTGAATGGAAAGCTTCCAAGATTTATATCTAGGGCCCCTTGTGGTCTAGGGGGCCCCTCTTGTTCCCTTCACATCACCTTTGTGCCCCTGGGAGCCAATTGACTAAGTATGTTCAAAATGAAGGGAGGGCTTTGAGAATGGATACTAGAGGCCCCCCTAGAGGGAACTAATTGAGTAAATATTTTCAAAATGAAGGTAAAGCATCCAAGATTGATAACTGGTGCCCCTTGTGTTCTAGGGGGATTATGGAGTTTTCTGCTGTGCTTGTACAACTTAACACGTCAATGAGTGGAGTCTTTTTTTCTTCATAAATGTAAACAAACTGGGCTTTCTGACACCACTGACTTTTAGTGAACAACAAATGATTTATGATCCTTTTCCATTGACTGTGACTAACTCCGTTAATGAAAGATGGACGTAAAAAAAGGAACTCAGGGGTTGGCATTCAAGCTCAGTCTTTTATGACCACAAGACTAGTCTTTTCATGTTGTCTGCTTGCCTTTGGAGCCCTTTGAAATGAGGAATGTAACACAAAACAGAGTGTACTATTTTTTTCTGGCCACTCAAAGCATGTTTACCCATTCACACACTGATGGCACAGCCACAGTGGCAGTTAAGGGTAAAGTGACTTGCCCAAGGACACTCCGGCATGTGGACAGCAGGACATGGGATCAAACTCTCCACCTTCGGATTTAGAGACAATCAATTTCTACACTCAGCCACATAAGTTGACCTGCACTGTTTACTTGAAATAAGAGAGATAGCTTTTTTTTTTTACTAAACCAAAGAAAAATGCAAATATACCTCACCCAGTTTTACAAACACTAGCCATCACGTCATGTATTTCAATGAACATGTCATGAACATCTGCTCAACATGGCAAAAGTATGTTTACAAAAGCTCGAACATTTAACACACGAAAAAATGCAATCTAATGTTCAAAACATCCACACACAGGACAACAGGAGAAATGGTTCCAGTCGAAACTGCATCTCCAGCCTTCTAGATATATAGTCATGATATACCACTGGTGTGGATGTAATGTTTTTTACTTACAACTCTTATTGTGTTGTATTTTGACAGTCTCTCTGAAGCTCATTGTGTGTGGACCTCAGATCATGACTTTTTTTAGACAAAGCTGATTGGATGACCCCATCAACATCTGGAACTATGCAGGAACACGTTTCATAATGCTAGCCTAAATTTTAGAGGCACAATTTTTCGGCAAGTGCCAAATTCTCTCTTTTTCTTTCTTTTCAAGAGAAGATTTATCCCCTTACTTTAAAAATTAAAACGTTTCACAAGAAAAGGAGGGCTAGTACATATTATGTAATTTTGCAACCACCTCAAACAGACAAGAACATAATGATAAATGAGGTAGAAACAATTTCACTCATGTCTGTTAAATGTGGCTTAAAACAGTTAAAGGAAATATTTGTAAAGTTTCAAAGCAATTTCTGTTATCAGAAATAAAAATGAAAACATTAGAGGAGAAGTTTTCTCGTATTTGTTTCTCAGTGTGTCTGTCTCTCCTTTCCTTTGTGTTAGTGTGTTCATCAGCATGTGTGTGTGTGTGTGTGTGTGTGTGTGTGTGTGTGTGTGTGTGTGTGTGTGTGTGTGTGTGTGTGTGTGTGTGTGTGTGTGTGTGTGTGTGTGTGTGCAGGGGGTTGTCCACATATTGAAAGATGTGGGGGTCCTGTATTCAGTCTCTGCCAGCTGGCTGTTATGTAACAAGATAAATAGGACACAATCCCATGTTGAGTGGATGTGAGAAGTGAAGCAAAACCCTTCCCTTCAAGAGAAAACAAGTGTTTCTTTGTGTGTGTGTGTGTGTGTGTGTGTGTGTGTGTGTGTGTGTGTGTGTGTGTGTGTGTGTGTGTGTGTGTGTGTGTGTGTGTGTGTGGCCCAGCCCACTCTTACACAACACCCCCCCCTAGGTTTCTCTGTGTAGTTTCTAGCTGGCAGGATACTGACTCTAGTGTTGCTCTGTGGCTGCATGCTGTCTGGAGTCATGGCTGCACAGCTGGTTGTAGCTCTGCTGGCTCTCACCTCCCTGTGTGCTGCTGCGCCTGAACCCGACTGTACAGAGCTGCTGAAGCCTCTGGTTCTGGATAGCCACAGCCCTGTGAGTATCAGCCATCGTTTGTTACTTGCAGGCTGTATGAGTGAGGAGGTTCTGCAGAATGCTGCAGTGTGTTGATGTAATTGAATTTTTTATGGGCGTGGGCCTCTTTAAAGAGTGGCGCAGTGTTATTTTAAGTGAAGCGTGAGTAGCAAAAGTCAGTTGGTTAATAATGCAATCACATTTATGAACACCTGTCTTTTCTTAACTTTGTTCAGCTAAGCTACAGCACATGTATTTTTTTTCCATTTGTATAAGGGCATTACTATTTATGATAAGTTACTTTTTTATTTTTTTATATGAAGGGTTAATAAAACAATGCCCAGGCATGCTTCTTCAAGCTCTTCCGAAGCTTTCTTTCAAGTTGCACATCAAGCAGATTTAGTTATCTAGTTGTCATTGGAGAGGCAATATTAAAATGAACATTTCTCTGAGTAAGGACTGACTGGTTTGAGCACGTTTTTATTTGTCTGTTAGTCTGTCTATTTTTGGACAACGGTTAACACCTTTTCTTTTTCAACCAAGTGTTAATCTCATCAATGTGACACCCTCTTTGTTGAGATAAACAACACAGGCCTGTCTGTTTGTGTCAGATCTATGGGAAGTGGGTGCTCCATGTGGCGTCTTGGGATGAATCTGATCTGAAGAGTGACCTGGTAGCAGTGAACAGCTCATGGGTGGAACTGTCAGCGTCATCAGAAACTGGATTTATCTCCCTCTACTGGGCCGATCGAGTGTAAGGACACCGCAACTAGAAATGTTCTCTCGTCAGCAAATAAGTGTCACAGTAAGCAGGTTAAAGCTCCTGTGAGGAGTTTTTAGCTGGTTATGAAACAGCCAGAACTGAACAGCTATGCCTTTTTGTGACCTACTAAAGCAAATGAGAACATCAGCCACAAAATGAACAGTTTTTGCACTGTCATTTTTAATGTCTGTAGGAAAGTGTCAGACCTGACAAGCTACAGTCTGTACTTTGTTGACAGTAAATGTTCACCATGAGTAATAGTAATATATATGACTGTTAAAAATAGAAGGCTGTGATCAGCGAAGAGTTAAGAGGTACCACTGTATCCACAGGGGGGTGCCAAAATCAGCACAAAGAGAAAGTTCCTCACAGGAGCTTTAAATGTATGTCAAAAGGCTGATTGTTGAACCTTTTCTCATTAAAGGGGAGAAAAATGTCTTCAAGGATCAACCAATGCCTCTGTCTCAGGAATGACAAGTCACACTACATGTATGTATCTCAAAATATTCAGTGTATTTAAAGTTCATTATGATGTATGCAATCAAATATTTTAATACTTTATAATACAAATGTATGTTTGTAGAGGGATAAGTTTTCTCTCCTGATGTTTCATAGTTAATATCAATGGTCACACTTCATACCATGAGGGTAAGTACTATGAGACCTGCTCTGACTGCCTCCTGTCTGAGGACACCACCCTCCTCCCTGACGGCAAGACAAAGGGACGCTACCTTTTCCTCTTCAGTAAGTTTAATTCTTTCCCTCTTGATCACATATTTCAAGTAAAAAACACAATTTTTGATACAGTGTTTTTTATTCTGCCTATTTTAAGCAAAAACTGGCAATCTGGAGCCAACTGAGCTGGATACCTTCAAGAAGCAGGCCGAGTGTCTGAAATTCCCTGAATGGTACTTCTTCGGAGGCTCAGGTCAGTAAAAATTTCAGCTCTAATTTCTGGAATTTACGTTGAGGTAATTCCCTCACAGTTCAATCATTGCTTTTATTCCAGATCTGTGTCCTGATGCCAGAGAAGCTGCTGCTGCAGAGAACACAGAAGCTGAAGTCCAGCCTCCTGAAAACTAAAACCAAGCAAAAGGGTGTTTTAGCTGTTTGTATAGCCCAGCTACATTAATCTAAACCTACACTAAATATTTTTTTAATGTGACATTGTCACTGATTTAACATTGTGCTCTGGAATAACTTTTTATTTGCCTGGTTTTCCGGTTGGTTTCAGGAGTGGTCGTGAGTTTGAGGCTTGGTGGTGTTGAGTCATGTTAGATATGAGTTCTGTGATGTGCAGAAGATGTACTATTTTGCATGTTCTGCCTGCTAAGCTGGTTGAACTTGTATAGCTTGTTTAGAAAATGAGAAATCAGAGAAATTCATGGTATATTTTGGTACAGTAATGGCCGAAGTGTCTACTGTAATCACTTTAACAATCTGTAAATAGTTGACTGTTTTAAATGCTTGTGTGAAATGAATAAAAACAGCTTTCAGTCCCTCTCTGCAGTGTTGCCCACTCATTTGTTTCACCTTTTTTCAGAGGACGAGCACAGTTTCTGAGCCAGATTCTTTTAAATTCAATAAAATAAACCAGACACCCTGCTGACCCATCTGTAAAGATCATACGCTTCTTGAAAACTGTTACAGCTTTTCACAGTGGTACTGCTGTTCCCAGAAATTTCAACAAAAGTTCCTGCCACTAATGTTAGTGAGAGAGAAAAAAGATATCAAATTTATAAAACGGTCACCACCAGGGAGTGCACGCAGGCCCAAAGGGAAACCGCCTTAGTTCTGCTAAACAAAAGCCACCTCAGCTCCTTTTGAAATGTCTCAGCAGTCCTGGAAGAGCGATGGCACCTTGCCTGAGTTCATTCGGGGGCAGCAGTACTGCCAACAGAGGGTTGTTGAGCCAGCCATTCATTGTGGAGTAAAACGGCTCTGCCTGGTCATTGAAAACCTTCACTGGTGCATTTGAGCACGCAGGACCCCCCTGCTTCCCCCATATAAGTGCTTGCACAACATGTTTTTTTCCTTATTTGAAACCCCAGAGGGAAAATCAATAAGCGATAGACGTTTTCTGTTGCAGCAGACACATCCTCTGCAGTATTGCTGTCTCAACCTCTATCTGACCATGGCTCTGACAGGTGTTGTATTTCTGTTGGCTCTTGCTTCCCTCAGTGCTGCAGTTGCACCTGACTGTAAGGACTTGATCAAACCTTATATGCTAGAGGACCCCAAACTGGTAAGTTTTTCTTGTGATCCTTTTTTGGACGTACTATTTAGCATATCATCAATAAGGACAGTCAGATATTTTCTCTTTTTTAATTAATCTCAATTTTCTACATGAAGGTTTTTGGTAAATGGGTGTATGTGATGGGAGCTGGTGACCCCAAACCATACCACAAGGCACTGGAGTCTCTGAAAAGCTCTTGGATTGAGCTGTCACCCACTTCTCAGAGTCACATTTTCTCTTTACGCTGGGGGGATCACTGCTTGTAAGTGTAGTGGTGTAGTTGAATAAATATACTGGTAAAACATCACCCTGACAAAGAATGTAGAAGTATTTTTAACTATAGTATCAAATAGTGTGTTGAATCATAAGCTTGTGACAACAGGATCGTGTCACAGCTTCTTTTTGTTTCTCAGTAATCGGTGTATCCTCGGGGAGGTTAATGCAACAGTCTCAGGACTAGCCACCACTTTTAGAAGTAAGTGAATGCCAGGCTTTACAAGAGATGTAACAGTTTATGCCTTTATGATGTTAAGACTTAAGTGTATCCACACAGCTCAATATAGTTAACATTGTACAATAACCAGACACTCCTTGTGCTTCTAAAGAGAACCTATCAGACCACAAAGGTCATATTCTGCAGACTTGCTCTGACTGCCTGCTGTGGACAGACACCTTTCGGAATGGGGACGCCACTGGCAGATACATCCTGCAGTTCAGTAAGTTTTGTCCTCCTCAGTTTTAACACAAGTGTTTTAACTGCTGTTAAAGAATCAACTTTTGTCATTTAGCCAGGACAGGGAAGATAGATTCCAAAGATGTTGAAATCTTCAAGAAACAAGTTGGGTGCATGAACTTCCCTCAGAACTTCTACAGCTTTGATGGTAAAACAGGTCAGTGAGTCTTTATTGAGACTGTAAAGCTTTAGAGAACTTTGGGGGACTTTAGAGGACGGTAAACTTTCACAAGCTGCCACAAGATGGGGATGTTGTTTTGAGAAATGCAACTTTTATATATGATTAGAGACTTGGGCTTTCTTGTTACATTATTGTTGGATTAATTCCATCACTAGGACATGGATGTGACACAAATATTTTCTGTTTATGTTGTTTTTATCTTTCATTGTTTTTCAGAGCTGTGTCCTGACGACAGAGAAAGTGACCAGCAATAAAAACAAAAACTGAAGAGATGCAGCGACACTGGTATTAAGCATAAATACTGTACAATGTAGTAGTTTGTTTTTGATTGAACTACAACCCCCCCCCCCCCCCCCCCCCCCCCCACTTCTCCACTCATAAACATCTTTTATGATTAATTTTTAAGATGCACTTATTAACTTCTTAAACAGGTAATGATATACAAGATCAGTAAGATTTTGATATCAAAACCAGCCAATAATGGAGCTACCATAATATGTACTGTTTGTGAAAATATAACATTATTACAGTAATTGACTAAACTTTTTTTTTAATTTCTGTGACTGAAAACAAGAATATGAAAAAAATCTGCAAAGAATGAATTAAATTGTTCTGTTATGCTGCCTGTGTAATAAACTCAAGCTATCAAAAACTGTCACACTGCTTTATTTATATGTCATGGTTACAAAATTAAAAATGAATTTGATGTAAACAATGATTCATTTCATGAGATAATTAAGCTGAACATAGTAAAGGTGCATTGGAAATAGTTTTTGGGTCCAGTACAAGCATACCCTTGGGAGGGATTTAACTACATATTGACTGGTTGATCACACTGTAGGTGTGTGTGTGGGTCTGTAAAGTGTCTTACACAGAGGGATAGAAAGGCCCTTCATGCCACCAGCCTGCTGTACTGGCTCCCCAGGCCTGTTTGGAGGCTTTCCATCTTACATGACCTGGTGCTGTCCGTCCACCCGCTGCTTCTCATACTCTGTGTCTCTGAGCTGCTCTCTGCTCCTGACAGCCGCCTACACCTGAGCAGCCTCGCCACCTGCTTCTGGCACTGAGAGGAGCCAAAGTAATAGAGGACAGGATCCAGACAGCAGCTGAGACTCCCCACACACATAGAGAGCAGGTACGCTTGATAGGAACTGTCACTGGACTTGTGGGACAGCTGGACATAGTGAATCATGAGGATGATGTTGGTGGGGGTGAAGCAGACAATAAACACCACCAGCACAACCACAGCCATCACTACAGCTCGGGTCTTCTTGGAGCGGTTCTCAACGTTAGCTGCGAGCAGAGCCTGAATTATTCGTACATAACAGACAACAGTAAAGACAAGAGGGATGAAGAAGAAGACAGAGGAGTAGATGGGGAAGAAGTAGAGGTAGTAATTTTGTAGATTTTTGACATCCTGCACATCATGGCAGGTGGTGATGCCCAGTTCTGATAAATACATGGTTTGGCCTGAGACCAAAAGGGGGGAAACTCCTCCGAGGGCCAAGAGCCACATGGCAGCACACACAACCGAGGCGGTCTGAGGGCTGCGCCATGTAAGTGAGTTCATGGGGTAAACCACAGCCAGGAAGCGGTCCACACTGATACACGTCATGAGCAGGACGGAGCAGTACATGTTACAGTAGAAAGCTGCTGTGACCACTCTGCACATGAAGGAGCCGTACAGCCAGTTGTTGCCGTTGTAATGGTAGGCGATCTTGAAGGGAAGGAGCAGGCCGAACAGCAGGTCAGCGCAGGCCAGGTTCAGCATGTAGATGGTCGAAGGTTTCCTCGGACGGATGTGTCGCACAAACATCACCATGGCAACGAGGTTCAGGGGCACACTGATGATGAAGACAAAGGTGTAAAGAGTCGGGACAAAGATTGTTGCCAGGTGACCCTTGAGAAAGTGTTTAGCTTCCTTTGAGATGTGAAAGCTCTTCTGGTTGTGGGGTTGTGGACCGTGAAGGCTGTGTTTTTTTTTTACTGGCGCCTGCTCCAACCCGGAGCCGGACTCTATGTACTCCCCCTCAGACACAGACAGGTCCACATAGTCCACAGGATCATCAGGGGAGATGACAAAGTGACCAGCAAAAGTCCGGGGGAGGAGTCCTGATCCTTTAGAGAGACACAGGGATTGAGAAAAATGATGTAACACTCCTGCCCTTTAACAGGACAGGGTTGTATCTGTTGAAAACTGCAGTTATTACAATCTTGATGATCATTTTAGCAACACTTAGGTCAGGAGAGAAAACCTTTTTTTTAAAAATTTGTTGAATCGTTATCATGATTGATTAATTAATAATTATTATTAATTTGATATTGTGAACTAAAAGTAGTACTGATACTTTGTAAATAAACTCCATGACATGTTTTGAATAAAGGTCTGAAAATTTCATCTAAATAATATGTTGTCTGCAGAAAATTTTATTTTAAAGTTCTGATGCTTTGAATAATGTGTTTAAAGCATGGCTGAAGGCAAAACATTTGTAATAGTTAGCAAAGTTACAAGTAACGAAAACTAGCAGATCAATATGTCAACAAGTCAGAAATTGAAATATGATAGAAAAGTAAAAGAACCTGCAAGTAGATATGAACCATCTTTAAACTACTAATTATTAGCATTTAGTTCTTAAAACAAATCATTGTCTTTATGTCATTACTGTAAAATTATCAGTTTCCCTCTCCAATTGTTCCTTGGCATATTGGGAAGGTGAGTGTAGTATTGTTCCTGCACCATTTCAGACTGGTATATATTGCAATAGCTGGCATGCAGGAATTTATGTGGTGACAGTGAATCAATAATTTAAATAGGAGATGCAAATACACAACATTTTGTCCACATATATAATCCAGCCGAGGAAACCCTACTACTGAATGACAGTTTTCTACTTTGTACTATTACAATGATATAACTCAGTAACTTACCATTCAGAGGAGTTAATGCTGAGCTGTGAAGAAAAAACAGAACAAACAATCCAACTGACAGGGGCAACATGGCTTTACCGTTTGTCCTCTAAATATTTTAACATCTGCGAGTGTGCAGAAATGATCTGTTTGCCAGAGGAGTAACTGAAGTGTTATTGTGTTGGCATCAAACATGTTATTACATGACATGGTGGATGCTCCGCCTCCCTCTCAGTGCACTGCATCTCCTCCCCATTAGTTAAAAAATATTATGACCATGATCTTTAGATCTAAATATTTTCCTCTGAGCTCTAATGTTGTGATGTGTCAGCTTAGTGGAACAGTTGAAATTGATGACATGGGAAGAATAATCATATATGTGTAATTTATTATGAACATTGTTTAAACATAAGAAATCATTAATATACTGATAATATTAAAAATACATCATCTGTAGCTTTTGAATGATTTATTCATTAAAACGTGTTTCTTTAAACATCTGAATTAAAAGGCACTGGTCATGCAGGTGGGTAGGAACATCTCTGAACTCAGACAGTACTGCTTTGTCTGAAATTTCCATCAAAAACATTTAAAGTAGCTTCAACTTAAAGGGAACAAAACAGTGTTTCCTCGCATCTTTTACTTACAAAACATGAAAACCATTGCAATGTAATTCTTAAAATACATGACATTTACAATCACCACATTGAAAAGTACAGAACAGACATATTAAATTAGACTAACATAACATTTAATTTTGCTGTTATTCATCTAATCAGAATAAATGAAACAAAACACTGTTCTGCATCGTCTTAAGTTTCCTCCCTAAATTAAATTGAACAAACTCAGTACTGCCTGAAGGCACAGTCTGTTTCCCTCCTGCTGCTTCTCCTTCTCTGCTTTCTCATTTTCCATAGAATTTTTTATTTAGGAGGAAGATGAGTAAATTGACATTGACTTTGGCTTTATCAAACATCTTCATGACAGCAACACCTTCATACTGCAGCTGTAGGAGGTCCTGGGTAAACAGAGAAAGAAATTCAAATAAGAAAGACACAAACAAAACGCTTACCAATTATATAGAAAATAAAGTGTTCATCAAGATGTTTTCCAACAGCAGTGGAAGTATTGCTGTTATTATATGAATCATTAGTTAATTATATGAAATGGGTTTATAAAACTGCTTTGTTTCCATGACAGTTTCCAGTGTCGAACACACATGGGAAAAGTTTACCTGAAAATGTAGCGGAACCTTTTCCATTTCAACTCCCATAAACTTGGCTTTCACCTCAAAATCCCCAACTTCCACAGTGGGCGAAATGTCAAACATGACATTTTTGAACCTGATAGGAGGATGGAACAAAAGCACGAGATTAGTGACATAAAACAGTGTCTACACAGCACAGGAGGAATTAAACAGCAATCATTTTACAGTAATATTTCTGATGTTTCTAGGAATAAGGGGACTCAGCATTTCCATGGCACATAGAAAATCAGCTTAGTGCTTAGTGACTCTGGTAGCGGATGTCCTGTAAATGATAGTGTGCAGACAGCTGTCATCTGAACAATACCATAATATTATTTCTCTTTCCACCAGAGGAAAACTGACTTAGCAAATCGTAATTTTTGTAGTTTTCTGATGTTGTACCTTTAGGAAAAAGATGTAGGATTACAAACCAATGAAAATGAATGATTTTAGCTGAATTAATCAATGCAATTTCTGCTAATCATAAAACCCTGCTGGATTGCACTAATAATCTAACAACAGACCTGAGAGGGTCATTTGATACCCAGCCTCTTTGGTAGCAGTATATGAGGTGAACAGCTTAACTCACTGGTTTGTCTGAAGTCCTTCTATCTCCAGGATGACTCCTTTCTCATGCAGCCTTGCAGCCGTGTACTTCAGAGACTGAGGCTTCAGCTTCTTACTGGCCTTACTGTCCCCTTTGCCATCCTGTTTTATTGATCGACGTGAATTCCTGGAAAAACAAAACATAGTAATGCCTATTTATTATCAAGCCCCAACCATCAAATCAACTACTCAACATAAAAGGGGAACAAAATGCTGTTATTTTCAAACAGTGAGAAAACACACATGACACTCTGTAGGGGCCTTTCTGTGTTGAGTTTGCAGGTTTTCCCCATGAATGCATGCATGGGTTCACTCTGGCTTCCTCCCACAGTCCAGAAACATGCTTGTTTGGTTATTTGTTCACTTTAAATTGCCTGTAGGTGTGAGTGTGTGCATGTGTGCCTCTCACCCAGAGGAACGCCCCAATGGGATAAGCGGTATAGATAATGAATGGATGGAGAAATCATACTTTGAAAACTTTTCATCCACACAAGGTACAAGAAGTAAAAGTACAACTCACTTCCGGTTAAGGTTATCCAGGCAGGTCTTGATGTAGGTGTCATAATAGTTCATCTGGTCCTGGTAGAAGGCCGTTTTTGAATTAAGAGCTGTCAGTGTCTGTCGCAGCTTCACAAGCTCAGCCTTCCTCCTCTGCCTGTAGCGTCTCTGGTAGCGGATGTCCTGTAAATTACAGGTTAACTTTAGAAATTCAGCAGGTGAAAATACCTAACACTAACAAGTTTAAACTGTAATGGTATGGTATGCATCTTTTTAAGTGAACGAAGAGCTGCTTGTGAACCTTTGATATGTCGTTGATGAGGTCCTGGTATTTGTTACTGGCAGTGATGAGGCCAGCCTGATCCAGGTTACGGAGGTTTCTCTGGATCTTCCTTTTCTTCTGCTCGAGAGGAAGCTGGCTGTCCTCCAGCACTGCTGGGCTGCTCTTCAGACCCTCCGGTGTCTGAGCATCCTGGACTGCCCGGCGCTCCACAATCTTAGTATGTTCTGACTCCTGGAGTAGTCATAAAAGAAGTCCAAATAAAAGATAAACTTTAATTAAAACAATTAATTCTTTAGACGAATAAGAATGGCTTTTATGCACATGGGTGAGGAAAAACAAGATAAGAGGACAATATCACCTGGGGGGAAGAAGCTGGGGTCTCAAGAATTTCAGGTAAGGTCTCTCCAGATTGAATTCGGATCACATCTACTATGAGTTTTTTTGTCCTGAGATCAAACACAGAGAAAAAAATGTCATATTAGAGGGCATGGCCTCTACTATTTTTCACAAGCAACTTAACAGTTTGCCATGGCATTTGGTGAGAAGCTACCAAGTTATTAGGATAGGATTCTTTTTTCCTGCAGGGTTGAATTCAATAGTACTACCATGTGCATGCATACATACTCATGCTTTTACTGTTTATAATTTTTTTTGATCAATTATTTGAAAAATATACAATCTAATTATTTTTGGGTTGCTTTTCCATTGTTCAATCTGTTTCCCCACAACTGCTCGCCAAAGTCTCAGAAACAAGGATCAGACACTTGAAGTAATTACAGCCACATTCAGAGAAAATATGATCCTATCAGCTCGAGAGCAGTCCTGCTTTCACATTTAGTTTTCTACTCAAATACATTCTTAACACCAAAAATAAGGAAGAGATCACTGTGAGTAGTCTCCTTTAAGAAAAGAGAAAAAATGTAACGGATGCATGTTTTCTGGCAAGATAGTCCTGAACAACAACCCCCTTCCTCTTTGAACAGGAAACGATAAAAGGGCAGGAAGGCCACAAAGACGGGTTACTGAGTGACAGCCACAAGGAAACACACAATGTCAAAAAGAGTTAAGTAGAGTACCTCAGAAGGCATGCATAGCTAACATTACATAAAGTACTTCTGAGTACCTGTAAATTAGTAAAACATAAATTGTCATACAATAACAATTTAGATGACTGCAACATCAAATAGCAGTATTGCTAACCTTTAAAACAAGGTTTGCACAAAGTAATTTGATTCATATCCTCCAACTCTACACTTACTTTGTCATGAGAGTCTTCAAGTCTCTGTCGTCTCCTTCCAACAGCTCAAACTTGCTGGTGAGGGTGAGGGAGATCTCCGCCTTGGCCTGCTGGCTCAGAGCACTCTCTCTGTTTGGATCATTTGGGTCTACTGCTCCCTCACCTGAAATACATAAGCACAGCTTGTGGAATTATTAACATTCTATAGCCAAGTTGTGATTACTTTATGATACATTTAGATATATAGTATATGAAGTTTGAGTGACAATACCGAGCAATGCCTCAACATCAGGGGCGTCTCCAAGGTCCTGCAGCAGCTCATGTAGTAAGTCGTTGTGGTCAGGAGAGATGGCCTCTAGATGCTCCAGAAGCAGCTGAAAAATAAATACAGATGTGACTTTAATGTATGGCAATCTGAAATATTTACTGTGTAACAAGTCAGTGAAAAATACTATGATGAAGTAAATAAACTTTGTAAAATGACACACCAGAGAAACAGAGAAGATTTAAAGATCACAAGTACTATAGTTACTCTTTAAATTAAACACATTCAGCCTCACTCACTATTACCAACATCAACATAAACTGATAAAAATCAATATAAAGTATTAGCTATTTGACTAATGTTATTACACATATGCTTAGTGAAGGCCTGAAGACAATACAGGTGCACCTAAAAAAATAAGGTTAATATGAAAAAGTTCCATATTCCATCAGCTACTTCAGAAAGTAAAGGAGTAAATCATGCCCCAAACCAAGTATTTCGTGTATCAATATACTTTTCAGAAGTTTGACATTTCTGTACTTTAAGTTAGTAGATATATCCCCAAAATTTGAGATACTGGATTTTCATGAGCTTTAAGTCATAATCAACAAAATTTCAGCAAAAAAAAAAAAAATGTCTTGGAATGTTTCAAATAATGTGTACTGAATATTGAACATATGAAAGTTTGCCCTTTATAAATGAACAAAGATAAAATACTTTTTCATAATATTCTAATTTGTTGAGATGCACCTGCACAATAAAAAAGTAGATTAAGAGAAAATGAACCATGGCCTGATTTAAACCACACTTTTGTTTTTATCAACATATCAAGCTAAAGGGCACAACATGGTGTGTGTTTAAGTGTGTAAAATAAAGGCTGAGTGAACATCTACTCAAACCACACAAATGTCATCTCTATTTAAGTTTCTGTGAGAATAAGTGTCGAGTAATGCTGATGACAAAAGGTCACAGATGGCTTTTTTGCACATCTATCCGCTCTGGGAGAGCTCTGGCTCCTCTGTTGCCTTTCCTGAGTTTTTCCTCCATACGGGGGGTTTAATGACATAAGTTGTTATGTGCGGCTCAGATTTTAAAAGCCCCTTGAGGCAAATTTGTAGAACAAGGATACATAAATAAAACTGACTTTAGTTTAACCCACTGATGTCCTTACCACTTCCCCTTTACAAGGAAGTGGTCTGGAAATGTACAGAAAGAGAATGGGACGATAATCAAAAGAAAGTAAACAGTAGAGTGGGAAACAAAATGAAAAGCAGTGACACAAGGACAATAGGTGACAAAACATCCAGGCCACAATGAGTTCATACAGTGTAATTCAATTGTGCGCTAAGATATACTAAATTATTTTTTCAGACTAGCATGAGATGTATGTTTATCAGGAACTGTAAACTCAGAGTATGGCTCTAATATAAAAGGGTTTAGATACAGCTTAGATATTCAGAGTTTAAATGACAAGCATGCAACTGACTGAGTAAAGGATCAATATTTTACAGTGATGGTCATCCCTACACTTCCAGAGCTAAGCTGAAATCTGGTCTGAAGAAGGTGAAAGGTAATTTTTCTTTGGTTTACCGAGTGGGTATTGATGATCTCCTCTATTGAGATGTAGATGATGGGCTTGCTTAGAGTCACCATGTCTGAGTATTCATCAATATTAAACTTCTCCTCAGGTTCAGGAACATCACATGCTGACTGGAAAAAAACCCTAAAAGAAGAAAAAAAATCAGAGATTAGGACTATTAGTATTTGAGCCCAAGTGTTGTCTGAGATAATGTTCAGCACTAGCAAAATTAAAAACAGCCCAAATGCTGGCTTGTCTCTGGTAGAGGAAGTCAAAGTCTCATCAAAGTTTATTACTCACACAAGCTTGTTCAAGAAAATGAAGAAAGGATTTGATTTTCAGAAACCACGAGTCAAACACTTTGGCAAAGTGAGGGTAACTGCTGCACACACTGGCCCAACCCTTCTTACTTGTAAGTATTTAAAGGCCCTTCATGAGTTTAGCTTTAAAGGCCTTGTCTAATTGCTGAAAAAGCATATAACAGCTGTCTTCTTTGCCTGTATCACCTCTAATTCCGCCATGTCAGCTTAGCATGTTTCTGACCTTCAGTGTTTAATTTTCAACAGCAAAGTGCAGGAACTGCCTGCCTCGTGTATCTCCCCCTTTATTATCTTGTTTTCAACATGAACAGAGCATACTTCATGGAGTTATAACATCATGGAATACTTAACTACCCAGAGATGAAAACATGTTGACAAGTTTCATTTGAACAAGCTACAGAGCACACTGGGTTTGTCCATATTTATTTTTACTTTCTTACCTAAACTTCTCATACGTCTGAGATATGTAGTTGTTCATCGGTGTCATGTGTGCATTCTCGCCCTCAAACAGTTTATTAGCAGCAGCATGCTGCAGCATCTTCGCCACTGATCCCAGGTTACGACGCTGGTCTAAGTGCAGCTGCCCTCCAGCTGACATGTCTATGATGTCAAAGCCGTCAGGGGCCACGATGGCTGGGTTCATGTAGCGGTAGTACAGCAGGTTCCCTACAATCTGTAATAAGAAAAAGTGACAGGATCTTTATTAATCACCTGTTAAACTCAATTCAGTGTCTACAGGAGAGGTCTATATGAGCATATTCTCAAGAGACTCTACTGTGAATGAAGAAAGTTTAAATAAAGTTTTACATGTGAGAGGATCTACCTTCAACAGCTCATCCTCTGAGGCATCTGGAAACTTTTCATGGAGGGTGTTCTTCAGAACTTTAGCTATGTATCTCATGCCATAGCTACATGCAGAAAAAAAACCATTGAAGGGACATCAACACAAAATAACATGCATGCACACTCTATACAACAAATGAAATGGCAACCACAGGACAGGGACAATATTGTGTCAATAAGTTTGTTTGTTTTTTAACTAAGACCAAAATGAAACATGAGCACCATCCACAGGTGTACATAGTCCCCATTTACTTTTGAATTTGAGGTGGGTTTGTGTGAGGGATATTTTAAATTAAGGAAGCCAAATATTTGGTATTACTTTACCAATCACAGATCAGGGTTACTACTATGTAGCAAAAGCAACCCAAACTAAACTTTTGTTTTTCCTGTTTTTCATTTTGGAAGGGCAGATAACTGTTTCCTCTCAGCAGTGATTATCTAGTAATGATCAGGGGTCTCATTTATAAAGGTTTCTTACGCACAAAACGGGGCCTGAAATTGGCGTACACCAGTTTTCACGCCAAGTTTGTGATTTATAAAAACAAACTTGACATGAAAATGTGACTACCGGTAAGCAAACTCTGATCCAGGCGTACGTACATTTTAGAGGCAGGGGGAAATTGGCGACGCAGTTAGGGAGAGGGAGAACTGAAATCAGATTATATTTTAATGCCTTTTACACATTTCATTCATTGAATAACAACATTAACAGACCCGCGTCACCATCATCACTAAAATCTGCATACTCTATGTGTGAATGTGTATCTGTGGTGAGTCGTTTCCAATAAGCTGTCATTAAAAGATAAAAGTCTTAAAGTTCATCAAATATTTGATCAGCTTTGTCTCACCGTCACATTCCTCCAAAGTGTAGAGGAACAAAACGGGCCGTATCTTAACATGTTCGTCTCGAGGCAAAAACCAAAGTAACATCAGAGGACATAAATAAGCCGTGGAACAAAGTGACAGTCATGTTTTCAATGTTTCTAACGCTGTGCAGAGTCCCTGAGTGTAGTTATACTTTTGATATAGACTGCTGTACAACGCACAAGGAGTGCAGAGACATGGCCCCGGCTGCCTCACACACTGATCACATCTCCCTCACCTGTGTTTACTGTGTTAATGAGAAAACTGTGGAAGTAAAGCCATGACTGGTTCTCAGTTATTATCTTACATATCATCATAATCAGTCAGAGCGCAGGCCAAGCTGTCCGTGATGAAACCAGCACATTAAAACTCATATTCACGGATCAAACTTCTATCAGATATTATCAGAGAGGAGATATCTGAAGGATGTGAGCTCTCTGTAATGTGAAATAAAAGTGTGTGTCCTGTAAACATGAAACACTGCAGTGAGACCCGTGCGTAATGATGAATGATGGATGCTCTGGCACTGGTGACGGGTACATGAATGCTGACGCGACGTGGGGTCACTCGATATTTTTATTTTTATTTGTATTTCTTTTGTGGCCCTCCTGCTGTAAGAAACAAACAATAAGTGCTCTGTGACCTCCGCTTCATTCACGAGGACCACGGTTTGTGTGTCAGAAACTTTATTTTCTCCGTCTTCCTCTCCGTTGTTGCCGTGATTCACCGTGAGAACCTTTGATCTTCCGGCTCATTTGTATGCAAGTTCATTCATAAAGTGCTTTGCATTGACCGTACATGGTTGAATGTGGGCGTGAAAAGGGCGGAATAAGAGGCTGATCTACGTGCGCATATCTCCAGGTGGTTTGTGATTTATAAACGGAACATTGCGTAAAGTTTGCGTGCGAATGGTTTTATAAATCTGAATTATTTTTGGCGCACGCCATTTCCGGGTTTTCGGAGTACGTACTCTTTTAGTAGGGATTATACGCACTCTGTTATAAATGAGACCCCAGGCACCAACATGCAATAAATCTTGACAACCAGAGTGAGAGGCTACTGGCATGCCAAAGTACATAAATGATCATGTCAGGTTGTAAGATATCATAATTGTGATGCTAGCTTTATTGATCAAACATAAATTAATAAATGTTTAAAAAAAAAATAACGTATAGAGATCGAAATCAGCTTAACAACACTTGTTTTTTCACCACAAAAACTGGGATAAGATTTTAGTTACAAGCCTGAAGCACTTTGAAAGCATCTTGCTTCTCTGACTAGAAAAACTTTCACAAACAGAGTAAACAAAAGCATGCACAGGGTATGGGCAAAATAACAGGGACAGGTTAAAATCGATTCAGCAAAACAAACTGACCATCATGCTAATAACAATGTGACTGTCACAAAGAGCACAAAGCGGAAAGGGACACTCAACAGGTCCTGAAACTTACGGGATATTATCCAGCGAGGACACAATGGAGTTCAGGACCTTATCTGTAGCTGCCCGCAGTGACTGACTGGATGCCTCCAGCCTATTACGCACTTCCTCATGTGACATGGCCTGCTCAGGGGTTACTTCATAAGGCAGCTTGCTGTGTAGCAGAGACAGCAAGAGTGGAAAACAATGATGTGCATGTGGTTGATCTTTTCCATTTATATAGCAGATTGTGTGTTTGCCACGCTTGGTAAAGAAAGTTGTATTTTTTTATAAAATCCCAATTTTAAAGGTTTTCTTTGATGCTGTGTTCATCAAAAAAAAACAGAAGTTTTAACCCTTTCTAAACCCTAGAAAACAGAAACTTAGTTCTAAAGAGCAGCTAAACACATCAAATGACCAAATACAGTACAGCTCTGACCATACTGACTAATCACCACCACTGTCTGCATCATTTCTGAGCACGCCATTTGCCTGTACCTGGCCTCTCCTGTAGCTGTCTCTAGCTGGTTCACCCAGGCTTTGTACACGTCCACTGGGTTAGTGTTGATGCCCAGACTCTTGTCGTCGATGATGTCTTTGACCACAGGAGCCAGTAGCTGTCTTAGTGTGTTGTGGCCACGGGCACCTCTGTTGAAGCTCACCACCATCTTAATGACAGTTGGGTTCCCCGTCACTATGTCCTGGATCTGATCCACCTTAGAACTGTGAAACATTGGAGGAGGTTTGATAAGTATTTATCTGTGCTGTTAACAAAACAACATATCGGACGCAAAATTTGGTGTACATTTGTTGTTGTAATTCAAAATCATCTCAGGTTCTTACAGTTATGTATTAATCAGAATACATAATAAACATAAGAGAAAGACAACAAAAAACACTTATCAACAAATAAGTAAGTCTGCAGGTCTCACCTGATTTCCTCCTCCAGAGCTGTCTTGAAGAGTTTGAGCAGCAGGTATTCCTCTCTCTGGTTAGAGGCGTAATTGTACAAGGTGAAGATCACAGTGTCCATAAACTTAGTTGACTTGTTCTGAGGCATTTGGAAAATCAGCTTGGCCAAGTATGGTGGATTGGTCTAGATGGGAGCAGAGAAGTAGTTCAATCGATTTGCACTGATTAAAGTTGTATTATGTTGTTTAAGTTTGAAAATAATTTTTGAATCACCTGCAGGAGGTAAAAGAGGTGTTGGTAGGCCTCCAGTTTCCTTCTTTTCCCTTTATTTAGGCCCTTTATACCCAGTCTGTCTCCTGTGGTCAAGTCATCTTTACTTGCTTTTTTCTTGGTCTTCATTTTCTTATTATGGGACACTACATCCTTTTCAAAGAAGCAAGCACCAAATAATTACGTAGCCACACTTGACAGGACAAGATATAATCACATGAATGTAATCACAGTTGTTAGCAACCTCTGACTGAACCCTGTGCCATTACCAAACTATAAATTATGTTAACCATCATCACACATGATGCTTTTCTTTTCTTTGGTCACATAAAAACAAGGTGATGCAAACCTGAAGAGTGATCCTGTTCTTCACCAGTAGTCCAATCTTTATGTCCATCAGGTTCAAGTCTTTCTCCATCTGCTGGTTGGAGCGAATATTGGTGACCACTTCTTCCCTCAGCCTTGTCACTTCCTGTTCCTCCTGAAGGTCCAGGGGACTCTGCTCCAGCAGGTGGACAAACTTGCGCACCACTGACAGAGGAGGATCTTTGGCTCCAGCTGAAATTGACCACAGAAGGAAAGTCAGATACTATATTGTGGACTTTTATACCTTCAAACATATCTCAAAATCATGTTACGATAATTTAAGAATGGTAATGAATGCCTACGAATGATTTAAATATTTACACAGAGGAGATTTTTGTAAAACATGATTAGAAGTCTAACATTTCACCCCTGAGTTCATCAGTTACTTAACCTTCACATGACCTTAAAAACAGTGATGCTGCAGTCTTAAAAGAAGGAAACAAATATCCAACCAGTAATGTAATATGAACACTATAGAGACATGTTATTTAAATCAAATAAAAAATACACTTTTTCCTTACTCAGTGTTCTGTAGTCATCTCTGGCTTTGTTGGCCTTAAGAAAAGCCTGAATTTTCACAATGTCTTTCTCCTAAACACAGATAAAAGTGAGTCTAACATAACATGGAACAAACAACAGAAACAGATGAAGCTGCTCAGTGATGTTGTTTGACTTTGGAGCTACTCACATGCTCTTTGAAAAACTGCAACCTTTGATTGTATTGACGTTTGGCTTTCCACATTTTCACCAAAGACTGGATCTACGACAAAAATGTTGTATTTCAGATGTTTGGTAGGTAACTGTGTTTTCAGTGTTGAGTAAATGCTAATTCATTTTAAAAGTGTTTTAAATGTTTTGCTTGTTGTAAGTCACATGGCCTTTTAAATGGCCATTTCCTTTTATTCTACAAGGGCAACCAATTTAGCACCTTCACAACAGATGTAACGTTGTCCTGAAGCAAATTCATCCTGTTTTGGTACATTTTCCTCTGTTTGTGACCTTTCCAGCAAGCCTGCGAAAGAAAGGGGAAAAAAAATCACAACTTTGTGAAAAATGGTTTGTTTAACATCAATGACACCACAGCATTGTTTAGCATAGTCTCCTAGCTGAGCTAATTGATGTTTCTTCATTTATTTTAAGTTTAGATTTTATGTTTTGGGATTTTCATTCAATAATAATTACAGAATAAAAACGTACAGTTGATCTAAATCTAAAACTGTCAAATGAATCAGAGCTGCAAAACCCTGAGGGAACCGCAGTGATCACTGGAGTTGATCTGAATTTTGACAGCAACACTATTTGAAGTTCAAACTTGAGGAATATGCTACCTGCAATTTGACAACTTGTGTTTCTTGTTGGTGCAGATACTCCATCCTGTTGCGATGCTTCTTCCTGACCAGGTAACCTCTGATCCTCGCCTGCAGCAGGGTCACCAAGGATTCATTGGCCAACCATAACTGTTCCCTGTTATATTCTGCACTCACACAGCTGACAACATTCTAAGAGAAAGAGAGAAGTAAGCAAGTTATTCGTGTAGAAATAAAGTGCCGACACAGAGAGAACATTTTTGGATCAAATACCTAGTGTTACTAAAATTATGTATTTGGTAATCCATCCATGTAGATACTCTACAACAACATTACAAAATGAACAGTGGAATATGCAGTGCAGCAGGGGGTACCTGGATTTCCTCTTTACCAAGATGACCACCATTGTGTTCAAATCCATCAGGCTCCTCCCAGGTGCCCTGTCCAGTCTCCAGGTTATAGTAGTAGTCATATCTGTCATTAATGGTATGTTTTACCCACACACTGTCAGTGCTGCCTGAATGAAAGTAGAAAGGGCTCCGTCAGATATAGTGAACAATATTATGAGTAGAACATTTAAAAAACCCAGCTTCTTCTAATGATGCAGGTTTTACTTTCTTAGACACTGAGCATCATTTTCTATAGTACTGGTGCATAAAGGTTAAATTACCATCAGTGGCACTGGTTGTTTGTCTCTGTGCCAGTTCAGTATGGTATGTGTCGGCACATTCAGAGAGCACTGCTCTCAGTCCTGCACCAGGAACTTGCAGAGCCTGCAGTGTGTTCTGAGGGTCCCCCTCTGCCACTGTCCTGTTAATTTCAGCTACTGCTCCAGCCACTAGCAAAGTGAATAAGATTACAATAGATAAGCAGCTCCAAAACGTCATCAAAATGTAGAGTGAATTTTTAAGTAACTTTTTAGCACATTTAGAGGAATATTTGTGATCTTCTTTACATTAAATTTTTTTGTGAAAAATATATTAAGTTAAAATCATTGTTAAATCCAAATGCTAAATATAAATATAATATAATATAAATATCTTTGCTTGTGTTGTTTTTGTTCTCGTATGTACGTCGCTTTGGATAAAAGCGTCTGCTAAATGACATTGTAACACTGTAAATATAAATGTTAAATATAAATATAAATGTTAAATGTTGCTCTGCAATCCTAAATATTTAGCCGATATGCAAATTCACACTGCCGCCTAGCGGAAATACAGACTTAGCAATAGCAACTTGTCCGTACCATAGACTGAGTCAGTATTGTCTCAGAGCGTTGTGAAACCCCTTTATGGCCTCCAAAACTGCCTCTCCAGCATTTTTACGGAGGGCAGTCTGGCTATAACCCGTAGGGGTCAGTACTGACCGACTATGTTTGGGATATCTGTATCGCTTTATCATGCTTTTATTTTGGTACTTCCACTAGGCGGCAATGTGAATTTGCATTGGGCGCCGTTAGTACCAAAATAAGATATCCTGACCCATGGCGCCCCGTACAATTTAGAGTATTTTGTTTTTACAAAGGAAGAACCAAACATTTCACTTTGCTGCATTTTAAATCCTTGATAACAAGAGCTTTCTGTGTAGCAATACATACATTTCTCAAGAAATTCTCAAGAAACAATAAGTAACAATATGCAGAATCTTTTGGTATGACAAATCTAAACAGGCTAAACTGCCAGATAGGAGAGAACATCTTAGTGCTGCATACATGTGAGAGCCTCCTCTTCATCCTGGTTGGCTGTGTGAATGGCCTCTTGGATTTGGTCCAGCCACAGAACAGCAGACTCATCTCCAGAATTCTAAAAGCAGGTTAAAGCACAAGGTCACTTCTCTTTTTCAGCATGAAGAAAATAAAGAACTCCTCAAGCATACAACGCACTGTTCTCAATCCTAACTTGATAGAAAATTACATTATTTTGGAAGATTCTTGTAGTTATGGTATAACTCATCAAGTTAAGATTGTGAGGACTTTATGAAAATGCAGTCTTTGTCCTCTGCAGCAGGTCAAGTTTGTAGAATTACTGATCACTGACGTGTTAACTGGTGCAATTCAAACAACAGCAAATAACAGACAGTACCATTCCCCCTCTGTCCGAAGGTAAGATCTCAAGAAAAACAAAACATGCCAGATAAATTGTTGGTGATAGACTAAAAACATATCTGCACCCCAACTAAATCAACCACTTTGTACAAAAATAAAAAAAGGAAAAAAGAAAAAAATAACATATAACAACAGCCACAGAGAATGTTTATTCAGGTGGAGTTTTGTAGTTGTTCTCAGGCTAATTTTAGACAACTCTGGTGGGGAATCGGGCGTATTCCTGACCACTGAGCCAACAGGAAGGAAGCTGCCATTAAAAAAACTAAACGGACTATTAGCAACCTCTTTGTTTATAACTGCTTCTGACCAAAGATTTACCAGCAAATCCTCCATGTATTAGGAGAGTGGCAGGTCAGGATAGTTTCAGTACTGTCATAAATGGAAAAAAAAATCTACAGCTGTTAGTCTTCAGCGATAATTTCAAATGATATGTTCTTTTCTATGTGTGATAGCTAGATGTGTAAAGTTTTATGGTCCAAACCAGTTTATGCAGACTAATCTTCTCTCATTTTTAAAACAGACACCATCTTGAACACATTATCCAGTTCCCATACTGGATTCCATTGATCTAATTGCTCTACAGTGCAGTAGTGTTGAAAGAACAGGATACATTTTCAAGCTGATGAGGCAGCTTAAAATACTGCCAAACATCTGTTACAATAGTGAGTCCATTACTCCAGCAAGGTTGACCAATAACACTACTTACTCCCTTATAGATATACAAATATGTACACCACATAGTGACCTATATCACACTGAAATTGCTTAGCGTAGCATAAGTGAAAGTCATTTTTAATAATTTGCAGCAGCTGATGAACATTTGAGTGGTATCCTCCCTCCCTGGTGAGTCAGTGGGCAGTAACTGACGCAGGCAGAGGGGAATTTAGTTTTCAAGCCTGGACAGGAAATGTGCTCACTGCTCCGTGCAAACACATAAGCGCCCCACGTACAGAAGAGGGAAGCTGAGCTTCAGTTAACATCGTTATCAGCTCTATACTGTTGCTCTGCAAAGATGCAAAACAGCAAATTTCACAGATGGAAAACTCCTTCATTTACTGAGAAGAAGCGTCACAGAGAGGGGTGAGGACAAGCAAACTTTACGAAGTCTGGAATACAGAAGCCTGGTGACATGGTTAACCTTGTGCCAGGTCTACTCATTTGTCTAATGACTGCGCAGACCCTCCAGCATGATGGTAAGTGTATTCAGAAACTAACAGTGTTAACAGCTAAGGATAAGTATATTGATTTCAAGTCATTCCAGTTAGCACATTATGTGAGTGGTTAAGGTCTCATTCCCCGAATAAGGGGTGCATAACAAAGTCCTCAATTTTTTTGGGCAAAGCTGTAAATACAATAAAGGATCACAAATCTAACATACTTGAAATATGATATTTAAAATGTACAGTGTGTAGTAATTAGCAGCATTTAGCAGAGAAGACTTGTTAGACATGGAATATAATATTCCTAAGTATGTTTAAATTAGTGGTAATCACCTGACTCTGATTTAGAATGAGCTTTTAATGTCTACATAAGTAGCAGGTCCCTTTCCAGAGAGGCTGCCATCTTGCACCGCCATGCTTCTACCTAGGCACACAGCAGACCACTAGTAACAGAAGTGTTTTTGGATTTAGAGAGTGACTGCTAGAAGGCCACCATCGCTTCCATGACCAGAGTGGTGAGAACGGGAATGTAACAATCCTGAATCTAATTGCTAGATAGAGCTAATTATTACCATTACTACACACTGTACCTTTAAGAGAGCATACTCTTACTACAGTTTCTTATTTCTGTTTATGAAAAACAAGACATAACTATTGAGTCTTCAACGATAGACAACAGAACACTAAACACATCAAACAGTGTATCTGCAGTTTCTCCGACATGCTTGTATGTAGTTCAAAATGTACTATTACAGCAAAACTTATGTTACTTTAAAATAATGAACGTTTTTTTCCTACCCCTTTACAGGAAACAGAACCAGGACCAAATCCAAAAACTCAACTGCTTTTGAACCAAAAACCTTTAGGGGAAGGACAGACACACTTAACCACACAAACCAGTTGCTCTATCCCAGCACAGACCCTGAGCTGGATGTGAACCTAGAGGACCCAGTGGCAGTTTTTACCAAAAGTATTTTCAGCACCTGGGTCATACCTTTATCTTACATCCTGGCCATGCTGGTGGGCATCCCCTCAAATGCTTACATTCTGACCTTCCTCAGACTCAGAGCAAAGTCCTTTTCCATAATAGTTCTGTACCTGAACCTGGCCTTATCGGACCTGCTGCTCCTGCTCTCCCAGGCACTGCGGGTTCACTACCACTTCAACGGAAATAACTGGATATTTGGGGAGATCTCCTGCCGGCTTATCACGGCCTTGTTTTATGGTAATGTTTACTGTTCTGCTCAAACCATAGCATGCATCAGTCTGCGGCGCTACCTGGCTGTGGTCAAACCATTTCTGTACAGAAGGCTGGCTAAGACTACTCTGGCTGTGTGGACATGCTTTATCGTGTGGTTCATGTTTGTGGCAGCTATCGTACCTGAACTCATGGTCAGGCAGAGCTACCACATTACCCAGCTTGGGATCACCACTTGCCATGATGTACTTCCTCTAGAACAAAAACCTCACTCACTACTGGTGCCATACAGACTGATGCTTGTTTTCACAGGCTTCATCGTGCCCTTTCTGATTTGTGTATTTGCTCATGCAGCAGTAGTATACCACCTAGGACAATCTCGTTGTGACTGGAAACCATTCATCAGGGTCAGCACTCTGGTCTTCATCATCTTTGTGATGTGTTTCTTGCCAAGTGGCATCCTGCATATCGCCCACTACATCCGCCTGTTTTTGAACGAGGACGACAGACTGTATGGATACTACAGAGTAGCAGTGTGTCTTTGCAGCTTCCACAGTTGTCTGGACCCTTTCCTGTGCATGCTCGTTTCCAAGACGGCAGCCTCAGATCTACAATTCATATCACTCCATGGGACACCTCAAAGGCCAGCTGTGAGGATGTGAGACTATTTATGAGTGCACAGAAAAAAAACACCTTCTTGAGGACAATTGTAAGGAACAAGTAAGGAAGCACACGCCCAAAACAAAGCAAGTTGAAGCTTGACACTGATTTCAAGAGAGTGATGCTGGAATATCAGTATGATTCAAAACAAAACCAAGCTACGTGAGCCAGTTCTCACATCTGAAGGAATATCAGGGTCAGGAAAGTAACAGTTAAAATGTGAAACTTCTTCACCTCAACAAAATCTTAGATTGGCTTGATGAAACAGAGTCAGAATCTGTGTTCAGCTAATATCTTTTGTGTTTCTATTCCAAGTCGGAAATAAATGCAATAAATGTGTCTTTTTGTTTGAATCCACTTTTGACATTTTGAGTTACATATATTATATGTACATAAAAGTCATCAGCATTTAGCTCTTAGTTTTGTTATGATGCAGTACTGTACTGTACTTTATCACATTCCAGGTATGTAAACTAGGGATGTACATTTTAAGTATTTTCTGGGATCGATTTTTGGAAATGTTAACGATCAATTATCGATTAATCAATAAAAAACAAAAAAAATGTTATTCTTATGTCAAAAACAAGGCCAAATACTTTTTTTCCTCCTAAGTTATATTTTCTACAGGAACAAAATGCATATAACTGACAGTATTGAATACGATTCATGTTTAACACTGATTATCAACAATCAGGCTCATAAAAATATTCTCAGTGGACATAGTCTTAATGTGAAGGCTCAGGATTCTAACAAAAAGTACTTCAGACTCACAGTGTCCAGTTTTCTGCCTACTCGTTCTTATTGAGAGAAATAAACATGTGTATTCGGTAAGGAGTCAGCCGGGAGCGCAACCGGGTCATAATCAGTCCAGCTGCAGAAAAGTTCAGACGGCTCTGATGTTGCTGCTCTGCAAACATAGTGCACTAGCAATTCCCAACAGTCTGTTGGCTTTGTATCCAAAGGTGGAAGGTGGGGAAATTTCCTGTTTAAAGTTGCCAACCTTTGTGTTGTTGTTAGCAGCAGTTGCGCATTGATCCTCTTTAAAAAGCGCACGTGGAGACCTGTCACTCAGCTGCAGCCCCCACCTGAGCGTCTTCGCTATGTGCAACACCTTTAACAGCTGATTCACAGAGAAACTTAAAACATCTCCCTGATAGCTGAATGTAATATGAGACCACATGATGTTTGTTCCACGTGACGGAAAATTGAAAACAAAAATGTGGGTTTCGAGTAATTTCTTAACAATCAATCAATTGATAAATCGATTAAGTGTACATCCCTAATGTAAGCCTGATGTTCAGGTCAAATAAAAATAATAATCCCAGAACTCTCACATGAGGTTACATCATAAATATTGTACCATAAAGGTTGTGTTCATGTTGTGCAAATTGAGGATACATAATATGTATATAAATCAACTTAAGTTAGAGTCAAAGTACCTGGCAGAGGAGTTGCTTTGTATGTTGGAGGACATCATGGTAGTGCTTGGCTGTGGCTGGGTTCACCCCTGTTAACTTGGCTGTTGGGAGGAGCAGGGCTGCAAGAGTCTGCTGATGATCGCCAGAGCTCAGTGCCTCATTGATCTCAGCTATAGCTATGATACCTGATGGCAGAGGATAAGAACCATTTGATTCTAGTTCAGGCACTGTGTTCATTAATTATGTGTGCTTACAAATCTTTATTTTTGAAATACAATTAAATTATAACCTGTCCAAGATTCTTTAAGTCCTCAATAACCCAAAAATTACATTACACAAAACAAAACCAAAATATTTAAAACTTCCTTACGTTCATGCTCCTCGTGAACCTGGACGTTAACTGTGTCGATGCATTTTTGAACATCATTCCAGGTGAGAAACTCTTGGCCCTTGGCAAGAGCGTCCTCTCGCTCTTTGATAAGAGTGTCAGCATACCTGATGGAAACAGCCATTGAAAAAGTTCAACTTGGTTTCATGAAATGCACTTAACCACAAGCCATCAACTGATCCGTCACCCTAGTAATTGCAAACTGTCAGTAGAGAGAGACTGACAGTGAAGTTGTGACCTACAACATTTAAATCAAATTCAGTTCTTGTTTTAAAAACCACAAGTGAATTTGTGAGGGTATTTCTAAATAAAGTAACTCTAAAGAAGAAAGGAAGAAAGATCTACATGTTCAGAAATGACAGCAGGAGGATTAAGTGACTGAGATTATCTACAGAAACACCACTGGGGGAGAGTTAGTTATCTTGAAAATGATACTAAAACACAAATGTTTGCCAAAAGAAAACATAAAATCTACTATTACCAAGTTTCTTCCCCATTGGTTAATGCTGCTTAACAATGAGTGTTCCTAACATTTAATCTATACACCATCAGTACCATCTAGTATTCCTCACCAGACCACAGCTACCTGTAGTTTGCTGTCATTTTACCTGTTGAGGTTGTCTTGGTCCATGTTTGTGAAGCCCAGAGGAGAGTCCGTCAGTTGCTCGATCACAGCCTGAGGATCTTTGGTGTCCAGCACCTCATTCAGCACTGCCACAGCTGACAGCATCTCCACAGCTACACTCAGCTCCTCGTGGCTCAAGCCAGACTAATAAACATAAACATCTGAATTACATGCATGAAGTGACATTTAACTGCAGAATATGGTTAGCAAAGATATACCAGATGTCTGTAAGAATGTAATATTCTGAAACATGATGTCTCACCCGCCCCCCTTGCAGCTGCAAACTAAAGAGCTCAGCCTGATAGAGGTTGGCAGCAGTTTGATAGACAATCGGTAGCTGTGCCTCGGGGTTCATCAGCTCTTCAACTGTCTGTGCAGCATCCCCAAGACGAATGGCTGTATTGATCGCTGCAACTGCATCAAGTTCTGCACAAGAAAATAATCACAATCAGTCATGTCTGGCTTAAAAATGTGGTAAAAGTATCAGTACCTGTATAGTACGCTATCGGAACAAATGCGACTTTCAACTGACCAGAAATTAATCATTGCTAATAAAACTCTATGGTCGGTAACAAAAGGTGCTTACTTCGTTTCTCTGCCTCAGCAAAGTCATTACAAGAGCTGACAACTCTCTGAATCTCTTCTCTGTCCACCATCACAGCCCTCCCGCCATCCTGAAGAACATCAGAGCACAGCACTGAATACCACCAGATTTTAGGGTTACCGAGCATTTCAACCATGAAGTGACTGTTGCTGATGATTCTTTTTCTCAGGGCTCATTCTTCCTTTGTTGCTGTCTTTACTTTCCGAGTACTATCAGCACAAAAGCTCTACGTCTAGAGTCCTTTCATCAGTGTCCTCACTACCATTGTTCAGCCGGTGACTGCTGTGTGCTCACAACTTAAAAAGCCAGTGGATCTTTTCTGTTTTATGAAAGGGAGTGAAGGACAATATTGCCAAATTCCTCAACTAAAAAGTATATAATTGGTTCCAATACCAGACACTTATTCAAAAACGTTCCTATCAATTTATTTATATCTACTGCAGCTTGTGTTCAACCATAAATGAAGTACTTTTATGTTTTCGTTATCCTGTACAGGCTATCTGTTGTATAATAATAATAATAATTATTATTATTATTTTATTTATAGAGCGCTTTCCATCAAAGTGCTTTACAAAGCTTAAAAACAAATAACAAACAGAGACACCATAAGAAACACAATGATAATACTCCACATCTTTATATTATCAGAATGAATAACTCTGTTCATAAGATTCTGAGTCTTGTACCTTGGATGTGTGTTGACAGTAGGAGGTAAAATGTTCCAGGTACCAAAGACTGTTTGACTCCTGAACACCCAGCAGGGCCAAAGCTTCAAGTCGAAGTGCAGCCAACAGAGCAACTTCATCCTGGGACGACACCGCTTCATTCACCTGCCTGACTGCTGCCTGGACTTTAGACAGAACACAAAATGATAACAGTCTCCATTAAGGTTAAAATATATGTTATTATGTATATTAAATATAATACAGGTCTAGATTAACTGATGGATAACTTATACTGTATATTCAGAGTTCTTGGATATGAACAGCTGCCTCTCATACTGGATTGCGTTGATGGTACTTGACAGTGTTACGGAGTAAGGAAGTATGTTAAGGGTCACGAATAGGAGAAAGTCCTTACTGTTTACAGAGTCAATACAGCCCTGGATCTCTTGCTGAGTCAGCAGCTCCTCATAAACATCTCTTTCTTCAGTTGCAACAGAGGAGCGCTAAATTGAGGAGACAAAGATGAATAAACATATAAACTTCATATTTATTTTCTTCACAATATTATTTTGTAGGGATCAAGGATTCAAGGATACTTTACTGCCATTCTGACCATGTGAACATGAGAAGAACAAAATGCAGTACTCAAGTCTTGGTGTAATAATTAAGTACTTGTTTTGCAGTAAATTATAAATAATAACAGTAATTGATTAGTAAATAAATAGACAGCTAAATAGTGAGCAATATAAAACATATAATGTACCTAGTTACATTAAATTCTACCCACTTATACTGATGAAGCTGTATGTTTAACATATTACATTTCAGCGTTAAAGCATACATGGATGGTCCGTGTATGTACAGTATGTGTAAAGCCAATGGGATGTGAAGGCTTTGTGTTTAGTAAAGTACAGCTGACACTGCAGCCACTGGAATGTGCTGGCTGCATCAAAGTGAGATGGTGCAGACCACCCCCTTGTAGACCATCTCTGCAGTTGTTATTGTTGTCAGTATTAGATACTGTAGTCAGAAACATCCTAATCTGAATGCTTAACTAGTACAAAAATGATTGAAATATAGAGTAATAGAGATGTATGGGTTGGCAAGCAAGAAAAAGAGATAACTCATATAGGACTTTATAACACAAACTGTAATCAACTTATCAAGCAATAAACAATACATAAAACCCATATTACTGAAGTGTTTATGAAGCTTCTCACCCTGCCAGATGAGTTATTCTGTTTACGATCCTTGACCTGGCTCAGTGTGTCCTGATAGTCTTGGGCCAGAGCTTCATGTGCGTTCCTTAGCATTGCATTTGGATTATTGAGGGCTCCCATCGTCACAGACGCCTGACCTCTGTCAATCGCCTCATTGATGGCAATCACAGCAGCATGCACTAAAGGACATCAAAATGTGTGCCAGCATTTGAGTGTAGCCCAAAATATATCAAAAACAACACATATCAGGCATTCATTCTACATCTTTTAGGATTTATAGAATATTTAAAAGGTCAGACGACTTACAGGCAGCTTCATCCACTGACAGCTCATTGGCTAGGATTCCTCCAATCTTACTAAAAGCTGGCATTTGAATGCCATACTTCTCCAATTCACTCCTCATGTTACTGATCTCTTCCTCTGGAGGACAGAAAAATGCAAATGATGGTAAAAAAAATTTGTGGTGGTACAAAAAAAAACAAAGTGTCAGTTAACAACTGAATGAAAAACAGGATTCTGACAAGACATCAACAATTAATCGAGTTCTTGTTTCTTTCATAAGGCAAATGTTAAAGTAAAATAACTACTTATAATTCAATGTTGCACTGTGTCAGCCTCCTAGATCATTATAAATGTATCTCCTATTTGTATACGTTTCGTATAACACAAATTCATTAATAATAATACTTTATTTATATAGCACTTTTCAATACAGGTAACAAAGTGCTTCACAGTGGGCAATAAAAAGAAGAAGAAACGCAAAGCAAAATGGAGCGACCCATTGACCTGCCCATTCTGAAAATTGCATGAAAAATACTCAAAGGAATTGTCAAAACCTTGCAATTTTTGTGTTTCATTGTAAGTTACCTGGTGGAGTCATATAAAGTATGTTAATACCAGATTTTTCTTTTTATTCAATTCAATTACACATTTTTAACATAAGGCTTCAGGAGGATTTGAACAACTATTCTATAAACTCTTTTGGAAGTCTAAAACTACAAAGAGAACTTTTTAACATTTTAGAAAAAAAACTGTAGACCTACACTGAGCACAGGGAAGATTAAAGTCCAATATAAGTTGGTTTAAATTTGGGATAAAAAAAAATTGTCCACATGTGACTGATGTGAGTTAGCCCTGAGGCTTACTCAGGACAATCCAATGTCAAAAACTTTGATGCCTGGTAGTTTGACTTTCCAATTCAGTACTATTCAAACTGCTTCAGGGCATAACTTAATGAACTGAAACGTTTGATAAATCAAACATCTGAAATAAAGATGTTGAAACAAATCCTAATAATAAAACTGTGTGTGTGTGACAGCATATGATAACATTCTTTCATGATTTTCAATTGAGTACAATCAAGAACAGCAGAACAAAGAAAATTCTCATTAATATATAACATGCACGATGAGTTGTGTAAACAACAGTGTTTCAAAATGCCCTGAAGCTTTTATCCTTCATTCAAAATCAATTAATGAGAAGGTCAGTGTTTTCCTCGGTTTGTAAATGTGTATAAACTCAGTATATTGAATAACTTATGTGCTAGACTTTTCCAGTGTAAGCTGAATTTTATTGGTGTTACCTGTAAAGGCCACTTTCCCCAGCAGATCCTGGATCTGTGGTGCAATGCCCAGTTTGTACAGGTACAGGCTGAAATAAATCACATCAGGTAAAAGATTTAGTCACAAAAGGTAACACTGAGAATTTTTAAACATTCTGTTATTTAATAATAATAGTTGTAAATCATGAAACTGAAACTCCAGTTATTGAAATGTACTGTATTACACATGGCTTTCTTCATGATTGCTCCTCATGGCTGGTAATGTTTATCTTTGTCACACTTGCACCACAGGGGGGGAGTGTTGGCTCACATTACAACAAGCACTATGTGACTCAACCAGCAGGCTCAGTGCACCAGTGAGTACTGAATTCAACAAACAGGTGGCTGGAAACTTCATAAAACTTTCATCTTCCTGTGGTACTTGATAAGCGGTGATGAATAATAGATATTTAAGGCAGGTCTGGCATGAACACAGCTCTGAATGAAGCAGTTGTAGTGGCTGGTTACTCTGGTCAAGTGTGTACACATGAAATGCACTCTGTCCTTGGGGAAGTGAGGGCTTTAAACTACTATCTAAGCTTTAACATGCTGGCAGCTGATTTAGTTTAGATACAAGTACAAAAACAGCTGACTGTCACCACCTTTATTATTGCCAGACAATCAGCTGCCTAGCATGGAGGAGTAACCAGCTCTTTGCAGACTGCAAAACCCCCCTTTGTTTATATCCCTGCTTCCCACTTCCTTTAAGACAAAACAATGAGCTTTGCTTTTCGACCACTTTGTCTTACATTTGATCAAGAGCTGTGTTCTTTCCCCATAACATTATTTTTACTTCAATTTTTTCTTATGTTTTTTTTTTTTCTTCAATTTTCCACCACACTGAAAGAGCAGGAGCATCAGCTGCTGTCCCTGCGTGTGTTTGTACCCAGGGAAGCAGAGTATTTTCTGGGTCGGTGTGGGACTTGAGCTGGACAAGCAGGAAGGAAGAGCACGTGTGTGCAGAAGCAGGGAAGGAAACCAAATCTCTCAGGACCTGACCAAAACACTACAACAAAGAAAACAATCCCAGCAGCTCACAAAACCACTCCCTAAATCTGTGTTTGGTTGACTGGACAGGTCAGATAGATATGATTGGCCCCTGATTTAATTCAAAGTAATCTCATCAGTGAAAAGCAAGGACCAGCCCACTTTACAGTAAGACCACTAACTTTTCTTTTAAAGTGTTATCACACATAATCAGGGACCACGAAAAGTAATGCACTCATTGTGGTCAGACTGTAAGTAAACAGCTGAACACTAAAATACCTCATACAATTTGTCAGAAAGTCCCTGCATACATGCTGTACAGAGATGTACACATGTAGTGCTAATAGAGTGGCCATGCTCATCAGAAGTGTTTGAGACAAATCATAAAAACCTCTGTGTTTGAAAGAAGAGCTCTCTCTGCCTCACATAAGAAGAAATAGTATTTTCCAGTTCCTGTTTCATGTCACTGACAAAGAACTGTTTCTGCTCCTGACATATAAAGCAGAGGTTCAACTTTAAGGGTCACACATGAGGCCATGTCTAAACCCCACAGAAAGATGATGGTGTAAGCAGATCTCATTCAATTGTTGTCCTAGGCATATGCTGTCCATAATTGCTGTAACTTGAATACACTGTCATGCTGATAGCAAAATAACACCACACCAGTCAACCATAGTTTGATAGGAGTGAATAATGCATTAAGAAACTCAAGTGAAAAATTTCCTATTTTGTTTTTCTCCTCTTACCTCAGTGCATGTATGCAGTACACCACCTTGGGCATGTTTTTACGATCATACACATCTGTTGTTTCAGGATAAAATATCTGAAAGCAGACACAAAACAACAGATATTCATTGATTTTCAGTTATCTATGTCAGATATTCTTTAGTCTGCCTTTCTGGACACATCAGCACAAAATCATTCAAAAAGTTCCTTCTGGTTTCGAACTGAAGCTGCATGAGAAGTTGAAAGAAGTGGACATAATAAAAAGGAAGACTTGTAAAATATAATGGCATCTGAGGTAATTGCTCAACAATAAATACTACCTTATGAAGCACATCATTTCCAATACCACAGAGCATAACACCAGGCATCAGAGCTTCACAGAGGTAGAATTTATTCCAGAGCTATCCCACTTGACTGCATTGTATTTCATTGTTAATGCTGTGGCTCTGCCCCTTTCATTACTGCTCATTGTACGTTTTTGGTGGTCCTGTTTTTTTTTTTTATATGAACACTTGTCTTTGAGAGATATACTACATTTCAATGGCTAAGTTTGAAAACTACAGATAAAAGTCTATTTCTAAAAGTTGCAAATGAAATGAATGTTATGATATGTGAACCTAAGCGGTGGTGCAGAAATAATGGTGTTTCAGTCAGTCTTCATTTTTCAGGATGCAGATCAGTGAATTGTTTCATGTTATCTCATAAATTATGTAAAGAGGTTTGTAAGGGCTTCCTCACCCTCATTACATTTTTAATGTCCAGTGTTTATACATGCATAAAATGTGTGTTAATTAGAATAATCAAAAATGTGATCAATTATTAATATTTTCTAGACAAATTTGATCAACCTGTACTTTTGTAGTTTGTGTAGAAGTATGTAATTGAAAAAAAAAACAGACCACGTAACACATGAGGAAGCAAAGGCCTCTTTAAGTGTGTAATAGTTGCTGTATACTTGAACAGGATGTTGTTTGTTCTGCTGACATCACATGCTCCTGAGTGAATGAGAACACTTTTGCATTCACTGGAGTTATGGCATACTTTCTTACTTTTATTCCAGCTTCTTTACCCTACATATCCTTTCAGGAGTCTGCTAGAGGAGCATTAGTGATATCTTTGACTGAGCAAAGACTCTTCACAAATCCTTCTTAAGATTTATAGAGGCTCAACACTGTTGTTTTCACAGATACAAAAAATACATTAAAAGGGTATGAATAGCAGAGGGGATCAGGGGAAGCATGTATGTGAATGGCTGACTGTGGAGAAGGTCCCTTACCTTAGGGAGACCCACTGATTCCATAGCTCGGAGCCACTGCACTGTGTTGTCTGTGTGTCTGAAGTGCAGCCCTCTGCCCTGCAGTTGAAAAAAGCAGACACAAGCAAAAAAAGTTAATTTTATTATATCAAAGAGAAATGTTTAGATATTTTTCTACATCAACAAAAATGGCTGTCAGTGAGTGAAAGATAAAGCAGCCCTGAGCATAGCAATTAATACTATAATAAGACTCTAAGATGAGCTCAGAGTCACAGTTTTGGCAGTTAACTATTCCAGCACAACAGCTGCATGTTACATTGAGGCCTTAACACTGGCCTGCCATGTTTCTCCCTTTCCTGTGTGAAACGTTCAACAGTCAGGAAGTGTCTGACGGTTATGGAAACAACGTCCCCCTCTGCTCTGATGTAGCCTAGTGAGAAAGTGCTAAAAGTTCAAACTTTGACCATACCTAAAAAGGATGATGTTAGCAGTCAACAACAAAATAGAGATCTACCTTATAGCGTGACTGGTCTCGGTCGTAGATCCTTTTCTCTGACACCATTTTTGGGGCAAAAAAGTTGGAAAGTTTGCCAAGGTAGACACCATTCCTCAGCCCCTCTTCCAGTTCTGTCGTCGGGGGTAAGTCCTCATCTAGGCAGGCCTCCATCCACCTGAGAGTGCACAGTTATGAAGCTTGGTGAAGGAGGAAAACTTTTAATACACAACTTTAATTCCAAACGTAGGCATCAGCTTAAAAATGATTTTGAAGACTTTTATTAATTCCTGAAAATATACACATTCAATTTAAAGTAAACATTTAACAGCGTAAGGTTGAAAAGTTGATGACATCATATTTGACTTCCTCTCAACTAGCTGGGCTGAACCAACATAAACATGTCACACTATGGTTACATTCACACCAACACAGGCTTTAGTCCTCTCTGTTTAGCCTGTCACAGGAGATTTACAGAGTGCAGTGCAATTTATGAAGTGACTGGACGCCTGCATTTAGCCAGAAAGTAAATATTGGCTTTCCTCTATTAACACCTCTTGCCCCTCCTGATCCGAACAAAAAACTACAAACAGTAGACCAGGAACAGACATATAAGAAGCAAAACAAAAATTATATCCTGCTGCAATTATTGGCCTTTACTGTATGCCAGTACAGTACTTCAGTCTTTAATGGTATTTTAGCCAGCACTTCTTTTCTGATCTTTAATTGTGTGATCTGCATATCTGATGGTTGCTCTTTGGTTTTTACCAGTATATAACATACCTTTCCTATATCCAGTCTTTATTATTGTATGCTTCATTTCACACAAATTAAGTTAGTGTAATAAAGTTTTTAATTTTGATGGAAAAAGAAAATCTATGATGACTTGCTGTTTGATGCACAAGTATTGTATTTTACAGCAGGTGAATGCACCACCTTTCAAAAAATGACAGTACATCAACTCAAGTCTGAGCAACAAAGGTTTCTGTGGGCTGATGAGAGCTGGGCATGGTTACAGCCGCACCCACGCTGAGCCCAGCATGCTTTAGGAAGGGGGCTGAGGAGAGACTTTAGTTTGAACTGTGGGACTATGTGAAGGTTATCATTAGGCTTCCTACTGTGAGAGATGGGAAGTTAATAAAGGTTGGCAATCCAATTACTCTAAATTGATCACTGTTTAGGTGTTTACGTTGGACTTCTGCAAGTCCATGTTTGATCAGTGATTTTCCCTTTCACATAGACCTTCAGAAAAGAAAAGAAAACTTAAAGCTGAACAGAGAGAAAGTAGTCTATATAAAATTAATTTTGACCTTCTTTGAACTCGTGTAATTTTAATTTCATAAGGTTCAACAGCAGTTTCAGAGCAATCTCTTCCAGACTATTCCCAGAGATATTTTGGAAAAATCCATTCCAAAGAGCTGGTGAATGATTTGTGAACACAGTAAATTATCATAGTCTGAGACTCTGTTACACATTATCCAACTGCCTGGAAGTGACTCCATATTTTACACAGCAAAACTTCAGTTCTGACCCCATGATTATAATCTGAAACACTGCCATCTTTTTGTCCTAATGTTCATCAGCACACAACTGAATTCAGTGTCCAGTGCTCAGATATATTTAACCTCCTTCAGTTTTGTTCTTGAGTTCCATTTATTGCAGCAACTCCTACCTTTCAGTCTGCAAATAAAAAAGCCCTGCCTCCCACATGTATGCACACAGGCACCTTGTTTAGGTTAATAAAGGCTGTGTGGGCGATCAAAGGAGCCTGTCTGCCAAAATATGTGTCAGCACATTAAGGACAACCACAACACGCCATGCACTGTCAACACAAACTCAGTGAAGTGTGTAAGTTAGGTACCTTGAGGAACAGAGCAACCTAGAAACCAATTATATGAGCTGATGCTGTTGAACATTTAGGAATGAGAAATCTACACAACAGAAAGTACATCAAGTCAGTTTTTAACATGGTGAACTCCTACTTCTCTCTTAAACCATTACAAATATGAAATACAACACACTGAATGAGCTACTTCTTCTGAAATACAACATCACCACACATGATACATTAGTTTTGTAGGCTTTAGTCAGTAATCACGATCAGGGATCACGACATTGGTAGTTTGGAAATATTGGACATTTAATGGAAGATTGAGTGATCATGAAAATAATAGTCCATAGTCAAATTCTAACTGTGCCTTGCATCTACATCCAGGTCTACCCCCTTCCCCCCAGTGTTGGTTGTGAGTAGGCCCTTGTTACATGAGCATAAACAGGTACACAAGGGGTAGACTGAAGGGAGCCTGTTTAATAATATACTACAGCTTGTACTGTTAGCTCGGATGGATGAAAATTAAAATACTCTTGTATCAACATGACATCACACTGACAATAGTCTTTGACCACCAAATCGAAATGAGTTCAGTCTTTGGGCCAAATTTGAAGATATCTCCTAAGGAGGCCAGTACTATGAGGCAAGTTAAAAACAACAACAGAGCATCCTTTGGTTTTCGAGCTTCAGTACGCCTGACAATTGATTGCCATAAGCAAAAATCAACCAAATGACCACTTCAAACATGAGCAAGTCAGAAGAGCAGAATACAAATTTAGAGCAAAGTTTAACTTATTTTATTTTAACTGTCTAAAGAAATATATTTTAAAATAATTGTATTCCTTGAGATATATTTTAGGGGAATTGTATGTCTTTTAAAATAAGTTTTATTTCTTTATCTTGACTTGTGTGTTTTTAGGATCTGCCTGTTTTATTTTGCTGCCCATGTAAAACACTTTGTAACTTGGTTTTTGAAAAGTGCTCTAAGCAACACAGCTACAACTGCCAAATAGAGAAAAATCAGGGACTTTGAGAAGGTGTCATTTAAGGCTTCTAAATAATAAGGTCAACAGGGTAACATCTGACAACCATGACTTCTGTGGATTCCATTCAAATTTAAATGTTGCTCAAATGTATTCTTATTGGTTGTTGTGTTGTTTAAGACCTATTCCACACAATGCAACCCAGACAACATCAACCAAACTTAGGGAAAATAAAACTATAAACATCAAAACAAAAGCACAATCATAACCTCTCATCTGAAAATCATCAAGGAAAACAGAAGGGTTTGGGGATCCCTCAACACTCGTGTAATTCTTTGCTCAAAAGCCTCAGGCATAGAGCTTTGGTATTAAGGGGACTGGTTGGCAGTACTCTTACACAGGTTAAACTCTATTTGCAAACATAATCTGCTTTGTAGTCCAGACCTTTGATGCTCCTGAGAAAACAAAATTCCTCTGGACGAGGCTTTTGCTTGAGAAGAAATGTAAGTAGCAGTCATCAAATGATCAATTTCTAGCATGTCTTTATTTGTCTAGTATCGAGTATTGTTTCTGAAATAATAACATGACCCCAAATGCAAGTATTATATTACAACTTTGAAAAGGCTTGTTTGTGTTCAGGTCTTTAAAAAAAAAACCTTTACAGTCAATAAATGACAGATACACAGTGTAGCCTTCTCATTCATGAAAACCATGGAGTATGATCTCAGCAGACAGGATAAAAAGCAGCTGTCAAGATTACTGAATGCAAGAAAGACGTTTGGCGGCAACATAGTCAAAGGGACATCCTGCATTGGTGACATGGCTCTCCTGTGAAACTCCACTTCCTGCATTTAAAACAATGTTGGGGGAACTTGTCTCTTGAAGAAGGACAGGCTAGCACTCGTGTTTACAACCCCCCTTAGCAGGCCTTCCTGTCATTGTCCAATCTGCATCTCCCCAGGATTAACAAAACACTGCTTTCTGGACTCTGGGACTTTAATATATTCAACACAATATCTCTCCTCTGTTTGCAGCTTCAGTGTTTCTGTCTAAACAGTGTCTTCTGATACGTGCATCATGTAGATTAGTTATGCTGATCATGAGGTTGTGTTTTTGTGGGTTGCCGGTGTGTGTTTAAGGGGAGAAATGTTGCACAGGAAGGGTGTGTTTTAAATTATAATGTATCCTTTGATGACAAAACTTGTTCTAGATATCATGAGGTGGACGTTCATCAAAACTAAACAAGTCTACAAAGAAAGCAATCAATATGAAGCCACTGTTTACTCTCCTCTGCGAGTACAAAGTCTCACTTCATAAAATACGGTCTGTCTGTGTGCTTGTTTGTATTCGATGGATGTGCGTGCGAGTGTGTGCAATCACAACTGCAATATGGACATGTGCAGTTAAAATGCATAAAAGGCTCAACTTGTGATTTTAAAAAATGTGTGCTCATGTGTCTGTAAATGTTACAACATCTCCTCAGATTGTTTTGGGTCTGTTTAGTTACGCCCATCAGCTGCGTTGACAGTGTGTGTGTTTGTGCCATAGACTGTATAAATAATAGTATTCGTGACGTCACCCATCTGTTTCTGGAGCGCTGTTTTAAGGCCAATCGTTGGAGGGAACCATATTGGAAATGCTGAACTGAACCTAACTTCTGTTGAGCTCGTGTGATGTAAAGAGGCGGGCTTTGAGCCTCCTAGCCAACAGCTAAACTGTTCCTGCCCGTCAGTCAAGTCAGCTGTGCCTCTCATAATGTAAAACTCGTAATTTTAATATCTTCAAAATTGCAGTGTTATGAAATAATTCGGCCCCGTACAGTGTGTGCCGATTGAGTAAGGGAGCTATGCAGAATACACTAGTTTTTTGCAGCCGGCAGTAAACATGTTTGTTTCTGCTGTAAAGATCAGCTCTTTTGAATTGATATGTATGTGGTTTCCGGTGTTTCTGTAGCCAGCCTCAAGCGTACACTCGAGAAAATATGACAGTTCAGACAGGAGGACTATAAAGCAATCACAGCAGTTGTTTAACTCTCCTCTCCCTCGTGCAATAGCTCACCCGCTTCCAGCTGCATGCTCCGGAGCTGTCATTGGTTAATCAGCGGCACCTGTCATCCAATAACTCAGTGGCACGCCCTTATTGTCAGCCTATCAACTTTCTGCTGTCTTTTTAAATGTGTCTCTCTCTCCTGTTAGTTCCTTCTTGCATTGATGGCACGCACCCCTCCATCTCCCCATTTCCACCTGGTCTCTGCAAAGTCTTCAATTCCTAGAATTCATCAACCACCACCACCGGTGTCTGGACTCTAGGGGGATTTCTTCTGCTGCCAAATTCACGCATCCTACACTCACAAAATTATCCCCATAGAGTCCTTACGCCAAAGATTTCTGTCATTATTCATTCAGTTGAAATAAATAACCTTTAATCTTCAAACTGTGTCTCTCCTGATTGAACTTCAGTTTAACACTTCCGCATTGGCTTTAATTCTCATGGTCGGAGCCTGCCTCTTGGTTTGTATGTACAGCATGTTCATGGTCACATGACTGCCCAGCGTGCAAAGTGTGCACGAACTGGTCATGAAAATAGGGCAACGACTGTTGTATGGGAATATTTTGGATTCAGGTACGGCGACACCGTACAGAATTAATTGCTGTGCCAAAATTGCAAAGTTTAAGTCACTACATCACGTAGCAACACAACCAATTTGAATCAACACCTTAAAGCTGGGGTTGGCAGTCTCGGAAAACTAGCATGAATTTGAATGTAGCTTTTCCTCAGGACTCCGTCTAACCTCTCCCCTCCTCCCTCAGAGCTCCTCCAAAACGACGCCCCCCCCGCTCACATTCACGAGCGCCGCTGACTTGCGACCATATGATGGTGACTGATTCAAAACCAGTCCTCACCAAAACATTTTCATAGTGAAAGTTAAAAACACAAATAAATATGGCTGCTGTTAGTACTCACAACTGTCATGCTAGCATTACCCAGTTGTACTGGTGACACGATATCAGGAGAAAAGTTCTAACACATATAATTCTGTAACAACTCTACTGTTTGTTAAACCTGTTCAGTGTAGATGTTCTTAATTCCTACAGTGTTGACAGTCAGTGAAGGCATCAGGAGAGGTGTAGAGTGTGTGAGCGGGAGAGGGGAGAGACAACAGGAGAAGTTCTTCATTCATTCAAACATTGATTGTTGTTTTGTTGGTTGTCGTGATCACGGCCGACAGTGAGCGGTTATTAAAACTCAACGTGTTCACGAATCGGCTCGTCATCCCTATAGCGTCCGGACGGACGCTACAGTACATCTATATTTCTGTAGGACCTACTAAATGTCATTCATTCTTCTGCTTGTCAGAGCCCCCGTGGTTAGAGCTTTTTAGACTCTGATCCGGACTACAGTCCTGAGCAAAGCACCTCTTCGGGTCAGAGGGGACAGGTCCGAGGTGGAGCGAGAGGGGCAGTCAGTAGAGTCAGGGGAAGCAGAGGCAGGGGACGGGGACTTGGAGTGCACGCCGGGGAAATGTACGCGCAGGAGGCGGGCAGAACGGCAGGAAGGGATTTGAATGGTTTAAAATTTTGGGTCCCAAAAAACGGTGATTGTTTGGTGTTTTCCCAGGTTTACTCCGGCTGTAGATAGCAGCTTTTCTTCGCTCTTTTTTTAAGAACACATTATGTATTGATTGCCATCAGGACATAAAGATCATTTTAACCAGTATAACAAAAAGTGTATCTAAATCTGATTACCAACCCCAGCTTTAAACAGCACTGATAAAAGTATGATGAAAACATGCGGGTGAGGACCCAGACAAGTATAACAAAGACAGAGACTGCTAAAAGGTCATCAGGGCCAAATCAAACCACAGCAGAGCACTATTACAGCAACCATTGTGAGTGTCACACCATAAGACCTCATGGTGACATAAAGAAATCACACTCTATAACAATTTACTTGTACAAGTGCTTTAAACAGCTTTATTTTTTTTAAACGCAAATTAAAAATGTGTTTACTTAATGTTTGTATGTTTGAAATTGGGGATCCCGCGTACCTTGATAAACAATCAAGAAGACTCATAAAACCATTTATGAGTTTGCAAACGCAAATCGCAATATTTTCCACTATAATCGCAATCGCACAATCGTGTGTGTGTGCGTGTGTTTGAATTATTTTGAAAGTTAAAGTTAAAAAAGAATCTAGAATGAACTGATCTGTACTAAGTCCGTATGAAAGACTTCATCAATTTTAACTTCAAATATCTTAGGCGTAGTAAAATGAATAATGGTGTAGGAAGTATTGTGGTTGCTCTCAATTCAGTCCTGGTTTTTAGCTGTTTTGTCTTTCACATTGTGATTATTTGCCTGGAAATTTGATATATATCAAAGGCTACACAATTAGTAACACTTTTCCTTTTCCCACAATGAAAAGTCATAAATGTCTCCTCTGAAAACGGCAATCTGGCATGAATCAAGTGTGTAAGTCCTGAGAGCTTTATCAAAAAAATCGATTGTAAATTCAAGATTCGGGAAATAAAGGAGGTAAGAACTTTTGTGCAGTTGGAAGGCTATAACACTTTTTTGCTGCAAACGGTTAACGTCAGCTTTCCTCCATTTAATAAAACACTAAAAATACAACAACCTCAGGTTAATTTTACAAATAAATTATGGTTTGATAGTCCAGCATTTTTTTATAGATCATAACCCCGGTTTAATAAATAAGTTGTGTCCTCACGGTTGGCGTGTTTCAGTGGCTGCTGACTTCTGACCTCAGAGAAAGAGTACAACCTAATCCCATGCTCTCTGTAGTCGACGGCATTAGGTGTTTGCAGTAATCCTAATCTAATTTGACACATTCCCAGAATAGTGGTTCCATTCCACAACTGACAGGATTGTGGATGAGTCAGTAGCATAGGAATGGAATAACAGGAAGCCAGATAGTGAAAGTGTGAGTACGAGTGTGAGCACGTGTGAGACAGAGTTAAATAAAAGTCATTTTTTTGGTTGACTATTGAGTCTTACGAAAGCATCTGTTCCTTAAACTGTCACAATGCAGCTCGACTAGACTTATACTTCTGCCTTTTGAAAAAGAAAAGGATTCAGAATCCTGGTGTGGCCAAATTATGGAGGACTAACTATATTCTTAGCGTAGCCTACCTGCCCATGCAGACCCATATAGCAGATAATATACACTCTTTAAGTCATTACTGAGTCAAAGTGCAAGTTTAGTGGTCAAACAATGATCTGTGAAGAAATCCTGCTCAGTGTGCAAGCTCTATTAAATAGTATGATGAACATTTTTTCTTGTTCAACAGTTTACAGCATGTCAGCGGATCGATAATCAATGATAATAATCAATCTCTCTGTGATAGGGTGGGGCTGTCACGAAATCTCTGCGATAAAAGAGACAGGTTTCCACTTCCTGTGTGCGTCTGTTCAGACAAATCCCCACGTGTAGAAGAAGACAGGAAGTGGTTAAGTTTGAGCTCTATTCCTGCACCTCATGAGAGCGATTCTTCGGGTTCACTAAACTAAACCTATTAAGAAAATTGTCTACTACTTTAGTGCTTCGTTTTCATTTGATTATGTCTGTGATCAGACAGGACATAGTTAAAAGGGAGCCACTCTTTCCACTAAGTCAGTACCTCCCTCATATCCACACACACACGCACTCATGAGTGCTTACAGCTCTGTGTCATCATCTCATGGTTATGCTGATTCTGCCTATCACCATAATTATGACTTCTCGCAACTACAAAGTTATGCCACACACTGCTTGGCTCTGATTTCCGTCATATTCCTCATACTTTCTCTGCATCACTTACATTTTCACCATACCCTGCTGTTTTTATTTCTGCATAATATATTTTTTTAAAACACAGAATTCTAATACTAAATTGTTAAACATACTGAAGAGAATTTGATGGTTTGCAAATAATCTAAATCCTATATTTAGTTGCAAATAGTGCAACGAAATCATTTGACCTGTGAAGTATTATCTTATAACAAAAAACACACAACTTCTAATTTGATGCCAGCAAGATGTATCAAAAAGTTGGCCTGGTTGCTCAATAGTTCGGGATCTCCTTTGTTGTTTTTTTTGTTTTATGATGTGCCAAATGTTTTCAACAGCTCACATAAGGATAGCAGGCCGGCCAAGTTAGCACCCAGATTCTTCTACTACAGAGCCATGCTGCTGTAGTAGGTGCAGAATGTAGTTTGTCACTCTTTCTGTGGGGGACCCTGTCTGTCAGTCTCTCTGAAATATGCAAGGTCTTTCCTGAAATAGGCAGCATATGTTTCAGGGGGTGTAACAGGGGCGGATCTAGAGAAAACATCCATGGTGTGGCTTAAATATTTTGGGTGGCATAACCTCTTCCCATCTTTACTTCGGAGACATCCAGTCTCTCTGGAATACCCTTTTATACAGTCAGGTTACTAACCTGGGATTTTCCAAGTGTTTTGGTGGGGTTTTTTTAGCATCACACAACTTTTTCAGTGTTTTGTTGATGCTGTCTTAACTGTTTTGATTTGATAATATATTTTTGCCAAGTGGCAATCTCCGGTCTAAAAGTATGAGTGCAACGCAGAAGTGCTTAAAACTGCAGTTCATCAAGGATCCGCTTGAGGCTGGCTCCGGAAGTACCGAAAACCACATACACCCCAATTCTAAAAAGCCGATCTTTACAGCAGAAATAAACATGTTTACAGCCTGGTAAAAAAGACGAGTGTAGTCTGGATAGCTCATTTCTCAATCGGCACACACTGTAGGGGGGGTGATTTTTTTTCCTAACGTGACAATTTCGAAGATATTGAGATTACGAGTCTTCCAATGAGAGGCGCAGCTGACTTGATTGACAGGCGGGAACACTGTAGCTGTTGGCTAGGAGGCTAAAAGTCCGCCTCTTTACGTCATAATCACTCAACAGCAGTAATATGGCTGCCGGCGACGATTTGCCTCAAAACAGCACTTCAGAGACAGACGGGTGACATCATGGATACTACGTCCATATTTTATACAGTCTATGGTTTTTGCACTATTGGGTTTATATGATTTGCAAACCATCAAAGTCAGTTTCGTATCAACAATTTACACTGCGTCCCAACATTTTGGAATTTGGGTTGTAAAATTGATATGCGCTCTGATATGCAACAAAGCATCTGTAAAAGTAAAAGTGACGGCCTTAATTCAGCAAGTGCCATTTGCTGACTCTTTCTGAAAAGCATTTTCCTTTCTCCCCTCCCTTTGTTGAGACCGTCCCCCATCTTACCGTTTTGCCTCCTCCAGGTGACACAGGTACTCGTAGGCAATGTTTTGTCGTCTCCTCTCGTCCATCTCCTCCGCTGACAAACGTTCGTCATCCTGAATGGCTGAAAAAGAGAAGACTGTTTAAATACGTACTCATGATGACATTAATAATGACATTTTATTACATAAAATAGAAGCATGTTCATATAATTTGTCCTGTGATGTACGTAACATCACTTGGATGAGTTGATCATTCCAGGGTGCAGGACAATATTATCTGGATTAGTGGGGTACTGGTGGCCTAATGGTCTAAGTGCCCCACATACAGAGGCTACAGCCCTCGTCGCAGGGGTCGCCTGCTCGATTCCCATCCGGTCGACCATTTCCTGCATGTCTTCCCCCACTCTCTACTCCCCACTTTTCCTGTCTCTCCTCAGCTATCCTAACAAATAAAGGCAAAAAGGCCAAAAAATACATATTATCTGGATTAATCATTTACAATTATGTGAATCATTTTTACATCTATAACTTGACACATCTTATGCATTTTCAATGCTATTTCAAATTAACAACAGAAAGTCACAAAAATACACAATACTGAAAAGAGTGTGCACTGGCTGAAAGATTGAAATGGTATTGATGGTTAACCCTCCTGTTATGTTCGTTTCACTAGAACAGCAATAATGTTCCTGGGTCAATTTGACCCGGGGCATATTCAATTATCCAAAAGTGTCAGAACCCCCAAAAAATCCCAATACACATTTTTTTTTAAATCAAATTTTTAACTCCATTACTAACCATTTAAATCAAGATTTAATACATTGGTGTTCTTTAATCCTCACAGATCATGGTTCAATGAGGATAACTCACTCCTTTTTCACTAAAATCCATTTTAAAAACGTTTTTAATGTACATTGGAGAGCCCTAAATATAAATACAATAGTTTAACATGATATAGATTTTTGTTGATTTTATTTAAAATTTTGAATTTTTGTTGATAAATTAACACAACACCTCTTCTGTCACATGCTGCCCAGATTTTTATGCTGCATTTAGCTGGTTTGGAAGGCATATATTTCCTAAAATAGACTTTAAAATGGCTCAATTTGACCCGCAACATAACAGGAGGGTTAAAAGGATTGTTCTGTTTAGGGTTACAGTGCCTTCCTACATATGTAGAGCATTCTATGTCAAAATACATTATTATTTCAGGGAGATGAAATATCCCTGACAAAGTGGACTCAGCAGGGGGCTGCACAGTCAAGTGACTTCAACTGCGAGTTAACCTTTACCTGCAGCTTAATGAGATCTCCTCCCCTCAAACGCCTCTTACCCCAATCTAATCCAATCAGATCTCTTTATTTCTGGCTGACTGAAGGTACTTTCTCAGGTCCAGTGGCTAAGTTTAAGTTGAGGGTTTCTCCCTTTAGACCACGGATCATACCCTGGGTTTTGAGTTTAGCAACAATAACACTGTTGTCATGCATGATCTCTGCTTTGCTTGGGCGTAGGACCTCAAGTTGGTCAAACACACAAACTGTATAAACATGTGAAAGCAAACACATACTGTCAGACTTTCATATGTCCATGAGTTACATGAAGATTACCACTTCTAATGATGCCTAGTTCAACTGGTCAAACCTGCAGATTCATTAGCCTAAACAATCTCTTTAAAATGCCCACGAAGAAGGCAAAATTATACACCAAGAAATACTGTGTCATTGTCATCTATGGTCACTGTAAACTATGCGATCCTCTAGAAATAAAGATAATTTTGCTATTTACAATATTTCAACAAACCAAAGCCAAGTGTCTGTAACAATGCTAAAGTTATTTGTTGACCAACTGAGCAGCCAATCAACAGATAATACTGCAAACTAATTTAATACATGAAAAATCACCAGAAAGTAGACCTTGTGGCACTTTTTGAGTGAATATTTGATTGATTTCAGTTTTGACTCTATGAAAAGTTCTCCACTGTGGTATGTTCTGTTCACTGACTCTTCTTCTTCTCCTGCTTTTTCATCAGCCATCTGCACAGACATCCGTTGAACAGGTCTCCAAAGAGGCTTGACATATAATTCCCACATGTGAGAGAGACACATGCTAAGCATATCTACACTCATTCAAAACAGGTCATTCTATGGCAGCCTCTCCGGCGATAAGTGCAGAACACTCACAAGCACATCATTCAACCACTCAACCACAGATCAGTAGCCCAGCTGTGCAGTCTACATGAATGCAAATGTGTATGAACATTCATCTCAGGGCCAGATCTGCCTCCATGCAGCCATTACACGCTACCTCTGCGAGTGACTCACTCACACACTTCCTGGAAGAGCCTACTTAAACTTAGCAGTATATTTTTAAACCTCAGGATGGGTTTGCCCCAGAATCCAAAAAACCTGAATCAAATGCTCTGTGATTAATACCCAGGCTTTTGTTTGTTAGGGGGATTATTTTCTACCAAACCTTTTGGGAGGTCTGACGGGGAACTACTAATCCACACTGCTTTTTTTTTTTTGAGGGGTTGGTTTATTTCACAGACAAAAAAAACAGGGTTACTTACACTGCCTTTTACTGAAATTATTTTCAGTGAGTAACTCTCCTCTGGTCCTACAAGCCCTTGCAAGTTTAAAACACATGCAGGTGCAAAGTTCCCCCCATACCTACTTCAATTTGGCCTCTTTCACACGTTAACAAGGCCAGCAAGGACAGTATTTTGCTTCTCCTTAATGTAATTTTCTCTGCAACAAACTACTCACTATTTGTACTGCTTTTCAAGAGACACACCTCTTTCAAATCAACATCTAAGCAGAACAAAACAAAAATGTGTAAATGAAATTCAGTAGGCCAAGTCAGAAACAAAGAAAGTTTGCAATGATGACACTATTGATTGGTCTTATCTGTAAACGCTGTACCTTGCCCCACAGTTCTGGGTCAGTAACAAGCTACATACAGTCAACTCTGACTTGGTTTAATGTTTTGAAGAGTTAAGAGCAGTTTTATATGAGCTAGCTCACTCACAATCTTGATACACTCATGTACCCTGTTATACATTTCTCAACAGCAGCTAAATCCACAGTTAATGGTTAACCGATGAGAAAATGCCTGATGTGTGGACAGGGTGATATGCTGGCTGCCACCACTAAAACAAACAGATAATATTCACTGAGGTACAGTTTTGGGACACTGAGGAAACAGTAAAATTCAAAACTTTAAAACAGCTTGTGCAGTCAAATTTTAAGATGTTATAGCTTTTATTTAACATGCCACCTGAAATATCTTTATCAACTCATGGTTGACTCTTATTATCCTTATATCACTTTTCATGTATTTTTCCCAAATTGTCAGGGACTGCCACATTTACTGAAGGTGTCCTGTAATTGCACGGACACAGGTGCTGTCATACCACCTGTTGCTCATCAAACATCACTGAGCTGCATCTCCCGTTAGCTTGTATTCATCCTCCCTTCTTAGCCAGACACACTTAAAAGTGAACAATCGTTAATAAATGTCAGAAAAAGGTGTAACTTACTTCCATAGCGTGGCTTTTGTATAGTTGTGGTTTCTTCATGATTCATCTTGCGTCGTTTCCTCCACTTGTGAACCCGCCTGAACTGGAAATAACTTCAGTTTACAAGCTAGCGTTCAGAGCAAACCAGCCAATGACATGCCACGCCTTCTCTGGTTAAGGAATAAAATAACTTCACTGGCTAACTTTGAGGAAAGTGTCAGGAATTGGACCAAATACTTTTCAAATGTTTCATTAAAGCGACAACTGTCTCTTGAGGCAGGCAATCCCCATGTTGTGCAATTCTTCCGCTGGAGTCATGAACAAATTGTCACTGTTATCTTAGCAGCGCTCACTCTGAGGCGAAATGATTGACATGGACAATTAGTAACTTGCACCACCTGCTGGTCAAAAGCTGGCTCCTGCCCTTTGTTGCATTCACAGACACCATGTAAAAATGGAACATCAGTGCCTCACTATCTTTTTGAATCTTTAAAGAGCGTTTTTTATTTTTTCCTCAAACTTTTATTGATTTTCACAGAGAAAAACAATCACATCCAAAATTAGAGGTTGGTACATGTTCCTGTTTTTTTGGAACAAAGAAACACACAGACGATATACGAAATACAAAACAACAAATATCCCCCCACCCCACCCTGACACATACTCCCTCCAGATTAACTAAATAGAACTCCAGAAATGAAGAACATAAAACAAAAAGCAAGTATAATAATAAAAAATGAACAGATGAAAGCAATAATCTAGTAAGACGCACCATGCTGCTACTCAGTCTAAAGACACAGCAAGCTGAGCTGAGATGAAAAAGGGTCCCTTTTTCTTTCTTTTTTTAAAGATATGAGCTTTGCCACTCAGGGTCAGTCTAATCTTTTCAAGTTAAAGAAAATAAAATACATTCTTAATCCAGTTTATTATATTTTACATTTTGTCTTCATCTCTTCACATGTCTGTTAAAGAGCCTTTTGAAATACCTTGTTCTTAAATGCAATATTATGTATTATATAGTACTTCCGTTCTGATAAAACAGGGGTTCCCAAAGTGTGGTTTGGGACCCCCTGGGGGTCGTGAGACACAAATTAGGGGTCGTGAGACGTTCCCCAGAATGTTGTTTTTTTAAGTTATCAAAAAATAGTACTTTTTATCCATTATAGACAAAAATAGTAGCTAAACTTGAAATAAAACCTTGAAAATAGAAAGTGTAATGAGTTTGTCTGCCTTTCTTTTTGTCAGATGACTCCCAAGGTTAGGGTTAGTGAACACTTAATCATCAAAAGCATCAGTAGCAGTAGGTTAATTCATAACAACACAGGAAACACAGACACATGCTCATATAGGTAGGCTAATTTTCTGCAGACCAGCTTAATGAAGCCACATTAAATCACTTTGAGGAACAGTGGGGGTCGCAAGTCTTTGGCATCTATATTTTGGGGGTCACAGGCTGAAAAGTTTGGGAACCCTTGTGATAAAACAACAGCAAAGATGAGATTTCAGTTTGTTTAAAATGACCATGAACGGGGTCTTACCCGACGTGTTCTTGCGATAATTTGACACTTTAAACATGTATTTTATTTAAATATTTATTATAAATTATTATTATAAATATGTATTGAAGTCATTCGAACCAACGTTTATATATGTACATATTTTCTACAAAAAAATGTGGAAAATGGAAATTATGATCCTCACATGAAAAAACACTGGAATTGGAATTTATTTATCATAATTACTGATACAGTCTATGAATTTATCAATGAACCTACAGAAATGTGATAATCATATCAGCCTCTGATTTCAATACTTGAATTAGTTCACTAGGTGGTAGCATTTCTCAAGGTTTGTCTAGCAACTTACAATGCCTTACACTGTATGAACCATAAACAGTATATGGTATGAACAACTGCAAGTATTCCCACTACCTGGTACTGATATATTCTGTTTTATGTATGCCAATGGACACTTAATGTTAAAAATTGTTTACAGTATTGAACAATACAAATAAACAAATGATAATGAACATTAACATCTCTATGATATCAACAAAAACTAATCATAACCTTTCTGAAGAAATAATTAATCGTAAGTCTGTTCACATTGAAAGGTTTATTATTTATTAAGTATATTTTAAACCATATATATATCTATATATGTGCTCAATTTTCTATGGTATTGTGTAAGGAAATAATGCTCAATGAGGACTTTTATCAACAATGTCTAAGTGCAGCACGGAAGTGTAGGGAGATACTTAGGAAAATGGTTAGGAAATAAAAGCACAGCATATTTTTGCTAGAGAACATAAATTTTATTGTCTATATGTTCAAAAGCAGCATGATCTGCAGTCCCAACGCTTCCTGTTTTTAACATTATTCACAGGGCATCATTTGGCAAATATCTCTCCACAGATTTTCACACTCATAGATCTCTGAAGATTCAGTCATAATGGCTGAGCCTTCACAATAATTAACAAGACTTTATTCTCCACGTACATTTGATTATCTCCATAAATAAACAAAACTTACAAGAGTGATACATTCACATTTTTCTCCAACAAAAACCAGAATATTGCCATCATTTACTGCCAGAAGAATAATTTACAATAATAACACAAAGTTTAGCACACAAGAACATAAGTTTTCTTACATACATGCAAGCTTGTGAACACACACACACAAGCGCACACACAGTTTGGGTGGTGAACAAGGGCACACAGAGATGTACAGTAGAGATACAGTGGATGGACATATCGCTTGGACAAAGCATGAGACACATGAGTCAGTCAAGGAGCTTTTACACATTGAACCCAGACGCCACCAATATCAGTTTTGATATGTACATTATTTACACAAACACACACACACAACCACACTAAACCTCTCTTATACCCACTCGCACACAAACTTAAATACGGTGAAAATAAGTAATACTCCACATACCTCAAAGGTAATATGCTTTCTCCCCAAAATAACACAATGAGATGATCTGCCATATCCAGAACAGATTGATTCTTAAGTTATTATTTCTACGGACTGCAGTTAGTAGCATTCAAGTGACCCCGGAAAAAGGCTCTACATTTTATCTTAGTGCATTTATCTAGGATGAGAACACAATTATTCTGTTTTAAAAACTATAAAGTCAAAAAAGTATCTGTTTCATAAATGCAACACCTTACGTTTTTTCGACTGATTTTACAAATTATGAGCACAAACTGTGGAAAAGGATGCACACATACAGGCCAGTTTTAGAAGCCTGCAGGGGGTTTTCGTGTTGAGTAGCCTTGACGGAGCCAACTGCAGAGCAAGGACAAACTACCTCTACACTGCAATCACAGATATTACAAATACAGAGAAAAGCAGGAAGACACAGGCTTTTAGCCACTGAAAATACAACTAGACCAGGAGCTACAAATCTGAAAAATATCTCCATCTGTTCAGATCCTTGGATGTATCGCAACCTTTTTTAAGTAGCAACATGACCTTATCTTTATTTTCAACTCTTTATCAGGGCCGAGCACTGAAACGTGGTGCGAGAGCCCTATTGGAACCCTATTATATATTATTATTATTATTATTATTATTATTATTATTAGTAATAGTAGTAGTATTAGTATTAGTATTATATTTAGCAGTATGCATTGAGGTGTCAATGTTAAAACAGTAAATAAATAATTATTAACTACAAGGTAGGTTATGTTTTCAAGTGCGAGATTTAGGCTAAATTAAATTATAGACAAATGTCAAGAAATCATGGAGATTAATTTCATATTACAAAGATATATATTGTTTGGCAACCTCAGATGTTACAAATTTAGATGAATTTTTGCCCGCTGATTTAAGGTACAAGGTCCAATTGCTTAAAGTTTTTCTTAGGAGATATTTTTTTATTGTGATTTGCCCCCAATCAACCCTCCCAAAGGACTTTTTTTTTTTACATCATTATTTTGTGGCTGTGCATAATGACTTACACTTTTAGACATTACTCTGATTCATAAAAATTGGATAGTATTATATAGTAGACTAATCCCACAACAATAACGTTTTATCAAAACAGGAATATCTAACAAAAGAGATGCAGTGTTAAAGGAATTCACACCCAAATAAAGAACTGTATTGGCCAGATAATTTATAAATAAACATTAAAGCCATGATTATCATATTTACTTTCCTCCAATTCAGTTTCCATCTGACCCTTATATTTAGACATCTCATGACTGAGCAGACTGCTCCAGTTGAGGAGAGGCACATTTTAAAAAGGCCATTCAGTATTTTTTTAAAAGGAGGCAGCATGACATGTCATAATCCACGTCAATGCCACAAGCGAGACCCAACACAAGAGAAATCAGAAAGAGAGCTCACCAGAGAGCCTTTGTACAACAATAAAACACATGAGGGAGGACCTGGAGGCACAACAATTGGATTGAAAGAATATTTCATCATCCTGACTCCGACTAAAACACAGAAGAAAAATAATGATAGCAGCTGCATATACAACACACCGTAGAATTGTTGGTTCAAGAAAATACAGTTTTCAATATGGCCTTTTTGATTCCTGGTTGAGTAGGAATTGCAAATGGCTTGGTTTACGACATGAATTACATGTTTTGAAAGGTTGCTGATATCTGAGCTTACGGTACATTGAAAAAATACAGTATGTTCTGTAGAGTCAAGGTATATGTGACTACCAGTCTATTCTAAAACATTACTAAATATTTGTGTATGTTGATTTTCTGCACTTGGTCTTCAACATGTCCTGTGTATGCAGGTCCTGTGGGCCAGCCAGCTGTTTTCCAGCTGTGTGGTGTGACCGCTCTGTCTGATCATCTATTCCCAACTTTCTCACACAGCAGGTTGACGGTGCTCATTACAGCTTGTTTTTCCTGTTTCTCCCCATCTGGCATGTCTTAATCAGGCCGTATCAATATTAAAAACCTTGAGCTTTAACCGTGCAGTGACTCCGTGCAGGTTTATGGCTGCAGCTGGAAAGTTCAACCAGCCACTGAACAAAAGTCTCACATCCCATCCAACCTGAGCAAACTCTGACATGAGAGGGCTCCAAATAGAACATCGGTAAAGTAGCTGCGATAGATGGACTGCTAATTAGCTTAATCAGGGGTATCAGCCGGGGCGCAGGTTTAGCTGAGCGGCTAGAGTCCTCGCCAAAGCAGCTGTTGGTTCGACTCTCACCCACGACCCTTTGCTACATGACATCCCCCACAATCTACTCCCCACATCTCCTGGCCCTCCTTAGCTGTTCGATCCATGAAAGAAAGAAATTGACTTAAAAAATCTGGGTATATTTAATTGCTGTTATCAATTGTCATTAGAAGCGTATGCATGAGGTAGTCAGGCTCTACTGTACCTGCTTATTAGTTAAGTGGGCTTCTACCATTGATTAAGGTGGAACAACCCGTGCCCATTGTTTTTATGAAAGAAGCAGAGCATTGGAAGAAATCAGCTGAAATACGAGGAGAAATAAAATTTGCATCAGGAGGTGTCTGGGGTAGAATGGATGGGTATTCTTCCCAGGGGACTGGAGGTTTTTGTCCTATATGAGACCTGGAGTCAAATCTGAGTACATTTAATGAAAATAACTTTTGTCATGTGCACCTATCATGATTTTTCTTCACATCTTTTCTAGTTTCCTTCCATAAATGAAACCCCAGACTTGCAGTCAAATCAAAGGTCTGCTAACACACCATCTGACACCGGAGACTTTTGATATACTAGATGAGTATACACCTTTCGGCCAACCAGTAAATGCAGTTAGCCCCCTTTGAAGCAGTCTAATAGTAGTGATAACAACTCATAACAACATCTTAAGTGGGTGATACTACATTTGGTAAATGTAATTAACAGAGTTAAGAACTGTGTGAACCAAGCCATTTGCACTCCTTGCTCAGGACTCCCTGGATATCCTTTCAGATCTACCCAGGTTTAATCTAAGCAATATTCCAGCTGATGGACTTGAGGCTCATGTTACATGAGAACATTTGCCCTGGTGTCAGGCAACCGAAGTCCAACCAGGCCTCCTCCGACCAGCACAGATGAGGCCATGAGGATGGGGATGGCCTTTGTGATGCCAACCAAAGACCCAAAGAACAGGTTCCCCAGGACTGCAGCCAGCTTACACAGAGCATTGCAAAAGCCAAAGCCTGTTCCTCTGGAGAGAAAATATCAAAGAGAGAAGGTAAAACAAGAGTATACTATGCAGGTCTATTCAATACGTGTCAACCCTTACACAAATGTGAGTCAGTATGTACTCATCTATTGTTTGACCTCTCACCTCCTGACAGTGGGGAATGACTCAGTCGTCACCACATCCAGGGAGTTCCAGGCAGAAATGCTCAGGCCGTTGTACAGGCACAGCATGAAAATCATCATGGACTCGCTTGTGCCGAACCACAAGAAGAAACAGCTGATGCCTGAAAGGACCATTGAGCCCCCTGATGGACACACAAAAACACCCAGAGAAAGGGAGGGGCAAGAGTAAGTGCATGTTATATTAATTTGACTAAATTCAAATGAATTATAGGTCCTGATCAAAGTGGACTCTCATGCTACTAATTGAAAGATGCAACATCCATATCATGAATCACATCCTTCAGCCAATGTGAAAACCAATTACTAAAGTGCACACACAAACACAAGTCCCTCCACTCTCACCCAACATGGACAGACGGCCAATTTTATCCATGAGAAGGGCAGACACGATGTTGCCAGGCAGAACTGCCAGCGTCCCCAAGAAGTTGATGAAGTAAACCCAATAAGCGCTATAGTCGTCATCAAAGGTCATCTGGCATCCTGTCTTGTTGTGTGTGAATGTGCTGTTGATCACCTCTGTGCCATCTATCAACTTGGAGTCATCAATGTCTGCCAAGAAACAGAGCGAAGAAAGAGAAAATTATGACAGTGCAGGTTAAACACGGAGCCAGTTATAATGCAGTATGCTGTTGTCTTGATTAAACCTGATGAATCTAAGAATAACAAAAATGTCCAAGTGAAGGAATAAATTCAAGCACTTTAATCTGAAGCTCTCACCTGTGTTGAAGAAAAAAGCATCAATGAAAGTACAGTTACGGAAGGAGGAGCCCACCGATGTCACATCATCAAAGTAGCAGTTGCGAAAGGTAGAGTCAATAAAGGTGACAGACCTCAGCTTCATATTGATGAACCTGAAGAAGCAGAGGTGAAATTGTTTTTTAATATCTCATTGTGGTAACACCTTGCCATTTTAGATCCTGGATCTTGCTTTTTTTCAAATACAAGATGTTCACATTAAATTTGTAGAATTAATCCTCTAAACCTAATGGTCACTGAGCTTCATGGGGGCACCGGCGCCCCCACGTGGCAGCACTTATACAATGCACAATATCTCTGCTACAAGCCACCTTATCTCTATTGGGACAACTGTGTTAGGAAGTTAACAACTTCTTCTGCTGCTAAGTTGAATTGTCATACCGGTCATTGAGGAAGAGGCTATTTCTGTGTATCTGGTTCTCCAGGGTAAAGTTGAAGGTGAAGTCTTCAATGCGCTCATTGCTGTGGAGCTTCACCTTCGAGGCATACTCGTCTGCTTGAAGGTGTTTGATGACATCAGGGAACCAGACTGAAAGGCCATAATACCTGCAATCAGAAAGGAATCATGTGTCAGAATCAATCCATCAGCCCAAGAATGTTGATATCCTGAGAACGGTCAACACAAAGATTGAAACTAAGACTCCATTGGAAAAAAGTATCTTGGTGTGAATATCTCTGGTAAAATAAAGGTAAAACAAAAATAAAATACACCCTTAAAAGTGTTGTGGGATTCGGTAGGAGACCATAAGGCATCTGTGGTCTTGCTGCTTTCACTGCTATCTCTGCTCCCACAGAGACGCAAATGGACGAGTATTGATCTACACACTGTGATTGATTTTAAGACCATGCGACTTTGAGATCAAGACAGAAATGCAATTTAGCCACAAGCCTGACTGCCCAATACTATTATGTGACCTTAGGAATTAGACTTGTCTGATTTTGCTGGGGATATCTTTGAGCATAGAATGAACACTATAAGGAAATCCTGAACCCAACAAACACATCTTCTGATGTAGAGGAAGATTCTGGAGATCCAGGGGAAGCCTTGCTTAAGTTCTTGGCAGAAGTCGTTGAGGTAGTAAAGAACGGGCAGGATGTGGGTGTAGATGAGATCAGCCCTGAGATGCTGGGGGTTCTGGATATTGTTTGCTTGTCTTGCTTCTTGCATTGAGGTCAAGGACAGTGCCTGTAGAGCGCAGAGCAGAGTGGTGTTCCTCATTCTTAACAAGGGGGATGCCAAAAGTCTTGGTAATCTTGGCACACTTTTCAGCCTCTGGGGAAATGTCCAGGGTGCTAGAAAGGAGGTTCTAGCTGTTCATCAACCCTCAACTACAGGAGGAACAATGAAGATTCTGTCCTGCCTTTGGATGTTTTGTGGACTTGGAAAAGGCCATGTCCTTATGGGCTCTGTAGGGTTACTGCGGGGCCACTGCTATGAGCTATCTATTGACCTAAATGACCTAACTGGTCACTGATTCTGGATCCTGTTGGTGGATTGCTCCCTCTAGGTGTGGAGTGGGTTACTCCCCCAAGTGACAAAGTTCAAGTAGGATAGGTCTTGTTCATGCGTATTGGTAAAATTGATCACTAGATTAACAGATGTGTCAGCATCAGCAGTAATGCAGGCCTTGTAGCATAACGCTGTGGTAAAGAAGCTGACCCCTGAGGCAAAAATCCTGATTTACTAAGCTGCCAAAAAGAGCTTCCTCCATATGGTGGTTTGGCTCAGCCATAGAGGCAGGGCTAAGAGCTCAGACATCGGAAGGGAGCACGAAGTAGAGCCGTTACCCCTTTGCATCAAAGGGAGCCACTTTAGGTGGTTGGGGTATCTTCAAAGATGGCTCTTAGGCCGCTCCCTTGGGAGGTTTTTCCCTTACACTCAACTGAGCGGACACTATGAGGTAGATTCAGAGCTGGATGGAGGGCTTATATTCCTTGTCGCCTCTGGGCTCACCTTAGAGGGATAATTAGGATGGATGGATGGCTGGATGGATGGATGGATATGTCTTTATGTCACAGAAGAAGCTCACCCAAATGAAAGTGTAAACCACACTATGGCAAGTCGCATCATGTTTTCTCTCATAGGGTAGTTGAAGCACTTCATGAGATTCAGATAGATCTAAAGAAAGAGGAGAGACCTATTACATTTTGTACAATCAGAAAAAGGGGTTGAGTTGGTGGACAGACACTAGCCGTATTACTGTTAGAAAAAAAAAGAGCAGCTGATAAAAAAATATTTTGATGCATTTACAAACAAATATTTACCCCATGTACTTCTGCCCTAATCCTGAAGAAAGCCTTTGAAACTGGGTTCCCCGACTCTGACTCCATTTCCACCAGTTCGTCCAGCTGTTTTGGGATCTTGATTCTGTTTACCTGAGAAATTAACCGTGGGACAGGATAAGATTAATAAATTGTGATGATTTCTTTCATCAACAACATCATCAGTGTTAGGTGTAATCTTATTTTTTGTTGTGTAGACTTCTGTTAAATATTCAGTCTCTACACACAAGATCACAGCTGCACACAATAATACAAATTAGATGTGAGAAAGTTGAATCTAAACAGTGAATGATCAATTTAAGAAACACATGTTGACTAAGAAGCCTTCCCAAAGTGCAGCTCACTCAGCAAATAAGCCTGAATGACACGAAACAGCTTTCAGAACCGTCATAATTTAGATATGATCCTGCCTGGTGAAAGCATTAAAACCTGTCTCAGCGGTGGTAGAATATAAGCTTCTTTGCTTCCTTAAGCATCAGGAAACCAAGCTAAGACGATGCTCTGCAGAAAAAAAAATACTCACAGTGAAGACTTTCTCTGGTTGCCCACGCGCTCTCATGTTGGTGTCATGGATCTGTTTGAGGATCATCCAGGCTTCATCATGCTTCCCCACCTGACAGGTGGGACAGTGAGAGAAAAAGAGAAGACAAGTAAAATTAATGGGATCAGCAACGGTGTCGCTTACTAAGAGACAGCATCAGCCTGTCATCCACAATAATATGCACTGTAAATATAACTCCTGGATGGGCCAAATATGATGGAAGTCGTGACAATGGTGACTCATTTTACTTTAAAAGGGTAATTATCCCGAACTGGCACACCTACTGTCCGGGAACTGCAGGTTTCTATTTTACAGAAATGTAAGGCCCGTCCATTTTACCATGACTCACACAGTTTGGTCAGATAAATATATTTTGGCAACTGCTCAAGTACTCTCAATTTGTCAATTTGATCAAACAGAAGCAAAGACAGTCAAGGACAATGACACAGCACCATGAGGTGGCTTACTTCAAGATTCAATTGTTGCAGCAATTGTGTGAAAAAAAAAAGATGAAGAGTGAATGTTTTCTTGAGCTGTTACAGATGGGCAAAATACCATTACCTCAAGGTAGAACCTGGGACTCTCAGGCATGAAGGTGAGTGCCACCACAGCACACACACATGGCAGGGCACAGACAACCACAAACACCCTCCAGCTGTGAAACTGGTATGCTGAACCCATGCTGAAACTCCAACCTGTGAACAGTGAACACAAGAGTCACCTCTGATGCAAATGGACAACAGAGAATACACACATTACATAGATAATGAAATGTGCTGCATTTAAATTTGGT
>NC_048280.1:17545782-17728282 GCF_009762535.1 Notolabrus celidotus
ATGGCACTGGTTAAGTTGCGCGCCCATGAAGCTGTTGGCTCGGGTCCGAATCCAACCTGTGGCCTCTTACCCGCATGTCATTCCCCCACTCTCTTTCACTATCCTGCACTGTCCTTTCCTTTACAAATAAAAAGTGTAAAAGCCCAAAAATAATAATAATTAAAAAAAAGATAATGGCATTAGCATTTACTTAATTTAAGAATATCTTTCAACATATTGAGAAAAGAAGTCTCATATTTTTTTATTTCTATCAAGAGAAATGCACTTGTTATTAGTAAAAATACACTCATTTTAAGGTATTTCTGGGTTCATTGAGGTTAGATAGTTTTACTTGTTTTGGAAAGTCTTGACAAGCCAAATTGTCTTGTTCTGTTGAAGACAATTTTGCTTAGTTTAAAAAATACACCCCCAATTTTTGTATATTTTTTTCTTGTTTTTGAAGGTTGGCTTTTTGCAGTGTAGCAGGAAATCAATCTGAATACAAAATCAATGATCCCCTCATACCTGTGCTGCAATCTTCATCGAAAATAGAAACAAATAAATGAAGAGGATAATGTGGACAGTTAGGGAGATGTTCTGGAAATCTGTCAACTCTTCAGAAAGCACTAGATTTATTAACTCAACTTTCTTTCCTACGTGAGGGATGTGTTTTCTTGTTTTGGGCATTGTTTGATACATTTTGGAACACTCAGCCTGTTCACACCTGTGATACTGACAAGTCTTACCTGGAGAATTATGATCTGAATAAGCCAATCTAAATAAACTCGATTAGACCTTCTGGTCGTAAATTATTGTCTCTTTCACTGCACTAGGAAAGCGCTTACCTATCAGAGGTTGTTAGTGCTCAGACTGTCAGAACCAAGTCACTCACTAGCCATTTAAATGAAGCTCTTACAGAACTCAGATGAAAGCTTTCATTTCCTCTCTTTGTTTATCCAACCCTACCTTCTCTCTTCCCTTCCAACATGTAGCTCTTTTATTCAAACTCTTCAATTACATAAATATACCCGTAAATTATATTGTTATATGAAACTATTTTGAGCATGAGCATGTGCTGTTGTAGACTGATAGTCAGCTCTGTGTATGATTACTCTACTTACATTGGCTTTCATGTGATCCTCCACAGTGGGGGACATCATGATGACACAGACAACGGTGACCAGCAGGAAGTAGAGGGCGTACATGATTCGGGTCCCCGTGGATTGTTTGATCTTGGGGCAGCAGTTACAGCAGCACGAGCAGGCCGCTGAGCCGCAGCAGCAGGCCAGCTGCACAGAAAACAATGGAGATAGAGGGAAGAGAGATTGTGAAATAATTTGCATATCACATTCACAATTATACTCCATTTTATTCAGACACAATGCTTTTATAGAGTACTTGGATAACAGAAGATCAGGTTGTCTATTTTGCAACATTTGTCAACTATGGAGGTTACTCTTTGATCTTCCTGGGAGGAAAGGGGAAAAAACAAGGGAAAACTCTACAAAGTATTAAATGAAGAAGTGCAATATTCAACGATGGCAAATAGATAGAAATAGAAATACAGACAGGAGGGGTGCCATTGGCCTAGAAGTCTAAGCAAGCTCCATATACAGAAGCTACAATCAGGGGCGTCACCAGGAATTCTGGGGCCCTTGAAAAGATATCTCAGTAGGCCCCATCACCACAGCCAACCCTACAAAATATAATATTGCTGCTATAATACTGGTTTATTTGAATTAAACAAAAACATATGCTTAAAACTATCCTGGTTAAATGACTCAAGTCTAAGCTACATCATTTTTTTTTTTTTACAATTTCTCCAAATGTAACTGCACAATATTGACATTCAGACTGTCCACCTCTGTTAACAAGATTATTTGAAGCCAAGTGACTTGTTGAATAACAATAAGGGGGCATTAATTGGTATAATCTAACCTCATGAAGTAAAATAAAGCTTTAAGCCTACCTAACCTTTGATGCTGAGTAATTTATGAATATAATAAACTTTTAAATAAAACGCAAATATACTCCAAGGAAGACTCCTGTTGGCTGACTGCCTTGAGTCTAAATTGCTAGTATTAGCTAAAGCATTGTTAAACTGTGTAGTTGTGCCAACCTTTCTTTTGAAAGAAAGCTGTTAAAAGCTGTTTTCCCTCAGCTTGCTTCCTTTCTTTCGCCTTTTTCTCTTTTCTTTATCGAAACCCTGACTTGGCTTTTGGGGGGAGACATAATGCTACAGCATCACTCTCTCTTCACTTAACTGACCACTGGCAGATCAATCCAGTCGACAGGAATGGGACGGACTAAACCATTCTGTGCAATCAGAAGGGGAGGCCTTTGGGAGAGACTCCCCTTTTTTTCCAGAAAGGAATTCGGAATGTTTGTTTATTTATTCAGACAGTTTTAGTTGTCTTATTGCAATTATAACAAAACAAAACAAAAGTGTAGTAGAAAACACATTTTATTTCAGGCCCATTAAGGGCCCCCCTTCCCACTTGGGCCCTAGGTAGACAATTCCACTTTTCTCCCCACTACGACGCCCCTGGCTACAGTCCACTTTGCAGCAATCGCGGCTTCATCTCCCGGCTTCATCTTCCGGCCTTGAACATTTGCTGCATGTCTTCCCTCAATCTCTACTCCCCAGATTTCCTGTCTCTCTTCAGCTGTCCTATACATCCATTAAAGGCGGAAATGCCCCAAAATATAACTTCAAATAATAAATACAGACAGACAGGTATAAAAGTAAAGATGTGGGGAACAAGATGCTTGAATACTGGAATTTATAGACATAATTGCTACTTCTTTAAGTCCTTGAAGAGTCACAGTTTACTTACACAGCCCTAAATTTCAACCATTGAAGCAAACCTCAGAAAAAAAATCTTTACTGGGAAAGAGGGAGGAACCACAAACGAGCAAGGAGAGAGGGTTTCATATCTCGGCATGACCATGTACTTTGCACAGTGTGGACAGGAAGGATGAAAGAGCACAGCTGGTACAACTTCAGAAAGATAACGCCTGTCAGCTACAGACATTTAAACGCTTTGGATCAGGATTGTATACAACTAAAGTTCATAGTTACACATGTTATAGTGTGTAAGAGATTCAAGATTCAAGATTCAAAGGTTTTTATTGTCAATTTTCACTGTATATACGAGACATACAGGAAAAACGAGATGCTGTTTCTCTCTTCCAGCTTTTAAATATCTAAAATTTAAATATAAAATACAATAAAATATAATAAAATACAGTTCTATAAAAACATCCTTTGTACACAGTGCAGGTAGTGCAGTGCCAGTTTAAAAATGGACAATGAAAATGAAAATAGATAACAGTGCAAATAATATTAAGGTGCAGACAGTATTTGAGATAATATGCAAATAATAATGTGCAAAAAGCAGCTGAGGTAGAGTCCTTGTATGTAGTGTGTGACAGCAGCACTATAGGTAGTTATTGTAAAAAGTTCATGGAATTGAGCCTAAAATACAAGTACATTTTAGCCATTGTTTTTAGCCTTGTTCTTTTTCTTTCTCCCAGAGCACCATCTTCAAAATCCTAGAAAGTGATTATTTACTGCCAACCAGAGCAAAAGAGGGGAAAAGAAAAAGAGACGGCACCTCACTAAACATGGGAAAGTCAAAACAGAAGACAAATGCCCTTCTGCCTATTTGCTCATTCATGGTTTCTATCACGAGGGACATACCCCTCCTCCTCCTGCTTCAGAGCGGGCACTTTCTGGTCAACACAGACCGTCTTGTCTGCACACAAAACATACACACAGAGGCTGACTCTGTTTCCTGTGACAGGCCCTCATATAGGGACAGTTTAGTAGAGAGAGGCCCTGTGTTCTATTTGGGGAGAGAAGAGGCTCTGTAATTACTGTGATGTCTTTATGTGTCCACCTCATCCTGTGTATGTAAGCCTCCTCTGCCTGCAGAACACACACTGGTGTGGGGAGAGGTGGGACTTCTGATGTGGTCTATAGTCAGGGTGTGGTGCACTGTAAAGGTACAGTGGTGCTTAAATGCTGGTTGGCTACCTCAAACCTTTGTTGTGCGTGCGTGCGTGCGTGCGTGCGTGCGTGCGTGCGTGCGTGCGTGCGTGCGTGCATGCGTGCGTGCGTGCGTGCGTGCGTGCCCTAAACTGGGATAAGCCTGATGCCGATAGCTGCGTCAGCTACGTAATAGCGTGACGTCATGGCAGCGTGACACAGTGTTCCCTGCTAATAAATGCAACGAAGAAGAAAAATGCGAGGAAAGTCTGCACCTCCGCGCTCGACAATGGAACGCTGTTTCTTGAAGCCATTTTCCAAACAAAGAAAGTTATCTTCCTGAAGTCCACTGGAGATTTAAACGGGGGTTATATGTTGTTCTTTATTACCGCTGTTGCACGGGAAGTGACGATTCTTTCGATCAATCAACAGACTGCAGTGTTTCTAGCTCCATCTTCTCGGGTCGGATCGGTATGTATGGCACCCCAACAGAAGGGTACCAAAAAGTGGGGCGGTACGGCTCTGTAATTTGGGGACCTGTCCTAGTCTTAGTCAATGGAAACGTCACAAACTGCGTGCTGTACCAGGACAAACTGAACTGAACCACTTGGTGGAAACTAGGGCTGTCAACGAATATTCTAAATTCGAATATATATTCCAATATAAAAAAAACGGAGATTCGATTGTGAAAATTAATATTCGACTGTGGAAAGAAAACACATCTGCGGCTGCTTGGCGAGTGGGAGCACTGCATGATGGGTCAGGGACAGGTCACAGGAGTCACACACGCACAGCGTGAAGCAGATGGCAGAGAGAAATCTTTCCATCCCCGGATCCTCCATCTTTTCCTCCGCTGGGAAAATAGTGAATAAAAAGAGATCGGCACTGGCCTCTTCTCATGTGGACTGTCTCGTGTTTTTGGCAAATAACCTGTCTGGGTTAAAATGCAGTTTTTTCTCTTTTTTTTTCATACTAGCGCCAAGAATTTAAGTGGACTACTTGTTAGTTTTTACCTTTAACTTCAATTAATGTTAATAATATTATTAGGGACAATAGTTGGGACCTTTAATTGCTCGCACAAGTCTTGTTAATCACTCACTCAGCGCATTGCGCACAGAGAGAGGAGGGGGGCGAGCGAGCGAGCAGGCGAGAGGTCTATGGTCTTAAAAGTGTTACGGTAGGTAATTTACTTGTTTTTTAATGTGTAGGTATGTTTTAGCCATGTTAAATCTGAAATAAAAATACATAAACAAGTAGTTACGTCTCCTTGTATTAGTTTGTCCACCTGTTATTGACATAATGCGTAAATATAGATATTTGAATGGTTCGAACCTATGGTTTTTTTTTAGAGCGAATATTCAAATGTCATTTTGGAGCAATTTTGACAGCCCTAGTGGAAACGAGGCTTTTGACTTTTGCAAAGACGGAGATGTTCTAAATAAGTCGCTCGCTGTTTGTAGGATATGTAAAGGTCAAGTACAGCACCACGACAACACCACAAATCTATCCGACCACCTTCTAAGGCGCCATGGGATTTCACACAACGCCGGCCGTCCAGGCACCTCTTGCAGTGTTCATCAAGGTAACATCAGCTCTGCAGAAGTCTCAGGCCTCGCCAGCACGTTTAGTCAGAGAGTAGGCCAAAACTCGGCTCGGGCGAAAAACATCATGGCAACAACAGGAATCTAGGACTGTCCAATATCAAGGTATTTCTTTCACAGTCACACTGGTTGAATTTTTGGCTAAAAGTTACTGAATCGAGCTCAAGTCACTGAATTGTTTCGGATCATATCGTTCTGAATGAACCAATATCGTCCTTTAATCGTATCGGCAACCACGAATCATGATACGAATCGAATTGTTGTTATAAAAGAATCGTTACACCCCTACAGAGCATGTTTGATCTCTACTTCATGGTATCAAGTAAGAGGTAGGAAATTATGGACGGAGGCAGTGACTTTAAAACAACCACCCTTCAATTAGATAGTGTCATGAATGATCTCAGGGAAAATAACACACTATATGTGACAACATGTCTGACTGAAGCAGTTACCTCCATCTAACAAGGTGAAACACAGCAGGCGTGTCCTACAAACAAACTTTTAAATTCTCTCTGTCAACTTATGCCATCAGTTTGGTCCCTCTTCTGTATTTCTGCGAGTGAGTGTAGGGATACGAGGTTGATGACATGCAACAAGGTTCTCCAGGAGCATTCCTAATTGGGGCTGTGCAACTGTCAAAATTATAAACCTCAAAGCCAAAAGGACGTCAATCCTGTAGCCGAAATCATTTCCATAGACATGTCTCAAAGCAGGGTTAGTTGAATAGGCCTCTCAGTCATAACAGTAATCCAACCCTCTGTGTGTGTGTGTGTGTGTGTGTGTGTGTGTGTGTGTGTGTGTGTGTGTGTGTGTGTGTGTGTGTGTGTGTGTGTGTGTGTGTGTGTGTGTGTGTGTGTGTGTGTGTGTCCTAAACTGAGGTCTGTAATCTGGCCAGGGAGTACAGATGTGGTAAAGCCAGCGTGCAACATTGTGTGATGTGTTGCGTTCCGCTTCAGATGCCAGTAATGCGTGGTATGCTGCACACTCGTGGATCCACACAGGCACATGGTCAGGATCAAGACACTCAGCCCACATGGCTCTGACCCCCCTGCTGTCTGCCCTGCTGTCTCCCTGCTGGTCTCTCCTGACACATCATTGATCAGAACCTTGAGCTGGATGAGGGTTACTATAAGCCATGACTTTGTACTCAGACCTTTGTGTTACTTTTTACAAGTAACCACTTGTAACAAAGCCTTTTTCCCCATACAGTTGTCTAAGAGCTGATAAAAACATTGCAATCTCTTCTACACTTGAGAACATATTTTATATCATCAGATTGCTGAGGTCAAATAACTTTTGACTTCGGAACAAGTATGCACTCATTCTTGTTCAAGAGAGCACATTACTGACGGGCAGGAAGTATCCTCAAACAAAGGAAACAGAGAGAGGCCGTACATCATCAGGCCCCTTACACTTCACCACAATCGCCTCGATAAGAGAGATCTGCTTCTTGTTTTTGAGCAACTTGTTGAACATTTGCTGGAACCAGGAACATTTTGTTTAGCTTAGTGTGGAAGGAGGTTGAGAGACCTGAAGAGTGCTAGTGGGAATAATATGTTGTGATTACAGAGCAATCAAGGTTTGTATTGTACTCTCCTGTAATCTAACTTTCAGTATCGCTGTGGTTTGCTCTTGTAGTCGCTACTTTGTCAAAATTACATCAGCCTGAGCAAAAAGAGGAGTGTTGCTGCACAAGGCCGGGGAAGTTCACTGGTCACCACTGCTTTAATGTGGGGGAGAGACAGAACTCGCATATTTCCAAAGAGCTGTGTCTATACCTCCAGATGCTCATCCGCAGCGGGAGTGTAACTGAGAGCCCTTAGTTACTCATGACGGACGGCTGTTGTGTTGTAAATATTGCACAAGGGTTTGGGCTCATTGCACTTTAATAAACATCACACAGTATTGATGGCACTTTGCACTTTATTAGCGATCTTTGCACAGTACATTTGCACATTGCGTATTTGCACATTTATTGTTGTTATTGTTATTTATTGATTATGGAATTAAGCCAGAATTAGGCAAACCATAGTGCGTGGTTGAGATGTGGTTGTCCGGGGGTTGCCGGCGTGGGGGCGCTGCTCCACCTGGAGAAGAGAGGAGAGTTAGAAGGCTCCGCGATACGATGTTTAACGTCAGCAATAAGTAATCATGTGTGCAGTGAATATGAATATGTGGGTGGTTGTATTAACGTTAAAGTGTGCCAGGGCTGTAGTGCAAATATGTCGAAATTGTTTGTTTGACTTACCTGTGATTGCTGTTCTGTGTCCGCTCCAGGGTGTTCCGGTTAAAAGTTCCCCTGAGGAACGGACACCTATATAAAGGTTCCGGGGTGGGACCAGAGCACAAATTGGTCGGGGGGGGGGGGTCTGAATTTAGCGGTGCAAGGGAATCAATTAAATGGCATGTTTTAGATGTATTTTAGGAAATGTAGGAGTCAGTTAAATTCCGGCAGACTGCCGTCTTGCTCACTGCATATTGTAACAGCGCCTGATCTGTGACTCTATTCTTACAAATCAGACAGCTCCCTTGAGAAGTTGCTCCCTCATGTGAGTCAGGTTTAATGCCCTACAATCCTGTCTTTCATTTTCAACCAATTAGAGGCTCTTAGCAACTTCTGTGTTTTGTTTACAGACCTTCCAGGTTTCTCCCAACCAAAATAAGAGAAGAAATCTGTTTGTAGATATCTCAGTGTTTCGTTTCTTGGAACCTGGTCGGGGCTACTTTTTTAGATTTTAACAGTGGATTAAAAAATCTATAAAAACAACAACAAATGTCAATTTTTATCTGAAATCTTGGCTCAAAGTTTTTTCATCCCATCTGCCTGTCTTGCGACACCAAAATGTCCTTGAGACAAGAACTATGTCCCTTCTTAATTCCATGAAATCTTTCAGGCATGAGTGCATAGACCAACACATACGACTAAAGGCGGGTACACACTACAGGATAATCGGCTAATTTTGTGTCCCGATCCCCCCCTTACGATCAAAGCCAGCAAAGGCCTGATAGTCTGATGTTTGCAAACAACATCATGTCTGATTTTCCTGTGGTGTGGGGTGTGTTAAGAGTGATTTTGTCTGGTTGTTGCCGCTCTGAAGGCCTCAGAAGGAGAGATCGTAAATAAGGAACATGTTTAATATTTGCGACTAGAAATCCTGTGTGGGATGCTCCGAGAGGAGCCAAGCATGCACAGTGTGTAATGTCACGTGTACCGGAGCAAAAGCCAATCAAGACGCAAGCTGACTCAGCTGACTGACGAACAAAACAAACAAAAACATGGCGCTGGTGAAAACAAAAACATAACATATATATAATGTTTCGTCCAAAATCTACCACAACAGGACGGACAAAGTGAAGAGTTGGACCGAAATTCCGTCCGCCATGTTTGTTTACACCAAAGTCACATTTTACTGCGAGATTTGGAATATTGAGCGTGAAGAACCTGGTACTCTGCTGAAGAAACAGTTAGTGTGTGGTGTGCTCTGTAGTGCACACCACACACTATAAGAGAAGAGAGAGATCTTGTGCGATCTGTCTTTCATTATCATTAAGTGTGTGGTCTCTAAATGTGTGAAGGTTTGAAGAATCCTGTAATGTGTGCCAGCCTTAAGGTGCCGTTATTTTTCCCATTCTGTAATGCTGACAGCAGAGCAGCAGAAAAATAGGTCAATTCATACGTTTACCCACTTGTGCTCTCTGGTCAGTAGTTGTGGGAAACAAACAAAGACTTCTTTGATGCTTTGAAGCTGGATCAAACAAAGAATCAGACCAGTTCATTCCCTCTCAGGTTTTATGAGTGGTGAGTTTCTATCCTCTCACAGATAATTGTAGAGTGCTTGTGCATTTGCACACCACTTACCAATGCCCGAGACGGAAAGGATGAGCGTGAATGGAGAGTTCTGAGGTGCTGCCTCCGAGGCTGCATGTTACTTTTGTCGGCTTTTATTCAAACACAGACTTCAAACCTTGAATCTAAAGCCAAGTTTTGTATCAGGGTCTCTGATCTCCATTCGACAACACTGAGCTTAACAGGATAAGCTGTTTCCTTTGTCTCTGCTGCGCGCACGCGTCTTTCTCAATTGCTGATTAATTAACCCAAACAGCCTGAAAGTAAGCGAGAAAAGAGCGGGATGATTAGAGGCATGAGGGTGTTTAGATTTCATTAGTTAAGGGGGAGTTTCACCAGTGGACTCCAACACAGAGAGGGGGCCCACAGCAGGCTGGAGCAGAACTGAGAGAGGGGAGGAGAAGAGGCGACATCTCGGGGAATTCCACCAAACATAGATACACAATGAGTATATCCATGGTAACCAATGCTGACCCTACGCACTTCAAGGGCCATCCACCCCCTACTCAACTAAATGCTTGTCCTACCAGCGTGCCGACAGGTGGTCGGCGTGTCTGCGGCGTACACCCCTACTTCAATATCAACAGCAACACCCCCACCAGCTATCCCTAAAGATTATCATCTCATGCTACAGCAAACGGCACCTCAGCCACCTGCTGGGTACACCCACTGATTTCAACCGAGTCACGACTATTACAAAGCTCCACTGGAGGCTTCAGGCCTCTCTACGCTGTGACTGTGGGGCTGTACGGAGACAAAGGCCTGAAGTTCTGTTCCACTCTCCTCTTATTTCCTCAATCCTCCCCCACCCTGTTACTTACGGGGCTTATTGTTGAACTCTCTTGTCTTTTTTTCCTTTAACTTTCCTCCTCTCCACCCTTTCTTCATTATCTTCAGCTGCCCTTTACCCTAAAATCCCTCACCACCCAACGCCTGGCCACCGTCCAGCTGTTCATTGGTGGAAAGACAAGGACACACTCACACAGGAATCCACTTAAGTGTAGAGGGTGGATCGGACTCGGTGGTGAGAATACCCTCAGGAAATGAACCCAAAGGCCAGTAAAGGAGACACAGGGACAGAATAAGTTGGAGTGACCTCCAATTGTTCTGACCTGCAGCTGGATGCTTCGTCAACAGATCTCAAACAGTCCTTCACGAAGACAATCATAGCACCACATATGGGGTTTGACTGTGAGCTGTTCAGCATCGGTGATAATTACCATGTTTTTCCTCCTCCGTTCTCTAATGCATATTTTTTATCAACCCAGCAGCAATTAAAAGGAGAAGCAATATGTAACAAACAGGAAACGGCGGGGGTAGTCTAAATTAAACACACCGAGGGTAAACTCCAGAGCACATAGCCATGCAGACACAACTGCTTACACAATATCTGACAGAGCAACTGCAAAAAAATAGGTCATTCACTAGACCCCAGTGAGCACAGGAAAGAAGGAGGAAGAGCTGGTGGATAGATAGAGAGCGAGTAGAAATCCAACAGCCATTAAATGTGCCATCAACGCTTCTATAGGTCGGGACGTGAGGACTGGATGACATACCCACAAATGAACCTAAAACAATTACATCGCTGACAGAAGTGTTTGGCAGCAGACAACGGAAACATCCCTGCTGGAGCTGACACAGATTTCCCCACAGGAGGAGGGAAAACTCTCATCAGCTGATTTGAGATGTATTACTTTAAAGATTAGAAAAACACCTGTTGTGCATCGAACAACGCATTTTCAGAGGGAAAATGTAGCAGAAGACAGACATGACTCACGACCATGGACTGTATAAATAATGGACGTAGTATCTGTGACGTCACCCATCTGTTCCTGAGCGCTGTTTTGAAGCCAATCGCTGGCAGCAGCCATATTGGTAATGCAGAAATTAACCAGGCATAGTGTCACGTAAACAATAAAGTTTGAGCCTCCTAGCCAACAGCTATGTGTTCCCGACCGGGAGTCAAGTCAGTCATGTCCTTATTTGGGCAAAAACTTGTAATCTTAGTATCTTCTGAAACGTTGAGTTAGAAAAAAATTCCCCCCCAGTACACTGTGTGCCGAAATAAGCTACGTATGGCCAAGCCATTTTTTGAACCAGGCTATAAACATGTTTATTAATGCTGCAAATATCGTCTTTTTTGAATTGGTGTCTATGTGGTTTCCCGAGTTTCTGCAGCCAGCCTCAAGCGGATTCTTGATGAATTACAGTTTATAACACTTCCGCTTGGGCTCATAGTTTGAGACTGGAGGTTGCCGCTTGCTCACGACTGGGGCGAGCTCTGTCAGAACAGCTTGAATGTAGCAAGAATGTAGCATAACAGCTTCAGCGGCTGTCACTGTGGGAGCGCAACCCCGAGGGTTGATCCCAACCATCAGTGAGGTTATTCATTCATTCATCACATCCAATGCGTTCATCTTCATTCCCTGTCCTGCTTTACGTTATCCAGCTTTAACGCTGTGGGAACTCTCTGTTAGTTAGAGCTTAATGATAGTGGCCTCTGTTTACCACAATGAGTCATGACAAGCAGCTCAGCCGAAACTGAAGGCACACCCTCATATCTCAAATTACAACAAAGCTTAGCGCTGTATATAGTGAGGAGAAACCAGCAAATTGGGAAAAAATACTAAGAAACGGAACACCTAAAGTTATAAGTCGGGATCTTTCTCGGATCTTTCAACTGAAGGTAGCCAAAGCTCCAGATCAAGACCTGCTCTATTTCCTCTTATATGGTGACTGACAGCTCCTCTATTGTCTATATAGCTAGGCAGCTGTATACACACAGCAAAAATGTATCACTGCTCTGTTTCCTATACACAAAGGGAAGTCTTTGCCTCTCACTTGGCAAACACGGCCCCTAGCTACAACTTACAGAGAGAAAGTTAAGTCCAATGAGCAGAAAAGAAAAGCAAGACAAAGCAGAGGTATAGTGGAGAGGTGAAAAAGCAGCAGAAATTAAACAACACCATGCAGACAAAGGAGGCCCTAAACAACAGAACCAAAGGAAACAGCAAACAAGAACAGGAAGAGAGGCCTATTCCACATCTGAAAGTTTAGGTCTATTGTTTATCAGTGAGCTATGTAGTATTGTCCTAAATATCTAACAATTCCTCTCAACAAAGCCTTCCTCTAAGTCAACTGATACTAAAAGCCCAATGCAAGGACTGAGCTGGCATTTCACATGGTTTCATCAGCCCTCTCTTCCCTTACTCAAAAGAAAATAAATAAATTACGCAGACAAGACATGGGAAAATGCAAGAAGAGAAAGCGTTAGGGAGGGCTTTATAGCTGCCACATGACCGTTCAGAGGCAGACAAAAGATGGACAGCATATAGCCAGGGATGTCCGTGTGAGAAAACAAACCCCTGCAGGGCTGCTGACCACAGCAACATTCCTGAGGGGAAGCTGAAAATAGCAGACATGTCGCACATGGACACAGTTGGCCAGTAATGCTAATCGTATGTCTGACCGAGAAATTGATGTTGGAACGGGGTTCAACAGGTGTTTCGTGGCCAAATTCACTTAGGCTTTAGTTTGCACGTTAGGTGATTTTACAGCTCAGCCACACGTTTGTGAAATCACCTGCCTCTCTGGAACATTACAGCCTCCGTGACACGATTAGAGCAGAAACAATTAATTGATTCGTTGATGTTTAGGAATATTGATCTAAGGGTTTGCTACTTTTACCATTAAGAAATCAAATGTTTTGCATTTTTTGTTTTTTGACAGAGGAAGATCATTTGAGATGTCATTTTGGGCTCAGGGAAACTATTAAGACCATTTACTCAAAGTAGACCCTCATCCAATCCCTATTTCTCACCAAACACTGTCAGCCATCTGACACCTTCTGATTTGGACATGACATGTGAAGCATAGTGTGCTTAGAAAGACTTCTGCAGCACAAAAACTCTCTTCTTATTCCACATCCACAAAAGCTATTTTGTGGTCCAGTGCTAAATATCTGACATAAGGGTACTGTACTAGACAAGCATGCTTTCTGAACAACAGACTTTTGGTCCCAATGTCTTGTGTACCCTGCCAAAGTTGTTGGTACCATAGCTGTGCCGCTTCAATTCACCCACATGGTCTCAGTCCCGTCCCACATTCACAGCCAACGCTTGCAGTGCTTTGGACAGAACATTGAGCTAAAGCTAACCCCCTATCACGACTCAACATGGCATACATCCCTGATCCCATAGAGAAATTATGAGTGAGCTGCTCCCTCTCCATGCCTGCTTTTTTTAAAAACTAAATTTAACCCAATCGACGCCCACCCTCCCTTCATTTCCACCTCAGAGCCAAAGAGGAAATTAACAGACCACACGTCAAGTTGGGCGTCTCAGAACCTCAAGAGGGGCACATATAAACACACCCCAAAGAAGTTAATTACAAGTATACATGTACAAAAGAGATGGATACTAAACTTAATAGGGTGTCTGTGACAGGGATTAGCCCACCAGCGCAGCAACACAAAACTGATCTCATTGTTTACAATTCATTTCCTCTTAATCCTCCCCCGTTTCCCTGCTTTTGAAAAGAGCAGGATATCGGAGTGAGCTCCACTTAGATGATGGATGTGTATCCCTAATTAAATTACTGATCAGACCAGCTCAGCTGTTGTAACTATGTGGTCAAAAACAATCAGTTAGATGGAAAACAGCCCATCAAGCATGAAGAAAACTCTTGTTTTACCACATAACCATTATCTGCCCGCTTTCATAGAACTTACAGACCTCAAATACTTTAAATACCAAACATTTTAATCACCTATCATTTTCCTAATGACTACGTTTCTGATTCTTCCTCTGATTTACTCTCAGAAATAAAAGATAGTGGTTTCAAAAAGCTGTGTTCAAATGTATTGTTTTGTGCAATCAGCTGCCCGAAAGCTATCAAGTTCAATTAACTATCATCCAAAGAGGAAGAATAACACTGACTGAAGAAAAGCTGATCCATAATGTATGACCTTACCCTCTTTGGACTCTTATTCTATGGCTGATGTTGTGTTTTTTCTGGACTCAAAATGGACAAAACTGGAAGGACTTTTGTTTTTACTTTTACTATTGTTGCTATGCTGTTTGGTTCTACCTGTCCATTCAAAATAAATATAGAATAAAAAAAAAAAAAGGAACAACACTGATTAAAACAAAGTCCTAGTTTATGTTATATGGGGGTTTATTAACTTTTTTTGCAATTTAAAATAACAGACATCTAAGAAAAAATGACAAGGTCTCAACATCCTTAGCACACAATACAGCATAATTTAGTCTGATGTTTGTTATGGTTTATTTAACGAGTAAGAAATGTCAATCTTCTTCAGTTTAGCAAATAAAACCTCATGTTCAGGTTAAGGTTACTTTATTTGTACCAGTAGGTAAACTTGTTTTTCAGCCAGTGAGATGCTAGGTCAATACTGAGTTAGAAGACAGATGTCAGACAGAACAAACTACATAATGTGCAAACTTACAAAAATATCCTAAAACTAATATAACAATAAAAATGGTAAAATGAACAGACATGATAAAATGATGCAAGTGCTTGAGGTTCCATTTAAAACGCATATCAGAAAACAGTCAACCAATAAAAGCTATAAAATCACATGAATACATAAGAAAATCTGTGCTCAAGTCTTAAAATTGGAGGTTGAGTGTGTGAGGAAATAAATGCTATTACTTGTTCGGCTCAGTAATAGCAGCAGGAACAGAGCTTTTCTTGTACCGCTGTGTCCTAATGTATCCTTAACTAAAGATAAATGTACAAAACTAAACCATCTTCGAGTGTCTGACAGAAGAACCAGCTGGGACTCGGATTGGCTTGAAGCTTTTAGCTATCGTTTCCTAAAAAGTGCAACTGTGCATTTTTGAAAGGGCATCAAGACGAGCACAACGTAAACACGTCTAACACCACTGGTGTAGTTATGCAGACGAGACACGTCTGGATCAACAATGTCTCAGTGTTCCCATCAGCACATCTGTAAGAACACAAAGATGACGTTCCTGTTGATAAGCAGGTACAGTATTGTGGCTCCGCGCTGTGCTGTGCTGTGTGTGACGCTTTGGCTAGTTTCCTTTGTCTGTCTGCGGTTTTAATGTGACTACAGCAAAGTTATTCAATCATTACATTCGAGGAATTGTGACACTCTTAGTTTTAGGATGAATTCCGGTAGCTGACAGTGGTTTGGGAAATCACCACGACATGAAACCCCCGCTGAGCTGTGTCGCGTTAGCAGACGGTGAACGACTAACGTTCATGTCTTCATACAAACTGTAAACAACGGTCGACGGTACGTTAAATAACGCTCATCCCTGGACCAACCGTTCAACAACAACAATGAAATGTTCCTTACCTGCGATACACAACACGGTGTACACATCCTGAGGAGGGGCGCGTAATAAATCCCGTTTCAGAGAGAGACGAGCTTGCTGCTTTTCTCAGTCGCCTCCTAATTCTTCTTCCACATGAAATCAGACCAGCCACACGGGAAACAACGAGCGGATCCTCAAACTGCTCCGACCGACCTCCTGCCTCCCTCTCTGCTGCCGCTGCTGTCTCTCCTCCCCCCTCCTCTTCAGTTCCTCCCCGTCTCCTCCCACAATGTGAGCACATCACTATCACAGAGCTAAACAAAAAGATGAGCTTCCTCATGCACCGTCAGTGGTGTCAAAAGTATTCACATTCATTACTCAAGTAGAAGTATAGATATTAGGGACTTCTGTAGAAGTTGAAATATCAACTCAAGCTTTTTACTCAAGTAAAAGTGTTAAAGTGTAAAAGAACTGGTTTCAAAACTACTTAAATGGCAAAAACTGATATGAGACAATTTTAAGATGTATTTCAGCCTGTGGTCATCTAGCATAATCAATAACAGGGGGATTAATACAGTATCTCTCATTATTTGTTGTGGCTGATTCTGTAGTGTGCAGTTATTCACTCTGTCTGACACTTTCCCCATGGCAGCAGTATCATACATTAAATATTTAAAATACAGAAATACCCAATGTTGTTGCTGAAGGTGTGGTGTGCTTCTACAGCTCATGAAGAGGCCTCAGTATTCATTTCGGTCTGTTTCTCAACCAGCTGAAAACTCCTTACAAGAGCTTTAATTTCCATTTGACACATAGTAAAGAAAGGTAAAATGTCAGATGATTCAAGTTCAACAATCATGAAAAATAGGCTTAGTTTGGGCTCAATGAGAAGAAATAAAAACAGCTTAATCAAAAAGATCTAAATTAGCCTGTATATGTATATAGAGGGCCCTGTGATAGGTTGGCGACTTGTCCAGGGTGCACCCTGCCTTCCACCTGAAGTCAGCTGGGATTGGCGTGGTGCAGGTGTTTCTGCACATCTTCAACCTGAATCGGAGTCTGGAGAGGGTCCCGTCTCTGTGGAAATCTTCCTGCATGGTTCCAGTCCCAAATACTCTGCACCCCAGGGAGCCCGACCACTTCAGACCTGTGGCCCTCACCTCTCACCTGATGAAGACCATGGAGAGGATCATCCTCAAAAACCTCTGCCCACTGGTGAGCAAAAACATGGACCCCCTGCAGTTTGCTTACCAGCCGGACATTGCTTCACAGATCCCTGTCCCACCTGGAGAACCTTCTCTACTCAGGGGTAAGCTAGAGAGGACGGGCGTGGACTGTCAACTGGCGGCGTGGACTACAGACTACCTCACCAACAGACCACAGTATGTGAGGCTCCAGGACTGTGTGTCTGACACAGTGGTCTGCAGCACAGGAGCACCACAGGGGACAGTGCTCTCCCCCTTCCTCTTCACTCTGTACACCTCTGACTTCAGGTACAACTCTGGGAGCTGTCACCTCCAGAAGTTCTCCGATGAAACAGCCAACGTTGAATGTGTGTCTGAGGGGGACGAACTGGAGTACAGGGAGGTTATCATGGGCTTTTTCGACTGGTGTGAGCTAAACCACCTTCAGCTCAACACCAACAAGACCAAGGAGATGGTGATCGACTTCCACAGAAAGACACCCCAGACTGCACCGGTGAACATCCAGGGATTGGACATCGAGGGGGAGGAGACCTACAAATACCTGGGTGTTCACCTCAACAATAAACTGGACTGGTCACACAACACTGACATCCTGTACAAGAAGGGCCAAAGTCGTCTGCTACTGCTGAGAAGACTGAGGTCCTTCAGAGTGTGCAGGACTCTGTAACAGACATTTTGGACACTGTGTTAGCATCTGCACTTTTCTATGCAGTGAGCAGGGAGCACAGAAAGGGACAGGAAAAGAATGAACAGGCTGGTCAGGAGGGCCAGTTCTGTCCTGGGCTGTCTTCTGGACTCCATAGAGGAAGTGGGTGAGAGGATGACATTAGCCAAGCTGACATCCATCATAGACAATCCCTCTCATCCCCTGCATGACACTGTGGGGTCCCTGAGCAGCTCCTTCAGCTGCAGACTGAGACACCCAACCTGCAGGGTGGAACGCTACCGCAGGTCCTTCATCCCATCTGCAATCAGACTATTTAACAGCAGTGCCACAATGTCCCATTAGTCATCTGTTCTCATCTTTCTCTTCACTACATGGCAGTTACTGTGTGACTTTGCACTATGTCTCTGTCTTCCGGTTCACTCTTTATGATTCACACCGACAAACTATTGTATCTATCTCGTATCTGAATCGCACTGTTTTTTCACATTGTGTATGTTATTTTTAATAAACTGGTGCAATTTTATCTGTGCAATAACTTACATAACTATCTATTCATCAGATATAAGTGTACATATTTATTTATTTATGTTTTATTATATTTTGTTTTATTTTATTTTATTCTATTTTACCCTTATCATTACTGTTAATATCGTTATTATATTTTTAACTATGTAAGTACATTGTTGGTATTCCCCTGTCCCATGTTATAAGCTGCTGTTACAAAAGAATTTCCCTTATCTTATCTTATCTAGTCTTATTTTATCTAATCTGTAAAATAATTCTAAATGCTGTTATATTTATTAGTAATTTCAAAAGTGTATAATCCCAAGGTAACAAAAGTTCACATATTAACAGAATGTTGAGAACGGCACCAAAATCTTTTTATCTTTATTCTTATAGCATGAGGACTATCCTAGTATGAAGTGTCTGCAAATAAAGATCCTTTACTTGTGATTAAATTCTGATTTACATAAGGCTCCACACTGTATTATTCATAACATAGTCTTAATCATTCCACTGCAGATCAACCCACAGGCATATCTGGCTGATTCACACACATGAGCAAGTATCGGTTTCTCCCACAATCCCTGACCTTACATTTTGTAACAGAACGTGGGCATTGGTTGGTTTTCTGGCCAATCAAGTGGCCTTAACTGATAAGGCTCATATTGTGGCTCTCTCTGACTGTGCTGGTATTTGCCAAACCTGTCATATGACCCAATCACCCAGTACACACAGTAGGCTGTAGTCACCCATCATCCCCCACACAGCCATTATTTCTCCTCTCAGTGCTGTATTGTGGACATATATAAGTAGACACCCATCACACAAGGCAGCACACTGTAATCTCTTCCTACTCCCCTCTTTTATTCTCACATCTGATCTTGTTTGACAGAAAACCAAAAGAGCAGCTGAACACCTGCCAGAGCATGAGGCCTCTGACTTGCCAGACTGTCAGATCACAGTTATGTTAAGGAGAATGGACAGAAGGGGAAAGAAATGTCTAGTGGGACACTGATGCATGAGCTGGTGTCAAGCCTTGCGTCAACCTGTCTGCCCTAAAGACAGGGCTTATGTCATATAATCACAAACTGTCAAACACACCTCCCTCTGACTCTAACATCCTGAGCAAATAAACCAGAGTATATTTCTGTCCACACATATTCAACTGGTGAAAAGGGGAGTCTGTGCAAATACTTCTTACATAGAATCTCTTGATATTCTGTGTAGACTGCAGAGATGTTCAGTGACTGAAGGAGCGTAACTTATGATAGATCTCTTAGATATCATATAGAATAATCTTTCATAGTGAGTTTGAGCAGTCCTAGAAGTGACTTTAACCAAAAAATCCACAAGGCAAGCTCCATATAGTTTTATTTGCACCATTTATTGGTCTTGAATACAAAAAAATACATGAAATCAGTCAGGCTGGCTAGCTTGGTTCTTCTTTTTTTCCAGCAAATAAATAAACATATTTCAACGGGTTCCCAGAGCTTAAGGAGTTGACTCTACTGACCATGAACCATCTGTACTGCATCAAAGGATCCCCTGCTGATCACAGCAGTAACTTAGATAGTTCAAACCTTAGGCACATTTTTCAACTGATATCACAGTCAGCTACAACCTCTGACATGTCCTCAAAGGCAGCCCATTCGAGCAGTCTTCCTTCTACTGGTTTTGGTTTTGTTTTTTTCCATTCCAGTGGAGAATCCTGAGCAATGCAGGAAAGCTGAGCCCCACATGGAGTTGAAGATGGATCATCAGATGTAACAGGTCCAGTCTGGTCAAAAAACAAGCTTCTTCTTCATCACAGCTGAAAGAAGCATTAAAACAGCTGTCACAAACCAGATTAGAAAAGCACTTCAGAGCTATACTGACACATTTTATCAGTGCTACATGTGCAATTCAAACAAACCTATAATAAGAAATGTACAAACCACTCAAGTTCAAGTAAGTGTTTATAGTTTCCCCTCTGTATACTGTAGCATAGAGAACAGCTATAAGGAACCTAGATATTTTCAAAACCACAGGAGGAGCCAAAAAAGCTTTGAACCTCCCAGAAACACCGACATCATCCTTCTGTAAAACGTTCCCACTGCCACAATCCACTAAACTGCCCCTACAAGTGTGTGTCTGTGTGTTCTACTTCACTATATTCTAAGTCTATAACTACAGCTAAATTTGCAGGCAACACCCTTTGAATTACTAGCTTCAGTCCAGTGGTTTTCAAGGTTCTTGACTGTAGTGTGAATAACCATGAGAACACAGGAGCGGTTCTCGAGGCTAGCATTCACAACTTCCCATATGTAAGTTTGGTCTGAGTGGGTTGTTCTAAACTTACCAGCTCCTTCAAAATAAACCTCAGACATTTTATTACAACGCTCCCTTTTTTATAGCTTAATGATACAAACAGCTTTATTTTACGATGGGTATTTCAAGGTTATGTAAACAATAGATTAAGAAGCGACATAAATCAACAATGAGGTAATCTCTGTTCTTTACTTGTCTCTAGGCCCTCGATTTTCCTCTTGAGCCCTACTGTTTCCTTCTCCCTCAGAGCCTCCACCGAACCGTTAGGTCGGGGGAGTTGGGGACCTGGAGTGGGACCAGGTCTGTTACTGAAGTACCTCATCTGCAACGCCTGAAGGACAATACATGGCAGATTAAAAATGAATACAGAATAAATAAACACAGTATTACCTGCCAATATGCATCAAAACCTGTCAGTCATTACACTTTATGTACTAAGTGCACTAAGTGCTTTATGACTAAAGCCTGATGTTTTCTGAAGGGCAAACCCTTTAGGAAACTACTGCTACAAAAACATTTATTTCAGTTATTTATCCCTTTTATCTTCTCTTCTATACCCTATATGATTGTAACCATGCTACCATGTGTAACATTTGAATATTCCTTTAAATTTGTATCTAATTAATCTTTTTTTATTTGTATCTTTATTTGTACCCCTATTTTTTTCTACCCTTATTCTTTTACTACTACTTGCTACTGTCTGTGTTGAGACAACAACTGAATTCCACCCCAGGAAATAAAGTATTATCTTATCTTATCTTATCTTATCTGATTTTGCTGTTGAGCTATAGAGAAACAATTGTTTTCCACTGGAAAACGTTCATATTGATTAAAAACTCTTGAACATGTAGAATAAATACATCTGAATGTTTCCTATAGGTCATGGCGATCAAACTAATCATAGGAGAAATATGTAATTATAAAAAGGCTGAACTTAAATGTTTACAATTTGGTCACTTGTGGTGCTACTGTGCATTGTTTTGATTAGCTTATAGCTGCGTTGTCTGTATTTTGTGCTCTACTAGAACACCTGCACTGGGATTCACAGAAATGTAAATAGGGTATATTTTAAAATAACTGAAATATCTGCTTTTATCAAAATGTAAAATGTAAGGTTTAATAAAAGCTGGATGAGAGGGGCAGTAGCATCTGATACGAAGCTGCTATTAAGTATAGAAACTAAGACAACTATACACATATACATATTTATTTCAAATTCTTTAAAATTCAAGTTACATGTAAGACATAGGCACACATTTGCAATGAAATGCAATCAGATATGTCTTAAATGCAAATTGATCTAAAATCCATTTAGGCTGATGCTGATTAGAATTTTCCACACACATTTACTATAAAAAGAAAAAATAGATAATGAGGAAAGTTAGCAAAAACAGGACAGTGAAAAGAGCTACTGTTCATGAGCTGTGTTACCTGTGTGGCTGTGTGCCTTGTCGAGGGGTTAAAGGTAAAGAGAGCCTGTAGCAGCTCCAGTAAGTCATCTCCAGCTGCACTAAATATATGCTCCAATGGTGTGCCAGGAAATATTTTGAAGGACACATAGTCTGGTAGACTACTCATTCCCTGCAGAGACATGTGACAAATACATTTGTATTGAAGTTTTCCACTGTTAAAAGGGGTTAATAAAGAAAGCAGACGCTGGATGATTCAGATACCAACCGGCCATGTCTCTTCTGTGGGCGTCCCAAGAGCCTCAAAGATCTTAGTCAGCTGATCAAGATCGGAGTCTCCAGCAAGGAACGGTATCTACAGGGAACAAGACACATATGAATAAGCATGGTTCCAAGACATTCATCTTTTACTTTTTGAATATCGAGGTGAAATAAGGTTTGGGTACCCGAAGAAGTAACTCTGCTAAAATGCATCCCACTGCCCACATATCAACACCCACACCGTACATCCTGGCACCAAACAGGAGCTCAGGGGCGCGGTACCATCTGAAAGAAGGAATAATTAACAGGGAGACAGAGTTTAATTTCTCAGCTGCTCAAAAACCACACTACTCTTTTTACACTTCTTACTGCCCATCTTTTAGATATTAAACACAGTTTAACTACAATGAAGCCTCAGATACTCAGCCAACCTTCAGATTCTTCAACTAAAAGAAGGCTACCTATGCTGCTGTAGATGGGTGTAGTCTACTTTCAATCAAAGGCATATGTATTAAAAGTGAGTTCTGTGTTTTTTGCACAAAAAAAAAAATATATACAAAAAGCACAGACCTGGTAACAACTTGATGTGTGTAGGCTCGGTTTGGGCTTCCGAACGATTTGGCCAAACCAAAATCAGCCAACTTCAACACTCCATCACCGTCTAACAGCAGATTGTTGGGCTTCAGATCCTGCACAAAAAGTAGCAACACATGCATTACTGATGTGTGTGGTGATACAAGTGTGTTTGTGCGTGTGCGTGTGTGATTTCTCACCCTGTGTAGGACCCAGTGTTGGTGCATATACTCTAATCCTTGTAGAGTCATAAGGATGTAGGCTTTGATGTTGGCTGGAGTCAGGACGAGACTGGTGTCTTTGATGATCACCTTAAAAAAAATTAAAACAGACTCAAGTGAGACAAGATATCCGACGACTCATACTCCTCATCCATTACACAAAGTCTTTTCATTGCTGTTGACTAGACATCTGAATTGAATTTACACTTATCAGAGCAGATTTGAGAATCAAACAACAGGATATATCTCTGTGCACAGTTTAGATTCTCTCATTTAGAGCCTCCATTATTCCCACAGTAGCAAAACACTTGCTTCAGTATCCTGCTAGATATTGGCCAATAAAAGCATCTAGCATCTGTACTTGATAAGCTCCTACACTCAAATCTAAGCATGGAGCCTAAAATAGTCTTTTAGTTTTGGTAATGAGATGAGCATCATATTTCATCCTCATGCCTGCTCTGTCTATCTGTAAGCTGCTAATGGCATCAATTCACGGTGAGAGCCAAGAGCAGAGTGGTATTGATTTTAAAGTGTGCTTATCTTGTTTTGCATCGTCCTGTAAAAGCTTGATGTATCTGTGGTTGGCGCCCATCTGGAGCCTTGCATGCTAAAACCAGCCAGAGGAGGAGTCGGAGAGAAATCTAACAGCCTTAGTGGCCTCACAGAACCTCTTGATGGTCAGATGAGAGCACTGGCACTGCTGTCTATGCGGTTCTGCTCATACTTTCTGATAAACTATGTTTGCCTTCTGCTATTACACCTCCATGTAACCATTCATCTCATCTCTTTAATCAATTCTGTTCTGTCCAAGCTGAACATTATGTGATAACGTCACTGTTTCTACACACCTGAAAATTAATTATTTATCAAAAAAAGAGATCAACAAATATCTCAACCCAACTTTTACACAGTTCCTAATCTATATAAAAGAGCAAATGCTGCTCTTATAAGACACCAAATATTCTAATTAGAAATAGAAATTCAATAATAAGCATTGTATAAGAAATCAATTGCAACAACAACAGCTTTTCCAAGTCTACAACTGCCTTATACTTTTCATAAAAGGGTAATTCAGTGTGTTTATGAAATGTATATGTATTTAAACATTTCAGATTCAGTTAAATTAATATGAAGCATATCAAAACTTCCCAATGTTCTTAAATAAGACTTTCATTAAACTCAGGAGAGGCACAGACGGGCAGATATAAGAACTGTTGTTTCACCTCCAGGTCTGTTTCCATGAAGTCAAACACCAGGCTGATGTTTGATTTATGTCCAAAGGCATCAAGCAGCTGAAAACACAGGGCACATTAAATATCATCATCATTTTAAAAGAGAATATTTTGAATCTAGAAACTTGTAAGATGTTAATTTCATACACACATATTTTCACATAATTAATACTTTCCTACCCCTATAATATTTTGATGATGAAGTTCCTGCAGCAGTTTGATCTCTCGGAGAGCAGTTCTATTAATACCTATTGATAAGAGCTGCAGTCAATAACAGGTGGATAACACGTGACTGCATAACGTGGAATAGAATCACAGTAATGTTATATAAAGTATGCGCAATATAGCAACATTTACCATCTCTGGCTTCAGTTCGATGGCCGACCTTGATCTTCAAGGGGAAAAAAAAGACAAAGCGTGTTGTTAAACATCAGTCCAGAATAGAATAGTGAACTAATAAATAATTATCTATATTTAAAATCAAAAATCATTGAGAGCGAAGCCTTCATTTACAATGATGGCAAGCATATAAAAGAAACAATGAAATGCAGGACAAGCAAATAAAAGATAAAAACTTAAAATGATAGCATAAAATGAAAGCATAAAGCCAATATCTCTTACCTTTTTTATGGCAACTATGTTATCGTTGGTTTTGTCCCTGGCTTTGTACACTGTGGCAAACTGGAGAGGACAGATAGAAAGTAAAACAAAAAGGGAAGCTCAGAATATACACACTTTAATCAGCTCTGGTCAGACAAGCAATGCTTTGTTGACATTAGCAACCAGCTAATGCTAGTTAGCCTGTTACCATGCTTTTTACACAACTACCCAGAAACTAGGAGCGAAAAACATAGAGACACATGAAGAGTGACAGAAGTATCTGCCGCAGCCTACCTGACCCTCTCCGAGGAAATCTAGTTTCTCGTATCGCTTAGATCTGGATTTGACATCATGCGCCATGATAGCCAACTGTCAGATGCATTGAGAGGAACTTCCGGCTTGTTAAAGGTCCAGAAGAACTGTTTCCGGGTCAAAGGAGAATTTATTATTGAGTAACAGCGACACCTACCGGTTCATTTTGTTAACACTGAGAGCACAGAACAACTTTATTTAATTCCAGTGTTACACAGCACTATTAGTTGATATTATTGTTGTTTTTCAATCCCTTGCATATATTTTTTATTTTTTTAATTTATTTTCAGTGTCTATTTCCCCCTGTGCAATCCAGCTGTTCCATAATATAACACTACAAATTTTGCCTTGAATGCCAGCAAACAACAACAGTGATGGTTATTCTATAGACTAGTTGACATGTTCAGTGTTGAAGAAATTTTTTTAAAAAGAAGAGCAAAATTAACAAGTCAGTGCACTTACTTTTGCTGAATGTTCAGCTCACATGGGCAACCTTTACAGAGAGCTACCTTTTGAAAAATTCCATTATATTATATTATATTGTATTATACTATATTAAATTATTTTATATTATATTATATTATATTATATCATAACAAAAACCAGTAACCAGCCCGGCTAGCTCAGTCGGTAGAGCATGAGACTCTTGATCTGGTTGTGGGCTTGAGCCCTACGTTGGGGGCAAGTAGTTTGGGGGTGGCAGTAGCTCAGTCCATAGCGGCTTGGCTTGGCAACCGGAGGGTCGCCGGTTCGAGCCTCAGCATAGACAAGTGGATGGGTGGCTGGAGAAATTCACCTGTCCACTGTCGAGGTGCCCTTGAGCAAGGCACCGCACCCCAACTGCTCGGGATGCGCTGGTTGATGGCAGCATCCTCACTCTGACTCTCTCCATAAGTGCATGTCCACTGCATGTTTGTGCATAAAATTGTATGTATACACACCAAACTGTGCGATGTCAAACCGCTAAGCGATACGAGAAACTGTGCGTGAAACATGACCAAAAAATATAGCACGAGTGGAAAATTGTATTTCCCCCCTGAGGATTAATAAAGTACGTTTCTTTCTTTCTTTCTAAACATTTTACCCATGATTTTGTATTTCAATTAAAGAAAACCTACTGTAGGGGCGCTGGTGGCCAAACGGTCTAGGCGCCTCACATACAGAGGCCACAGTCCTCATCGCAGGGGTCGCTAGTTCCATTCCCAGCCTCGACCATTTCCTGCATGTCTTCCCCCGCTCTCTTCTCCCCACATTTTCTGTCTCTCTTCAGCTGTCCTATCAAATAAAGGCAAAAAGACCCAAAAAATATGTATATGTAAAAAAAAAAAAGAAAAAAGAAAACCTAATGTAAACTCCAATCTCATCCACTCTTAAAATTATGATATATTCCCGAGTTATGATGCAATATAGCATGCTGTTATGATTCACACAGGGTTTTAATATATATATATATATATATATATATATATATATATATATATATATATACATATATATATATATATATATATATATATATATATATATATATATATATATATATATATATATTAACAGTTATCAATTTGACATCAGTCTCCTGGGAATCTCCTCTGTCAGTTAGGAAGGTTTTGTGATCCATGCACTGCTGAACACATCTCTACATCCCATCTCCATACACAGCAGATACCCTCACATCCCACAGGATTAGGCATGGCTCCTCTCCTTTGACCCTCTCTGTCTCTCTCTGTTTCTCTCTCTGTTTCTCTCTCTCTCTGTGTGTGTGTGTGTGTGTGTGTGTGTGTGTGTGTGTGTGTGTGTGTGTGTGTGTGTGTGTGTGTGTTTCCTCTCTATCCTATACACAATCTCTCTCTCTTTCTCTCCCTCTATTTCACTTCCTCCCTCTCTTTTGCTTTTTCTCTATCTCTCTTTCTCTTTCCGTCTCTCTCTGTCTCTCTTTCTCTCTCCCCACTGACTTTCATTTTCATGTTAAGTTTGACAAGAGGACTGTGAAGGATCAGCAGGCCTAATACACCCCCCAAACCCATCCCCCCAGATGTATCCACACATTTACATCCTGACAGCTCACAGATGTGACTGACAGGACCGTATGTGCCCATGCAGCCATGCAGAAGAGAAGAGAAGAGGAGAGGAGAGGAGAAGAGAGGAGAGGAGACAGGCGAAGAGGAGAGAAGACAAGACAAGAGAAGAAAAGAGAAGCAGTCCTATAATTTATAGCCATTGTTTCATCAACCTTTAGGGTCATAAAGGCTGGCTTAAAGTGGAACGTATCTGTCCAGTGGTGGACATAACTCAGACCCACTTACATCACTCGCTCTAAAACAAATGTGACATACTGACGTCCCTCTCTAATTCTACTATGATTTGAGGGCATTCTCGTGCTCGTTCCCCTCAGTCTCTTTCTGAGTGGATGAAGAGAGCAGCAGCTGAGTTATGGATACATAAATGAATGTGGTGGCGTTTATACAGTTTGTCACAGTAAATCTCAGGATAGCATGGGTAACATTATGCACAATAACTCACACTGGTTATATGTCACATTAGCAGATGGTGATGCTGTTGAGCTGCTGCTGTGTGTGTGTGTGTGAGTGTGTGTGTGTCTGTGTGGGATTGTGTGTGTGTTTCTCTGTTTGACGGGCAGGAGGAGAGTGAGTGAAACCACAGGGCTGTTTATCAAACTCATAGGAAGTGGGTGTTGTTAAGCGAGGACGTGTCGCACCACCACATCCTGCTGCTGGGAGGCAGCTTTAGACGGGACAGTGTTCACAAGATGTACAGTAAACAACAAATGCAGGCCAGGTGTCTTTTGTGTGTGTGTGTGTTTGTGTGTGTGTGTGTGTGTGTGTGTGTGTGTGTGTGTGTGTGTGTGTGTGTGTGTGTGTGTGTGTGTGTGTGTGTGTGTGTGTGTGTGTGTGCGTGCGTGTTTGTGTGACTAAATGTGGTCACTTTGTGTTTTTGCTTTGAGGCACTGATTAAATGAAAAAGTCTGTCCAGTCTCCTTCAACTGAGTGTCAAAATTAGACAGGTCAAGGGGTCTCTTATTGTGCTCTTTATATTCTCTGCTGAAAATATTTGGCTGCACACTCTTGCAACTGGCTGTGAAATGTATAGATATCATAAAGATCCAGAATGTTGAAATGGTTCATTACTCCTTGGTCTGCTATTGCTCAATGATGCAACACAGAATCAGCCTGGGAAATTATGAGTTCAGAAAAAATTATTCCTTTTTTATGCTTGTTGTTCTCAACAAACCTGTACAGAAATGCCAATACAACCGTAAACAAGTGCAATAAGGGGAACAAGGGCAGCCATAAACATTTGATTGTTGTTAAAAAAATTGATCTGACCAGGAGCACTGATTTGATAAGAAGTATTTCATGAGTGCTGATAATGAGTGCAATGTGAAAGGGACTACTTACTGCGTGTATCGCTCCACCTCAGCCAAGCATTCTAAATACTGTTAAAAACATTACAGTGGACAGTGCTTGTCTAGATTGATCATGCTGATACTTCACATCCACACAGACTGCTAAAGTACGGTAAATGCAGGAATCGCATTCCACTGTTTGATGATATGTAAAAACACAGATGATTTCTAGATTATAGACAGTATAGTATTTGCCTTTTCAAGCAGATACACTCAGAGAAGCAAGTGTGCAGGATTTTTTGGGGGTTGCTTGGCAACAGTCCAGCCAATTCTGGAACTTGTTCTTCTGATGGAGGAAAACAAAAAATCACAACCAGTTTCTTCTTTTTGTTTTGTTAATACTATATTCTGCATATAGCACTGTTGTAAGGAAGTTATATCACACTCAATGTCAGTGTCTTGTACTAATTATCAGTACTGCTGTCACTGTGGCCTGATGCCTTATGATGAAATCACAGCAGTGCTGATTTTCAGAACAACATCACTCCCTCTCATGAGAAACATAAATATGTGTAAATCACGGGAAACAGAACTGTTAATTGAAGACAATAACACAAAGTGTGTTGGTGCAGCTAATAAATGTAATAAATGAAGGATGTTGCTTTGTATTCATGACTTACATGGATATGTAATACGTATGCATGTGTCTAAATTAATACATTGGGCATATTAGTCCTCAATCTAACAGTGATTTAAAAAAAAAAAAAAGAGGTTAGAGTACTGTAACTATGGAATAAAATGTATAATATCAGATTGTCTGCTGACCTTTTATTACTAGTAATTCCACTAATGTATTGGTTTCAGTTGATATCATATGCTTTCCATTAGGTCAGTGCGGTGGAAAGAACGAGTTTAAGAGGAACATAGTCTGAATGATTCAGCGCTATCGCAGTCGCTGCTATTTAGTACACCTGCTGTCCGTTTCTGTCTCCATTTTACTCACACAGCCTCTGGGGAAGTGGTAGAGTTCTGTCATCTAGGGAGTTTTCCTCTGTGTTTCTGTTTCTAACTCTGACACACACACACACACACACACACATACACGCACGCACGCACTCACGCACGCACGCAGGCACACACAGACAGGCAGCTGTATCTGACCACATGCACAGTTATAACACAACAGGATGTTGTAGGGTGGATGTTTGAGGTGTGAAGGTTCACACAAGCTTTGACAAACAATGTGTCTTTCCGAGAACTAATTGTTTATTATTCATGTGCTGATAAGATTCTGACACTCTGATCTGTTGCTAGTGTTTTGGTCTCTTTCCGTATAGCTTAGTAATCCTGACTGGAATCTAAATTTGACCATCTTCTGATTATTACGAGACATCAGCTCCTCACAATCCTCATGATTCCCTTTGCTCATCTAAAGCCTATTCTGTGCATATATCTGCAGTAAGGAAACAGTAAGAAAGCAGTAGGACAAACAGAGGACAATCATATTCTGCCTTTGCTACCGTTTGTTTACAACCAATGCAAAGATTCATCAAATTGGGGCTGTCAGTCCTGGGCTGCATTGTTAGATGCCAGAGCTGTCAGTTTGAATAAATATTAGGGCAGGCTTTTTTTGTTCGCCGCTGTCTTTCTGCAGCATCAGAGGCATTCTGTACACCAGGGCTTGTGGAGGACATCAAAATGAGCCCACTTGATGGCTCAGCTAATAAAGCAACAACATTATGATAATGTCCCTATAAGTAGCAGGGGGATGGGTTTCGATGTCATCTCTTCACATAGACGGAGCCAGCAGGGAGTCCACAGTCAACTGCATTTAGGGGCTGTCTTTGTTGTTGTCTTTGCTCCCATCTGGGTTGTTGTTGTTTTGTTCTGGTCTGCATCTCCTCTCAGACATCGTTTTCGCTCTCATTAGAGTAGGAATCTCTATCTTAGCCACAAATGGATAAAACAAAGTCTTGCAATGGCTCTTTCTCCTCCTTTGTTTGTGAGTGTGTGTTTATAGATACGAGAATGTGCAAACAGCAGGTGGCCACTTTAAGAGAGACTTTACACTGTGTGCAGAGCGGCTTTGTTGTAATGAAAAGCTAAATGTGGCCAAAACTTTTAATTTTTTTGGTTGTGTTTTGTTTTTTTTCCCTTAACCGACATATTCTTTTACAAACGCATGCGTGTGTGTGTGTGTGTGTGTGTGTGTGTGTGTGTGTGTGAGTGAGAGATTGTGTGTACTGCTGTATCAACCTGTGCATTATGTATCTTGTGTGATAGTCAGTGTTGTTTTTTAAAGCTCCAGTGAGGAACTCTTGGTTTGTGTTGATTTTGGCACCCTCTGTGGACAAACTGAGACCTCTTTTCTCTTTGTTGATTATGTCTTTTACATTTGTATGTATTGTTTTAACAATAAACTCATACTTATATCCTGCAAAAGTTAGAAATATCCCTCATCGATAGTAGGGGTGAGTATTGCAAAGAACCTCCCGATACGATATCACTTGGGTCACGATACGATAGTATCACGATATATCACGATATCACAATATTGTGATATATCGCGGTATTCTACACAGTTAACCAAGAAAAAGACAGAGATGGTGTATATGTAAATCACACAATATTACTCAAAATTGAAAGGACAAATCAAGTCAAAACTATTTGATTGAAAACAACTTTTCCACATTATTGTTTTTAAAATACTGAAGTCGTATTTTAGTTCCAACTTGGCTTAAATATGAATTTTTCTTTTTACAAAAAATCGATATTAAGAGTTAAAATATCAATATTATTGGAGGTCAAAGTATCACGATATATTGCTGTATCAATATTTTTTCACACGTAAAATCGATAGTCTTGGTTGTGAAAAATGTAGTGTGATGTGAATCTATCTGTCTGACACCTACCTTGTAGCAGCAGTTTCAGGCCTTCAAATAACAACATGGGCATAATCAGTCTTTTTGCTACAGGTTGTGGGTCATGAGGGAACACTATAACTATGTAGAGGTTTTATTGTGACCCACCAAGGGACTGCAGATGTAAACAGGTGTCAAGCTATGAACTCTGCTACAATACATCACATGGTAACATGTATGTTTTTATACTGTACACATTCCCTTAACAAGTTAAAAAGATAACAATAATAAAAGTCCACAGAAAAGATAAAAACTGGAGGATGCATAAAAAGTATCCTAGGATGAACTCAAACACATCAAGCCTCGGAATCTGCATTCAGCGTGTAGCTCAGCGCAGCAGGGAATTCAAACCAGTGGTCGTTGGAGGGTAAATGAGGTAGAAGAGGAGGCCATTCTGGTTTATCTGAGTGTATCAGGAGTTGGAGATCGCCTCAGCGGTGTGTTATCCAAGAAGTCATTTACTTCATTAACCCAGCCAGATCACTGAGGCCTCAGTAATCAACCTTGTCACACGTCCCATTAACTTCTCACTCCATCAGCACGGCTCTTGCTCCTTTTAACACACACATACACACACACACACACGCATGCACTCGTCTGTATCTGCAAGACACAAGTGCAGGTTATCACACACTATTGCATGATCCTTGCATGTTCAACACACACACACACACACACACACACACACACACACACACACACACACACACACACACACACACACACACACACACACTCCTTCTCTCTCTGAGCTAACCCCATTAGCTCTGTCAGTCCCAGGGGGACATGGGCTCTGATGAACCCTCAGCTGCCCTATGAGATTAGTGGACTCCCTGAGAAAAGCCCTTCATTGATTGAACGTGAGTCTCCCCAGCTTGCAATGTCAGCCCAAGGTTAGCTTGTGGACTCTCAGCACAGTTAAGTACCTCAGATTTGGTGTGAGTATCAGTGTTGTTGTTATTGTAGACTCCACTTGCTGCTTTTATTATTCATTCGTTTCCTCTCACTCTCTCCAATGGCCTCAGTTAAATGATTTATTAATTGTTAAACCACTTTTTCTTCCTTTTCACTTCTTTATCTTAATCTACTTCTTCCCATTGATGAAACCACAGAGGAGCTGTCGCCACATAAAAGCTCCAATGCTTGGTAAAGTGGTGTGAATGAGACTCACTTTTATGTATAGCAAATCAAGCATGGGGAAGCATTTATTTTAGCGTCCCACTTGAGGGAATGAAGATCTCGCAGACAAAAAGGCAGGCAGAGATGAAGGAATGGGGGCAGCTCTCAGTCTGTAAAAGAGACTCAGATAAATGGCAGGGACCGGAGAAGACACATTGATCTTTTTATGTAGAACTTGATGAACATGAATGATGCACCAGATTTCCTGTAGCGGTGAATAGAGATGAAAGGATGATCTGAATATTTAGATCATTCAGGCAGGAACGTTTGCCCTGCTCTGCTGTCTCCTTCCTCTCCGTCATAATTCAATATTTACAGTTTAAGCTGGAAAACTGCTCCCTCTTGGCTGCCTGTATCTGGTATCCATGGCAACTGATTCGAGAACAGAGTGCCGTCTGTATGTGTCCGTGCGTGTGTGTGTGCGTCTGTGTGTAATGTTTACCGATACCCGGCAATTGATTGGGTGTTGGGGAGCAGCTGTTGACCCCTCACTCTCAGGGGTCTCTTTGTATTCTTGCACACATCTCAAATCAATAGACACACGAGTGAGAGCGCACACACACATACACAATTTTGTCTATATTTATGGAGTCTTCTTTCCCTCAAAAGCCTTAAGTGAGCCCCTATTTTTAAAAACAATTTAAAGAACCCTATAGTACTATAAATTCTTAAAAATGATCTTAATTCCATCGCTTATGTTGAGCTAAGCTTGTCCTGATCCTGATCCTGGTCCTGAAATCTTAAATGATCAAGACATTCTTTTAAACGCATGCTCTAATAAAAACGATGCCATTTTTAAGAATGTGTTCTTAACTTACCATCAGTTTCAAAATGTGGTCCTCACAGAGATGGAAATACTATGCATGTTAAAGCATCAATAATACATTACTGGGAAGAAGCTTAAGTAAAGTGTTACTGTGGCATTGAGACTTTAAACACAACATACCGTACCTACACTTACACCACAGACACAGACAAAAGAAAAGTGCACACACTACAAGTTTGTGTATCTTGTCAATGTGCCACAGCAGCAGGGGAAGTGGAGAGCAACAACACCCAAAAACCACTGACTGCACTGCAGATTTCTTACAACAAATTTGAAACTGTGCTAAGTATTAACATGCTACTGGGCACATAATCACAAACAGCAGCCCCGCTAATGAAATACCTCCCAGTGGGTGCTCCACACACATTTCCAACATACTCACACATGCCAGGGATGAGTAACAGCTAACTGTGGGGCTCTAAGAGAGAAAAGGTCATCTGACATCATTTGCATCACTTGCTAATGTTAAAGGATGTTTTCCATACAGGGAAGGTCAGGGTTTGCATGGAGACACGACATAAACACAACTTGTGACAATGATGAGTTAATGGAACAAATGTGGCTTGTTCATATTTGGCTGGTGTGTTTTCCATCCTGCTGTAATTTGACATATTAAGGGGAGAGCACCAGCACACACACACACACACACACACACACACACACACACACACACACACACACACACACACACACACACACACACACACACACAAATACAGATCCACACTTTAACCCACCTGTAATCATCCACTCACACACCCACACTGTCTTCCTCTGAATCAATGTGTCGGCAGAATGTGTGGTTGCAGCTATTGTCTCGCTTTACAGGCATGTTAGATTGGACTTCATTATACTATGCCTGTCAAATCACACCATCAGCAGTCAGCTCTGTAGTTGTGGTTTGTAGGCAAAGCTTTTCCTATTATGACAAAGGTGATAAACTATATTTATAGGTCAGCCCACGGGTTTGCAGGATGTTTCATGTAGAAACTCCCCACAACATTTATGTATTAAAGTATGACTCAAAATGTAACTATCCACTGTAAACATGCATTTCTGGGTAATTTTAATCTAATGTGAACCTTATGCATCCATTGTCCTATCCTCTTATAACACCATGAATGCAACATATGATCTGAATTCAACATAACCTCTTCAATATTTGGGTATTTTCTGAAAATCTTTATTAAAAGGTGTGCAAAATGCAAGTTGTATGCTGTTACTTGTGCCACTTTCTAGGCAGGCAAACACTTCCATTATTTTCTGAATAGTGTTTTAAGTTTCCTTGTGAAATGAAACGGTAACACTTAATTTCTATTTGAAACGTGTGTTTAAATACAGCCTTGAACTCTCTGGTAATAGACTATTCTATCTCGATATTTTGGAAGTGACGTGTCTTTTGGACCCAGACAATTTATAAGGCATTCGTCTTAAAACACAAGATGCACTATCCTAATTTCATTCTTATCCAGTGCGTAAACTCTTTCAAAGCCAGACTCTGCAAAAGTGCATGCAGGCTTGTGTATGAACCTGTTGGCACAATGCGTAACATCGCTGTGTTCTACTGCAGTGACTGTGTTAAAACAACAAGCTATGCCAGATGTTGCTTTCCCACCTTGCATTACTGTCCCCCAGGAAAAAGCCCTCGGAAATATGGGATGGTTGCTAAAGGAGACACGTTAAGCGTCCGTGCTGCCAGGTGGAGGCGATGTCGCTCCTCCTCTCTTCCTCTTTCCTCTCCTCTTCCTCTGCTCTGCTCGGTCAGAGCTCTCAGTCTGCTGGGTGAGATCATTACCAGACACCAGGCTCCGGGACCTGACATTCACCGTTTCGAAAAGCAGGGAGAACGAGAGGGACAGAGGGAGACCCTGATCCGATGCAAAAGACGAAGGAAAGCGACCTAACCCAACGTCTCCTTCCTCGGATCCCCGGTCTCGTGAAGTGACGGCAGAAAGCGCGGTCTTGTCTCTGACATTTTCCCGCTGGATTTGGGCTTGTAGTCGTATGCGGGCTTGTTTTGACTGCAGTAATAGTCCTACTCCCCCCTCCTCCTCCTACCCCGAGTCGAGTAGCGGATTTGCGAGGGATCTGAGCGCTGTGCAGCTCCCCGAGTGACCAGCGATCCTGCAGGGCACCGGAGACTCTCTGCACCTCCGCGGATCTCCAACACGAGTCAATCCGCCGGAGCCTCCAAAGATCTCTTTTCTGACTGGAATTGGACACAAGAGCCAAGTTTCCGATTGGATTTTTTTCCTCCTTGTACGGCTACCTTTCTCGCTCCTGTCATCAGATCGGCTGCAAATCCTATTTTCGCTTTTTTTTTCTTTTCCAAAGCCCCGTTGACGCCATTTTCCTCGGGGTTTTCTGTCAAAAACAATATCTACATATACTGTGGCACCGTTTGACAGCTCCCCGGGAGACTGTCATCCCATCCGTCGCTTGTGTAAAATGTGTCTAAATGGATTGTAAATGATCTTGATAAAATATTTACACGTTAGAGCCGAGTGTGTGACAACATTAGACATGGGTAAGTAGTCCCGGTTGACTGGCCACATTCCACACCTGAATACACCTCTGCTTTAAATGTTTTCATGTTTGTATTAATGTGCTGCGGTGTGTCTGCTTTACATGTTCGCTTGTAACATGCTTACTTAACATATGCATCCTCTATATCATGCATGGGACATTTTTACTCCGTTATTAACATGACATTAGTGACATTTCTTCTAGCCACATGCCAATAAATTCGACTTAGCACACGCACACGCCAACATACTCTGTCCACAACGCGCACAGTCTCGCACGTACACACAGACCATTCCAAACAATGCTCAAGCACTTGGTCTCCAGCTATTATTAATGCGTGTAATACCTTGTTAATTAGGTGGCGGTGAAATAAAACAACTAATTAGGTCAATGGGATAAAGTGTCCACTACACATTGATCAAGAGGCAGCTCAAACACTCCTGCTTGCGCGCTTAGCTCCAATGTTTTTCTATCGGGGTGGACCTCCTGCTTCTTCATTGACATTGATAGTCCATCACATAGCGGAACAGTCTGTGACATGCAGCATGCTTGTAGATGGTTGTGACTTCTTCAGTCCGTCATGAGCTTTTCAGGTCACGTTTACCTGTACGCATTGAAATGCATCATCATTTGGTGGCTGAAAGGGTTTTATCTCCCTGTGCTGGTTGAAATACAGATGCTGGAGATGGACCAAAGTGCAGTGGAAGTTTTGAGCTAAGACACACTTGGTATGCAAGGAGTGTGTCTCGTTTCTCACCTGCATCCTTCTGCCTTTTATTCTCTCAGGTAAACCAGAGTTGTTCCAATACTGATAGGGCTACCAATACTAGTATAGAAATAGCCAATCCAATACCAGTATTGGTATCAAACCTCTGATACTGCCAAAAATGTGTTGCTCAGTATGGGCAATAGTCTGATACCATAACCATAACCTGTCCCCTAAAAATATTGGTAAAATATCATGTGACAAAATGAAGAGGAAAAAAGACAGTATGGTGCTGACAGGGGATGTAAGGTTAGTCAAAGCGACCAATTAGTCAGCACCACTGGTTTTCTATCAATAATGTGTTATTTTAATGCACTCCCAAGTAAAGGTATTGGGTGGGAAAGAATGGTATCGGAGCATCTCTGACTTACAAATGTACACATGTGGCTCCCTCATTGCACATGGTTGGGCTGTTGGAAGCCAGTGCTACTCAACTCTGGTTACATTTGTCAATAGCTGATCATCAGTTTCAATTGCAAGTCGGAGAACAGGGTTGCCAAAAGTAGATGAAGGTGAGGGCTGAAAATGAATTGCAGTGCGCAGCTGTTATCAGTAGCCCCCAGAAACCTAAGTCCCAACCACAGGACCACAAGATAAATAGACAAGCCTGAATGAGTCAGGGAAAGTGTGGAAACATGGTCAGGTCTGTAGGATATATGGGAAAGGAGGCGAGGAAATGAGCACTGAATGAAAACAAAGAGCGAGGACATCAATACAGAGGCAATTGTCAGAGAAGTGTGTGACCAGGTAGAGAGAAATTGGGTTGAGGGATGGATAATAGAGGTGATTGAAACCATCGATCTTGTCTTGTTAACAGGTTTTTGGGGTTTGAAGTGGAAACTCTGGCAGCATTTTTGTGGCGTAAAAGTATGAAGCAGGCTATTAAAACCCCCCTATTAGGTAATGAGATGCCCATGCCACCTTTAAATTAAAGCATGAGAAATCGATTAGGTGTATCCCCCTTCTGAGCTGGATACCTCGGGCCGAAACAGGATCACAGAGAGGGGGAGGAGGGAATGTGAACGGGATCCAAGGACAAATCTAACTGTTGGCAGGCACTCTTAACGGAATATCAGCACTGGAGCACCTTTTGGCAGAGCGCACAGAAAGAGTGAGCGAGTGAGGGAGGGAGGGAGAGGGGAAAGGAAAGAGGTAGCAGAGAGAAGAGGGGAGAGAACAGAGGTTGGGGGAGGGAGGGGGTGAGTTGAGGGGAAGGAGGAAGACAGTTGGGGAGAAGGGGAGGTGTTTTTTTGCTGACAGCCATTTTGTGGCTTCTGCTGCAGTTAAAATGGTTTAACATTCATCTGCTTGTGCAGAGGTAGTTAGGTGAGGATGGTTTTAGTGCTACCTGGCATATGGCTCATCCAGAGGAGTGTGTGCATGCTCAACTGCACAAGGCCATCATTTTCTGTTGCGGCCGCCACACATGGTTCTTTATGATTGTCCTCCTAGCTGAGTACATGCCTGTGACATCCATGTCAAGCAGGGGAAAATGAGGGCTTTATGTGCTTTTTGTGCCATAATGGAAGTGCATAATACAAACCTGAACAACAGAACCTGTGTTTGAAATGGACAGATACATATATTACCCCTTCACCTTGCTTTGCTCCGAGCCAGAGGACTAATAGACTCTGAGTCAGAAAAGTCATACCCACACCTTTGGATCTGGAAGTACGAGAAGTCTGAGGCCATGCCTCTTTCATTTGTCTCCAACCAAAGATCGGATCCTTCTAGAAACATTGGTTTACGTGATTGCCCCTTCACTGGAGGGCCGGAGTAAAAGAGAAAAAAAGATAAATGAGAAATGAAAATGGCAGAGAGACAATGTTCATCATCCCTCTGAGATACTCATCCTCTGCCAGAGCTGGTTGAGCCTCTACTCCACTCTCACATCAAAGGAGAGGAGAAAAAAAGACTCTTCACCTTGTGCAATCACACAAGCGTTTGCTGTGCTTTTGGATGTGTGTGTGTGCGTGTGTGTGTTTTAGTGTGTGTATGAGCATCTGTCTGCATGTGTGTATGAGCTATTTGTGAGTCCACCTCAGGCACTGGGCTGCTGGGTATGCAGCCTTAAAAGGTTGTGTTTCTGCTGCCATCCCATCTCTCTCCTCCTCTCTCACACACACACATGCAGTCTACTTCTGTTTTGTCTGTGTGTCCATATCATTCACCGTCTCTGCTCTGTCCGTCTGCACTCCATTATTGATGCTTTATCATAATTGTTTTGAAACGACGAGGCAAAGTGTCTCATTCACAGCCTCTCACATCCAGCACAGGGAGCGACCTTATGCTATTTGAGAGGGAAGCTGCCTGTTAGAGCTGCTAGGTTTTGAGAACATAATAAAGCTATTTATGCAGTGAGTCTGGCCTCTTACAATCACCCTGCTGTCTGAGGCTGCTCGAGGTGTGTATGTGTGTGTAAGAGCTAGAGAGAGGGAGAGGAGAGAGGAGACAGGGAGGCTCAGGCTGGGCGAGGGAGGCCCGAGGAGGGGTCAGTCTTACATAAACTCTCAGCTAACAGAGAACTAACACAGCTTAGGGCACCAAGCAGGAGGGAGGAGAAGGAGTCATGACAAGGCTAAGTAGTTTAAACAGTAATGGCCCAGACTGAGGATTGTACTAATATATGACGCCATTTTGTTGTCAAACTGGGTAACAGTTGAGAGAGGAGTCTTAAGAGCACCACCCAGAGTGGATTGGTCTCTTTTTTTTTCATGTGTGTGTATGTGAGTGTGATGTTGTGGTTGGCAGCTGTCTCTTTTTCCTGTCATTGTCCTCGATCACATGACACAGGGTGGCTTTCACACATGCCATGAGGCCGAGTCACCGCGCTGACATTAGGGACTGGGAGGATCCTGGAGGACCAAAAAAGGTCATGTGGGCACTTGTATGATCAGACACAGAGCCTGAACTCACTGTCTTTTGTGTCAGTCTCTAAAACTTTGAATACATAAAAGTTATAAAGGGGGCGGGTGTCATGGTTTTGCATGACTGGAATGCAAATCACCTTTACTGAACATAAACTCGGACAAATTCCAAGACAAACACTGTTTGAGGGATTTTCTAGCCTCCTGTTTTAAAGTCATTTTCATTTATTATAACAGGGTATTAAAACATTTTGCAGGCTGTCCTGTGATAGGTGATCTCTTAAAATTAAACATTTGTGCACCTTTTTCTTTGTGTCAGTTCCACTGATTGTTGTAACCTTCATCATCCTGTGGTTATGCAGCAATAGAGTCTGTTTTGAAGACTTTCTAATGGAAGACTTTAATTGAGGAGGCTCTGACATCTGGGATTTTAAGCTGTCAAAAAGCACTGCACTCAAAATCTTTGTTGTCTTGAAATCAAACAGAAAGATTCAAACAATAGAAGTTTTGAAAGACTAACGGGTATTTGGAAGTTTCCTCCATCTTTAAAGGTCAGTGAAAGGCAGTTTGAAAGTTGGGTTGGAAGATTTCCTGAACGCATCAAGAGAGATTAATCTTCAAAACAGTTTCTCTTCAGAGATGGGTAACAGAGAAAACAATGTGACTGCTTTATGAAAACAAAAATAGTCAGACAAGTTATGGAAGTTCTGTTTTGACTGGCTCATTAAGTGAAAATCAGCAACTCCTTGTAAGCAAGTACATCAATGAGAGGTTGTTTCTGTGCTTTGGAAAATGTTTGGCAATTTGAATTTGGTAATGGAGCAATATGAAGTTGATAAGCTTAAACATGCCAAACCACAATTTGGTCCTTTTAAGCCTTTAACATTCTTAACCAGCATGGGGCTACCAGAACCTACATTCATAGCCTGTTATGAGTCAGCTTTAAGTGACTGTGGTTTGAGACTGGCAAACTCAGGGCTGACGAGAAAGTGGAGAAGAAACAGATCTTTCCTTTTGATTTAATCTTGCAAAAGCAGAAGAAAAACGTTGACCTCAGGGTTCAACAATGTTTGTGTGCTGTCTTAAATTGCCATGGATTATGATTATTCAATCACACTGTAAGCACACTGGGGGGTGAACTGGTCTGCACAGCAGGGAGCTTTTGGGTCGAATGCAGGCTTTCATTCTACTTCCTCGAAATGCTCAGAGACATCACATTTGGGTTAATGTGCAACTACTGTTGGTGTGGATGTGGGCATTAATGTGTCAGTCTGTGATTGACTGGCGACCTGTCCATGTTGCACCCAGCTCAGTTTATCCAGCCCTCTGAGACCTTAAAGGATAAGCGGGTATAGCATGTGTTGTGAGGTATTATGAAGGGGATCAGCTGTTTGTACAGTAGCGTAGGCTGGTACAGTAGAAAAAACACACACACACACACACACACACACACACACACACACACACACACACACACACACACACACACACACACACACACACACACAGCTAGTGTAAAGTACCAGCAGTAACCATGTCAGAGAGGGTATTAGCAAGAGGGTATGGGTGGGTAATTCTATATTACCCCCATCAGGTTGGGTAATACCGTATACAGGTTTATGCGCTGTAAACCTTTTGTGCTCTCAGGTCCTTGTAAATCTGCAGCAGGCTGTAAGCTTTTATTTGAGTCATGTCCGCAGGTAGTGGTCCAGTCGAAGTTCATATCAGTGAAAATAGTGTCGGTCTAAGCTCAGTGAGTTAGACGGCATTCCCCACTTCCAGCTCAGTCATGCCTCATGTCATATTGACTGATGGGATTCCCTTGAGCTGCAGTGAGAAGTGCAGTCCAGTGTTTGTTTGGGTTGCTTTTTGTTTATGTGGAAGTAAGCCTGAGTGAATGCATATGTTGCTATGTGTACTGATGGAGGTATGTCATATAAATCTGTGTCTGCATGTGCAATGATCCAAAGAGGGGAAAAGAAAAATGATTTTTACTGATAAATGGCCGAAACAACCTTCTCACTAGATCGCACAAACAGCAGCAAGAGTGAAGAAGTGCACCCAGTGACAGCCACACAGTCTTTTCTAAGTGTGTTTATGTGCATAACTGTAAGCTGTTTTTCATGCTTGTGTGTATCAATGCCACTTCATGCATGTGTAAAACAGTTCAGACGCTAGTTTTTCCAGACCAGCTCGTAAACCACATCTGGGGAAAGAATTTAGATTCCTTCCCTCCGTCTTTTTCTGCTGCCTTCACTTCTCCCCATGTGTGATTCCCTCCCTCCTTTGCTGCTCTGCTCTGCTGAAAAGAAAAAGATTTAAAAAAAAAAAAAAAAAACAGAAGTCAGCTTCTTGTGTCCTCAGGCTAACTTCAGCCTGGTTTTAGAGCAGAGAAGAGGAATGTCTTATTTTTGCGCTGATCACTCTGGTGTCTGCACGGCTCTACTTCAGATCCGTCCTGGGGATAGAGTGAGGGACGAAGGGAGGGAGAGGGGATTAGCAAAGAGTGAGTGAAGAAGAGAGTAGGAAGAGAGGAAGGCAAGTGGGTGTCAAAACTGAGTTTGTTTTTGCGAGGTTCAGAATGCAAATGAGTGTGGCGGCATGCCTCCACAGCTCTGTGCAGCTTGTGTGTTTGTCTTCATACATAACAGGCAGCTAATGATGTTGATGACAGCAGACAGGCCTGTGCTGAAAGCTTGCACTGCAGTGGAGGCTAAAGGGATGACAGGACTTTTTTTTCTTTAGTTTTTTCTAATCATATCCTTCACCTGCTCTCTCTGCAGATTGTCCCTGGCTTCGCCGTGTTCCTGCGGGACAACCAACCCAACCCCAGTAGCTGATTGACTACAACCAACCAGCCCGACTGACTAGTTTTCTCTTCCTTCCCATTGGCTGGCTGCCACAGCTTCCCCAAACCTGATTGGTTCAGGCGGGAGCGTGGATGGAGCCAAGGGATCTGGTTGGCTCGGCCCGACCCAAAGAGGCGGAGTTACAGGGAGGCAGGGTGGGTCCAAATGAAGGGGACCAGCAAGGAGCAGGGGACATGGGTTTGGCGCGTGGTGATGATGTGATTAACGGTGGCATCAGTGAAGGGGAGGGGCTAGAGGAGCAAGGGGAGGGGCTTCTGGAGGAGCAGGAGTTCTCCATCAAGGAAGCAAGTTTCCAGGAAGGAAGTCTAAAGCTGAAGATCCAGACAACCAAGCGCACCAAGAAGCCCCCCAAAAACCTTGAGAACTACATTTGCCCACCTGAGATCAGGATGACCATCAGACCCCCAGTTGGAGAGGGCAAAGGTGGGCGGCAGGGGCGGACAGGAGGCGGGGCAACAGCAGGGCGGGGCCAAAAAGATGAAGAACGAGGACCTCCAAGAAAAAGAGTAAGTGAAGTCCAGAAAGGGCATATTTTATACGTGTCTCTTTAAGGTTTTTAGAATGACATTTATGGTATGTTTTAGTTTTCACACAGTGATAAGCTCTGCAGACTCTTTTTCAGTTCAACATCTCCGAACTAACCACTGCCTCTCTCATGCTCTACACCTCTCACTGCACCTCTCGCTCAGTAGCTGGTTTCCCTGCTTGGTTACACAGGGTCAAAGTTTGCTGCGTAATTGAAACCAGTCATGGCTAGCTGAGATCACACAGTTACACACAGTTACACACACACATGCACACACGCACACACACACACACACACACACACACACACACACACACACACACACACACACACACACACACACACATTCACAACACACACAGGAATACAACACACACACACACACACACACACACACACACACTCACATAGGAGCTGAGAATAGGGCTGACATAAGCAAGTGACAGCTGGTGTCTGCTCTCTCCATTTGTGGTCATATACACAGAGACCTTTCCACTCTCCTCTCCTCTCCTCTCCTCTCCTCTCCTCTCCTCTCCTCTCCTCTCCTCTCCTCTCCTCTCCTCTCCTCTCATTTCATATAATGAAATCAGTTCTTTTGGGTCACACCCCCTTTACCCCCTCTCAGCCATCACACTCTCTAAACTGGTGTTTGGTGCGTGTGACACTGTGTAGGTACAGGTCCTTTGGGGATTCCAGTGTTTGCAGGGTGTGTTGACCTACACAGTCTGGTGTGTGTGTGTTTGTGTGTTCAAACCTGACAGCCATCTCTATGTCTCAAAGCTCGACAGGCCCAGCAGGAGCAAAGGTGTAGTGTTGTCAACATGATGCTGGGCCGATTTGTACTGTTGTGCTTCAGTCTAATGATTGAACTCAAATTTAAGAGGCACGTGAGGACAAAGTACAGGGTTAGTGTTACTCTTACCAATAGCACAGTCTTGCATGGCCAGATCATGGTTTATGTGTCATATTAGACATCTCATTTTCTGAAAGATATGAGGTCTATAAAATCAGATAATGAATTGAAATACATTAGTCTGCCAATTACGGGCAGCACACAGCTCAGACTCTCAGGGAGGCTCCCTGTGGTCTCATTGAGCAGCAGTGTATGAATGTATTACACATTCTTTATAGCTGTCTCCAAACTCATGCATTGGAAAATCAACTTTTCAAGGTAAGAGTTGAATTTGTGCATACATTAAGTTGGCCTAGTCTCTAAAAAATAACTAATTATCAATAAACAATTCTTTAAAAGCAAAAATAGGTAGGTAACCAGTGTATCTGTACATTAGTGTATACCAGTTTTTTTCTGGTTGAAACTAGTTAGCTAAACATTGTATTCAAACTTTGAGTTTGTTTCAGCAAACACAACAAAACACATGTAAGTGTTTCTTTGTCATTTGTTGATCCTGACGTCAATCACAGCCATTCAGCTCGTTATCTGCAGGGAGTGGATTCTGAACATAGAGTGGACTGTGCATTACAACTTAACTGTGGGACTGAACCTTTCACTCTAAAGTGGGGGCCACCATTTCTAATCCAGCCATCGGTCCCCCCTGTTACAGTATGATTGACAGAGGTTGTCATAGTGACAAGGAAAGCAAGCTGCTCTCTATTGAGGTTTGAGGTTTTGGGGAGGGGAGGGGGGTTGGAGGATGTGTTGGTGTTGATTCAGATCACTTTCAATCCTTCATCCCCTACACGCTGTCCCTCAATCACACCCCCACCCCTCCCTCCACCCCTTGCTCCCCCTCCTACATCCTTTCCCTCCATCCAGCCATCACCTGCCACCCCAAGGGTGTAATACAGGCGGGCTCAGTGGAGAAGAACGGGTTAAAGAGAGAGGCTGGGCTGCTTGCTGTCTACCTCTCATATGTGTGTGTGTGTGTGCCTGCGTGTGTGTTGAGGTTAAATACTCTCTTTGTGGTGTGTGTGAGGCTGTGTGTCAGGAGGGGAGGGGGAGGCGAGAGGGGGAGCAGATGGACAGCCTCTCTGCTATATTGTGTCCACATCCACTCGCTCCCTCTGTCTCTCTTTATCTTTTATCTGTCTCTCTTTCTCTGCTTTTCCTCCTCACTCTTTTCTTCCCTCGTGTCTTCCTCTTTTCACTCACTCGTTTTCACCCTTCTTTTCTTCCTCTTCCTCCCTCTTTCAGCCTCTGTTGTCTTGTGGCAGATGGCAGCGTGGGGCAGCAGCAGCAGAGCAGAAGCCAGAGTGTGAGCAGGAGACGAGGGGGAGAGGAGACGGGGGTTGTGGAGGAAAGAGGAGGAGAAGAAAGGAGGTGGGGGTCAGGCATATGGAGAGCCTGGTTAAGGGGCCCCCTCAGAGGGAGTGTGTATGTGCGTGTGGTAGTGCGATGAATAGAGGAGGGGGGGAGGCAGGATACAATAGATGCCCATTAAGACAGAGATTTGACTCTAATAGATGGAGAAGGGGAGAAATAGACAGACAGATAAGTAGGCAAACATGGAGAGGGGAGCAAAGAAAGACATGGAAATGCTGTTTTTAAACCATTCTTTTGTTGCAGAATCAAACTCAGCTGTCACAGCTTCTCTTTTCTTCTCTTCTCTAACTTTTGTTCCATCAAACTTTCAGTTATTCGTCTGGGGAACTGGCATTACACAGTATGAAAAAGTACATACCAGTAAAAGTTGAAATAGAGATGATTGTCTATGAGCTCTGATTTCAAACCAGTTTCTGAGAGCTCAAATACAAAAAGTGACAATGTACATTCTTGAAGCTGACACTGTCACCAACATAAGTTGGTAAGGTGGAGTTAGTTCTGCAATAGTGTAAGAAAAAGTAGTTGGTTTTTTTTTTTTCCCAAGTTATATTTTTGGCCTTTTTGCCTTTATTTGATAGGACAGCTGAAGAGAGACAGGAAATGTGGGAAGTAGAGAGCGGAGGAAGACATGCAGGAAATTGTCGACCGTCCGGGAATCGAACTGGCAACCCCTGCAATGAGGAATGTAGCCTCTGTATGTGGAGCGCTTAGACCGCTAGGCCACCAGCGCCCCAATATGATTTTAAATGCATATTGGATTCAGTAAATTACCTTATAACCTTATTTTTATCTTATTAAAAAATCATAATTTGGGTGAAAAAAACATTCATGACTTAACTAAAATTACAACACTATCCAACACGACCAAGCTGCTCATGTAATTCACCTGAAACTATTTGATTTTTGGTGGAGTTTCTAAATTATTGTCTCAAATTGGAGCATAGGCTGGCATACTTTGTAGTTCCCAACAAGGCTTTTTAGGTAGAGCAACTTCATCAAAAGTAGAGATGCATGATACATCAGTGGCCCTGTTGACAGACGTCAGTGCATTGGCAAATAGTGCACCATGTAGACAATAGGGGTGAGTATTGCGAAGAACATTTTGATATGATACGCATCATGATACCCAGGTCACGATTTGATAGTATCACGATATAACACAATATCACAATATTGTGATATATTGCGATATTCTACACAGTAAACCAAGAAAAAATAGGGATGGTGTCTAGGTAAATCACACAATATTACTCAAAGTTGAAAGGACAATTTAAGTCAAAACTATTTGATTGAAAACAACTTTTCCACTTTATTGTTTTTGAAATACTGAAGTTGTATTTTAGTTCCAACTCGGCTAAAATGTGAATTTTTATTATTACAAAAATATCGATTTTAAGAGTTGAAATATCGATTTCATATTGGAGGTCAAAGTAACGCAATATATTGCTGTATCGATATTTTTCCACACCTCTAGTAGACAATGTTTATCTATAATGTACGACATGTCTATCAGTTTAATTCTGACAAGCTATTATACCTAACTGCTGATTCACAGAAGATGTTTTTTATCAGGCAAGAGAAGTCACCTGTTGGACAAACTTGTTTTAATGGTCAAATGAAAGAAAATGTACGTAGTCTGGGAGCTCTCAGGAAGATCAAGAACTCCAAATACAAAATACTGTAGCTCATTTGAAAACAGACAAGAAGTCATGCAAAAACACTGAAATCAGATTCAGCTCTCAGGTAAATTGTAACTTGACACAAAAGTGTCAGAGTATGCACTGCTTTTCACAATCGGTGCATCACTGGTTAAAATGAAAACAGTATGCAATAAGTCAAATTTACAGGTGTAAAAATCTGTCATGAGAGTCTACACTCGTCAGAAATGACAGATGTCACATGCGTATCTGCTCACTATGATTTAAATAGCTGAGTCTCTTTAGCATAAGGAGTAGTGAGTAACTAAATAAGGGAGTGATATTGTAACTGAGCATATGAAAGAGAAGAGAAAAAAGGTTACACTCCCAGCTCTTACCATGCTTTCACCTCTGTACCCTCTCCAAAGCAGTCATCTGTAACCAGGGGGGTCAATGAGCAGCCGCCGAGTGTCAGGGGACAGACCCACGCACACACATAAATGGGATATGATGCTCTCCCCTTCTCTGTCTCGAGCTGACATCACACACATGCTGAACGTCCCCTTACACACAGCTCTTTGTCTGCGCACGCTGTGTGTGTTTGCAAGATGAATGTGTGTGTTCTAACGGATTGGGTCTCGGGTCAACCGCTGCATCACTCCTCCAGACACACATTACCACACACACTCACATGCACACACACCCACACATGGAAACATGGTTACTCTTCCAATGCCTACACATGCAGGAGCACATGGAAGCTAAAATACATCCACTGTCTTGCACACACACACTCCTAGACACACAAACACACAAATCATGTTGAGCAGTGATTGCAGTTAGAGAGAGTGTTTTCCTGGTTATCTGTCCAGTTCTCAGGACGTGCCAAATGTGGCTCTTAATCCATTTCACTATCTGTGGGGAGAGATAAGCCAGAGCTTTTCCAGGAGTCCAGGCCAGGCTGTGTGATGTTGTTGTTGTGTGTGTGTATCTGTATGTGTGTGTGTGTGTGTGTGTGTGTGTGTGTGTGTGTGTGTGTGTACATTTGTGTGTATTATAAGGCCTACTCGAAACCCTGACGTTAGACACACACTTATCTTGTCTTGACAGCCCCTCTGCTTGGTGGTCCCCCCTGGCTGTGTGTGTCTATGCATGTGTATGTGTGTGTGTGTGTGTTGCTGCTTGGTGGTCTCCCAGTAGTGTCTGGGATTATTATGTGTTAGTCAAGTGCATTCACAAGGAAATTAATGCTGCCACAGTTGCCACGCCAAGTGTGTGCGCATGCTAGGCGTACACATGCGTGTGTGTGTGAGATGGTTAGCCTTTTGATGTGAGCTTTTTTATCCCTGGCTGGGATGGCGGTTGGTGACCTAAGGGACGTGATGAGCTCATAAAATGGGAGCGTGTGTGTGTGCATGTGTGTGTGTGATTGTGTGAAGCATTGGGCTCATCCACAATAAGAAATCCTTGACTGATTTATGAATGTGTATGACAAGAAGTGATCACCTCTTATACAGCCTGACCGAAGTGTCATGTTGGAATTTTTTGTTCTCCATCATTGTGGTAAAAAAAGCCAGGCTTTTATTTTGTTAAATGTGTGTTTGTGTGTGTGTGTGTGTGTGTGTGTGTGTGTGTGTGTGTGTGTGTGTGCGTCCATAGTGAGCAGTCTTTGAGAGTAAGAGCTGGGAATGCTTTAAGGGGCGTTTCCCTGTGGCCGATGGGGGAAGGGACATGTGTGTTTCTGTGCATGTGTGTGTGTGTGTGTGTGTGTGTGTGTGTGTGTGTGTGTGTGTGTGTGTGTGTGTGTGTGGGTGTGTGTGTGTGTGTGTGTGTGTGTGTGTGTGTGCAAGTGTGTGTGTGCAAGTGTGTGTGTGCAAGTGTATGTGCTTGCATACTGGGGAGGGGTGAGTGATTTAGCACCACTGAAACACCAGCTGTCCATCTGTGTCTGACCCCCATACACACCCTGTACACACCCGAAACACACTCCGACGCCCACTCTACTAGGATCTACACACTCTCACACACACACACACACACACACACACACACACACACACACACACACACACACACACACACACACATCGCCTCACATCTAACCTCTGATCTGCTCCTGAGTATCTCTCAAACATGAAGAGAGTCAAAACACAATCTGTTCATCTGTCTATCACACTGAACACAGACAAGACCTAAACACAGACACACACACTTCATAGTAACTCTAAGCAACATTGCTCCCTAAGCAGCTCTGCAGTCGTGTTGGGCCTTCAGTGTAACCACAATGAATGACTCTGCAAGGTCACTCCTAGTGAGCACATGTATATGCACTGACACACACACACACACACACACACACACACACACACACACACACACACACACACACACACACACACACACACACACAAAAGAACTCTGGAAGCTGGCAGAAGAAGGGATGAACTTTGACCCTGCCGGACATTCAAACGTTGAGGTGGTAGCTGGACTCCACAGTTGTGTGAGCATCAGTGTCTGTGTGTGTGTGCATTGAATTGTTTGTTTGTGCGAGTGGGTCAGGGTTGAGACAACTGGAGTCTGGCCTTTGCTTTCTTACCCTCGGGGCTGGATTTGGTGCTTATGTGTGTGGGTGTTTGTGAGTGTGTGTGTGTGTGTGTGTGTGTGTGTGTGTGTGTGTGTGTGTGTGTGTGTGTGTGTGTGTGTGTGTGTGTGTGTGTGTGTGTGTGTGTGTGTGTGCTGACCATTTGGTTGGAACTGTAGCTAATTTCTCAATCAGACACACACATACCATCTTCTCAATCTGTCCCAAAGGTCAGGTCCTATTCATTCACTATTGTGTCCAGTCCCAGTGGGTTGCTGTCCCTCTTCAGGCAGATGCAGGCAGACTATAATAGCTGGTCTAGCTCAAGTTACATTTTAATGAAGACCCAAGGCAGCTACTTGCATTTAAAGAAATGACCATGGCTCTGTCAGGGGGCAGCCATCAATGAACATGAAGACCAGTAGAGATGTTCCAATACTTTATGTTCATTCTAATACTAGAGTGTGAGTCTCAGCTGACACTGAGAACTGATCAGATAATATAATGAGCTAAAAAACAACCCTGTTTAGTATTAACTTTATATGAGGATGATACAATTGCTATAAGCCTAGTGTTACATGGCTTTGAAGGTATGGCAGAGGACTTGTTAACTTGCTGGTTTGACAGTCAGTAAAAAATGAGAAAGACAATAATAAATTAGTTTACACATTGTTCTCTTTTTTCTGTGTCTAATAGTGTTGGAGATAGGGTTGCAAAATTCCGGGAATTTTCAAAGTTTGAAATTTTCCATGGGAGTTAACAGGAATTTATGGGAGTAAACCAGGAATTTACTAAATTAAGGGTTGGCTCTTAATAGGGAACTTAGATATAGTTGGGGAAAATATATTTTAACATAATCCTGACTAAAACAACCAGATTTCATGCAAGAAATGCATGTTGAATGGGACTTTTTTGGAGGGAGAGCGGCTCTTTTCATTTAACATTTTGAATGGGACTTTGTTGGGATTGGATTTTTGTTAATTTTTTAATGGGTTGGGTTGGAGGGATGAGTAATATTTAACTCAACATTCATGTTTTTGTTCTTCAATAAAAGAATTGATTGTTCAGGAAAATATTTAACACTTGATAAAGTTCTTCTTACAGATAAATCTGTTTTAATTGTATTATTTTGGATGGATGTCTGCTTACAACAAAACAAATATTTATGCTTGGATATGCCAGCTTTAGAGGAGAGAAAACTCTTTTAAGTGTTTATTTGTGATGCTTTTATTACTTTTACTGCCTCATGTCTAGGACACTTTATCTCCCGTTTTAATATTCAACAGTGCTTTTATTTTGAAAGGACGCAAAAGGTACTTCCACAAGATCATAAAGTTCCAGGGAGTTACATAAAGTTACAAATCAGCTAAAAAAGTATTAGCACCCCCTGAGGAGGCCTAGACTCTCATGTTGTCTTTTTGTCACTTTCTCTGTTACCTACAGAGCCGGCATGGAGATACTACCAGTGTAGTGTAGCTTACATGAGGATTAGAGAGAGAGAGAGTGAGAGAGAGATCGTTTATTGGTTTATTAATAGCGGATGGCAATCTTATATGGATAAAAAAAGAGAGAAACTCTAAAAGACTCAGCTTGGCAGGCTGCCCAGGTATCGTCTATGTGTGGAAAACACTTGTAGTGCATCCTCACTGCAAAATCTTTATCTGAGACACATGTAAGACAAGTAATATTGTCAAAATAAGAGAAGTCAAATGCAGAAAGCGCCCTCCGCTATTTAAAATATATCGTTTTCTCAACTCAGTTTTGTGTCGTCCCCTGTGTGTATCAATTTCTAACTGTTTAAGCGAGGTACTGTTACACTCATAGTAGCTGCTTTGTTATGATTTTTCACTGTTTTTACAAGCTCAGGTTGTTTTGTAGAAGAGGAGAACTCTGGATTTAACTGAGCTCCTGTTAAAAAACCTCAAGAACAATGAAAAATAGAGGAATCCCAACCTAATGACAAGCAGGGCATCTACAAACAAGCTGAACTAGTGTTCGCAGCATCTAGGTTTGCAGCTCAGTCTTGTGTGCTGTGTCTGCTGAAGCACCAGAGAAACACACATTTGCTTAATTAATCAAAGCTTTAACTAACATTACAACTGTGAGAGTGTTACATTGTTGGCGGAAACAAATTAACTTAAAAACATCTTCTCCCCTTCTCTAAAGTAGGAGTTACTGTTAGCAGCCATAATAGGTGGCAATACAGTGCTCCTGTATGTTAAGACTAGGGATGCACTGATATTAAAATTCTTGGCCAAAACCGAAAACCGAAAATGAGGAAACCAAGGCCGAAAACCGAAACACCAAAATAAATGATTATGCCAATTATTAGTAGGGAGTAGGTCATGCATTTTCTGTTTGTGTTGCACAGGCATTTTCAAGGCAATTTATTAGCAGACACTTGAAGCTAGTTTGTATAGCAGTTTGAACACACTGGGTTAAAAGAGCTCAAAGTTACAGACAGAAATGTCAAAAATGTTACAACTGTCCCCGGTCTCCCCTACCATTGCATTTATGGCTCTGACTGTGTACTAACCTCACTAAAATCAAGGATCTCATTGAACATATCAGACAACGAGGGTGCATGCCCCTCATCTGGTTCAGAGAGACGAGTCCTTTTTTCTGAGCTCTGTTCTCCTTCTCCTGCGCTGTGCGCTTCTCCGTCTCCAAGCGGGTTCTCTGCAGCCATTGCGGCCTGGATCATTTCTCGTGCGCTGCTCTATTCCCACATCCAAGTAATGATCTCTATAACGCTGATCAAGTACAGTCGCGATTGAGTGCAGAGGATTCAAATAGATCTCAGTGAAACGTATGCTGACCGACTCTAAGAGTGTACTTTTCATTGTTTTCACTCCGTGGTCCGTCTCAACCTCTTTGATTAGAAGACGCTTTAGTGCTGCGATTAAAGGAAAAACGGATGCAGACATGTTGGCCCTTATCCAGACAAGCGCGTACTGGCCGTGGTTTTTGCCTGCGTCATCACGACATTCTGTTTCTGCCTAAAAAAAGAGTGGCTGAATTTTCGGTGCATCCCTAGTTAAGACTATTGTTATGCAGTGGCTAAGAAGAGCTGGCCTCTGGTGACAAAAAGTTGACTTTATTCCAATCTAATATATTATGGTGTCAAAATGATGCACAGATTGGTGTACTTGTGATACCTGTTTCAGCAATATATGTGGTAAAGCAGGCTTTTTCTGACGCTGGTATCAATATTGAAACAACTTTATTGGCAACACATAATTAGTTTTTTGCCTCCAAGTATGAGAATAAGATTTCTGGAAAGCCCTACAGCTAATTTTCACTACACAAAATGTTTTTTTTGGGTAAAAATAAACTCCTCAGTTATACAGAAAATGCGTTATAGTTCTCATAGAGCAACATCAGTTTAAGTTAAGACAGTAAAAAAGTACATTCTTGCCTGAATAGATTTTCTGACAGAGGATGACTGTCGTTATCCGGTGGGTGCCCATGTTTGATGTTTCTTGCGGTCACAGATAACGATGTTGAGTCACAGGATCATGTGCTCCTGGTGGCTGCTTTGTTACTGTGACTCCATCATGCCTCTGTGGTTAGTCAGTGTGTGTATGCATGTGTGTGTGTGTATGTATGTGTGTGTTTTTATGTGAGGAGGAGTGTATTCTGTGGTCCAGAGAAGAGGTCCAGCAGGGATAGTGGGTGCAGAGAGGGGAGAGAGGGGGTCGACAAGGAATCAGAGGAGAGGAGAAGCATGCAGCAGAGTATTGACTTTCACTGTGTCTCACTTGAAGGCTAAGTGTGTTTGTCAGTGAAATCTGATGGCCCCATCAGCTGTCTGGGACATGCCTGTGAGAAGGGCTGTGTGTGTGCGTGTGCATGTGCGTGTGTGTGTGTGTGTGCGTGTGCGTGTGCATGTGCGTGCGTAGGATCAAGGAAGATGACAGGGAAAGATGTAACACTGAAACACTGATTGCTAACATTTAGGCCTGGTTTACACAGAAACAGTTTCAATAGAAATGGTAAACTAAAGTGGCGTTTTGTGTTTATGTTCACAAAACTCAAACCTTTGAAAACTAGCTTCAGAGTAGATTTTTTGAAAACACAACCCCTTCTGCAACAGCTTCATTCCCACGTGTAGTACGTTCATATTTAAATAGTCATGTGGGAGCAGGAGAATAATAACAACAATGGCAGAGTACCGAGCTGTGTTTGTGCTGCTGACTACTGAGTTTATCAACGCTTCTCTAAATAGAGTTAACATCTTTCGAACATGTGTTCTCCATAGTTTGCTTGTTTGTTTGTACCATAGACTGTATAAGATATGGCATAGTATGTGTGACGTCACTCATCTGTTTCTGAAGCTCTGTTTTGAGGCCAATCTTCGTCGGCAGCCATATTGCTGCTGTCGAGCGATTGTGGCGTAAAGAGGCAGGCTTTGAGCCTCCTAGCCAACAGCTACCGTGTACCCGCCTGTCAGTCAAGTCAGCTGTGCCTCTCATTGGAAGACTCGTAATCTCAATATCTTTGAAATTGCAGCGTTAGAAAAATACTCACCCCCACACAGTGTGTGCCGATCGAGAAATCAGCTATCTAGACTACACTCGTCTTTGGTACCAGGCTGTTAACATGTTTATTTCTGCTGTAAAGATCGGCTTTTTGAAATGGTGTGTATGTGACTTCCGGTACTTCTGGAGCCAGCCTCAAGCTGATCCTCATTGAACTTCAGTTTTTAGCACCTCTGCATCAGACTCATATTTTTAGACAGGAGGTTGCCGCTTGATTTGTACTCAATATCCTGTTGAAGAGCAGCTTCATGTGCAGGAGCATGGTGTGCTTCAGTGGACTGTATACCGCCAACTACAGGGTATGCATACTCCAGGTGTTTTTGGTTATTTTTCTCCAAAACTTCAAAATTGGATTGGTGCATTGAATGACATGCTGTGTATTTGCCTTGTACTGCATGGCAGCACTGGAAGCAATAGGGATACTGCTAATGGCATCAGAACAACTCTCATAGTTACCAATGTTGTGTAATTCATGTATTGAAACATGTATTATCATCTGCTCTCATACCAACAATATGGAGTTTAACATTTCTACACTGAAAACATGTATTCATACAATAACAACAAAACAAGGCCTCCATGCCAAGGCTGTTCAGACATGACTGAAGTGTGAGTGTGTTTGTGTGTGTCTTGTTGTGCGCAGTCCTCTGCTGCTTCTCACGTCTTAGTAGCAGGCTTTGTAAAATAATCCGTCCATGGTTCTGCTGTTTGTTTACGCTCCTTGTCTCTTAAGTATGAATACGGACATGAATAAATGATATAAATGTGTCGGTCTGTCCTTCTGTCTGTGTGTCTGTCCCCTGGGTCAGCTCAGACTAAACAAACAGCTGTGTTTATGAAGCAGAGAAGAGCCACAAGAGTCTCCTGTTTAGTTGTCCATCTCGGCACATGCACACACACACACACACACACACACACACACACACACACACACACACACACACACACATATGCTCTCACGCACTCACATGCACGCACCTGCATGCCCTGCGCTCCTCATCTTCTACCTGCCCTGCTCTGCTGCGTTTTTGCCCCCCTATGTTTTCTGCCCAGCCTGGTCCCCACCCACCCCCACCCCCCACCCTTCTCTTTTTCTCTCCCTCTTTTGCTCAGTGTAATGCTCGCCCGCTCTCAGACGAGAGGAATGCCACTCCGTGTGACCTCTCACCTACAACAAGGAGGGGTACCGGTTTGAGTCGAGGGAGCGAGGGGGCAGCTGCAGTCATGTGCCCAGGCCTGGGAGGAAACACATACACAAGCCTGTGCACACACATAGACACAAACACGCAGAGATAGAATACCCACACTTTGGTTCTAACATTGTTTATTTACATGTACTGATGCAGTTCTAGATTTGGTGCCCTGCTTCTTTCTCTCCCTTTGTGACTGTCTGTAAAAGTGTAGGATGCTCTGCTTAGCTCTGCCTTGAGTGTGTCTGCTGTGTGTATGCGTGAACGTGCGAGTGGAGTGCAGCCACATACAAAGGCGTTATTGTTGGTGCGAGGGGGCCTGAGGGGAGGCGGGTCGTCTGATTGGTTAAGACTATTGTGTCTCACTTTGCACATTCTCCCTGTCACTGAGGATGTCATTACAGCGGCTCTGTGACTCTCTGCCTCCTGTGAGCCAGAGATCATCTGAGGACTGGAGTTATTCACAGAAATATATAGACTAAACAATGAAGGTGTTACTCTTAAAGCTTTAAACTTGTCTTGAGTCTAGAGTCATTCTTTGAGGTAGTCATTTGTCTCTTTGCAGCTGATTATAAGCATAATTTGCTTGAAATGAATTTGTCCTGCAGCACTGCAGATAATGGTTATTTTCATGATTGATTAACATGTGATCATGACACAGATTTAATTGTACAGTCTATAAAATATCCAAATGTAGTAAAGATTTACAGTCTTTCCATTTTTAATGACTCAAATTTCTTTTGTGTGTTTTGCATGCTTACAGTTAAATCTAGCGATGCATGACGGATTCTTTTAATCCAATGCTGATAACCGATAATGACCAACTTCTGATGGCCGATGCTTAGATTACTCCTATTTCTTTTCTTTGCACTTTTTGGATCTTAAAACGGGTGTACTTAATGCACACTTCAGGGTAAGAAAGACTAAGATTTAGTGGACAAAGATGCATGTATATATATTAACATCCTGAAGTTAGCACTTCAAGCTGAAACCGCACTTTACAACCCAACAAACAAAGAACACTTCTGACAACTGTCATTTCATTTCTTTTTTACAATGAACTGGAGCACCGCAGTGCACGCAATAATGTCCTAATGTTTAAGTCTTCATCCAGCCACTAGGCTGTCAAACTAAGCAACTCACTGGACTAATGCCATTTCACTGGCATTGCTGTTTTTTGTTTTTTTTCTAGATATGTTTATTGATTTTTCTTTTTTTTTTTTAACAAAGAAAACAACACAGGGAAAAACCCCTTAAAACAAACAAACAAACAAACAGGACAAACAACAATAAAATAAAACAAAACACTGCTCACAAATCCAGCAAACAACAGCAGACATTTGAGAAGAGATTTGGGTATGACATCATCCTACAAACATACGTACATATTTAGTCCTACACAAACCCCCTAATAAGAAGAGAAGAAATGTCCACTCCAATACAAGACATAAAGGGCTCCCATGTTTTATAAATACACTGTCTTTAGAATGTAACACACAAGTTAAGTAGTCAAGACAGACATATTCACAGATTCATTTACTGGCATTGCTGTTGATCAGACTGAATTTGAGTCGACATCACATCATACAGTCGCTGTGACTTGGGATACTGCTCCAAATACAACATTAGCTGGCAAAATCCTTGTTCTTGTCCCTCAGGAAAAGGTGGTTATCAAGTTCTGAGTTTTCAGCTATTTTTCATGAGTTGCTTTAGCTTTGAGTTGTCTCTTGTAAACATTATGCAGTTCTCAAAGCAGCACTAAAGCACTCAACCATTTTTGGTGGTAATGTTATCTGAAGCTACAGCTTCTTCATGTTTCTATTATACATCCTTTGTTACAATGAGAGCTTGTTAGTTGACTCTTGTGATTTGTTGTGTTTAAACTTGAGGACTTTTTATTCCTTCTCTCAGAATACTTGGTGCACATTTTGCAAGTTGCAATCACGATATCTTCTGAAAGGGTTCAAAACATACCCGCTGGTGACGCCATTTTTTCTCCCTCATCAGCTTGTTGTAGCTGCGCTCCGTCTTCTCCTCTGTGTCACGGTGGATGGCATACCTCCACGTATTGTGTCAGAATGTGTTGGCTTGAAAATAAGTAAATGAAAGAAGTTATCAGATGAAATAGTGTTATAGTAAGTACAATAAAATGATAAGAAATAATAAAATATTCTCTTTTTGAGCTGAGAAGTCAGCGGCTTGTGATCATTTAGATCCCTACTCCAAGACCATAGACCGTATGAAATATGGACGTAGTATTCGTGACATCACCCATCTGTTCCTGAGAGCTATTTTGAAGCCAAACGATGGCGGCAGGCATATTGGAAATGCGGAACTCAACCAGGCATAGAGTGACGTGAAGGGGCGGAGTTTGAGCCTCCGAGCCAACAGCTATGTGTTCCCGACCGGGAGTCAAGTCAGTCATGTCCTTATTTGGGCAAAAACTTGTAATCTTAATATCTTCTGAACAGTCACGTTAGAAAGAAATTCGACCCCCGTACAATGTGTGCCGATGGAGAAATTATCTACGTAGAGAGTATTTCTTCTGCAAAGATCGTCTTTTTTGTACTGGTGTGTATGTGGTTTCCGGTGTTCCTGCAGCCAACCTCAAGCGGACTCTCGATGAATTGCAGTTTATAACACTTCTGAATGGGCTTCACAGTTTGAGACTGGAGGTTGCCGCTTGCTCCAAGCATACATTATTTTAATTAGCTTGATGTTGTGAAAATGACAGTCTGTTGTGCTGAAACATGTGTAGCACTGACTGATGGCAGTGTTTAATCTTAATAAGCCAATGATTGACTAATGGTTAATCTTTTTTTTTTTTAAGTGGAATAGATCACATGATTATAGAGTTCTCTCTACTTCTGTATTGAACATTCAGGTTATATGATGAGTCTTTGTGATTATTACTCTGTTGTAAAGAAAAAGCTGCATTTGAGTAAAATGGTTTTGAATAACTTATCAGTGAGTGAGGCTTGGCTGTACCACTGTTTACCACAGAGGAAGTGTTTAATCTCAGCACAGCTTCTGTCTTGAATTACCCATCATTCCACACAGGAAGTCATCCCTTAGGATTTAGAGCAGCTCATTGGCTGTTAATTGTTTCCTGTTGTACTGAAGTGGTACGATTGGCTCATATGGTGCACAGTGTGTGTTGAGAAACACGTTCCTTTGGTTTTGTGCTGTGTGTTACACACATGTATGAATGGGTATGTAATTTAAATTCCACAATAAATGCATTGATTGAACCTTTGTGTGTATTTATGAAGCTGTCCAACCTTTACTAGACTAGTGTGTGTGTGTGTGCGTGTGCGTGTGCGTGCGTACGTGTGTGGCCAATCTCTATGATTGTGTACATTTGTGTACATTTTCTTTGTGCTGACTGAAATGCATAAAACTGCCACTGGAGGTTTGGCCACCTCCATAAAAGGAACAATTGCGACATAATCGCTTTAATAATCACTCTGAAAAAACACTCTTAATGTGGTTCTTAGTGCTATTCACACATATGCCTGCACACGCACCATTAATGCTAATAGCAGGGATTAGACGTATACTTTGTGTAGCATGTAAACGTGTCTGTCATTACAGAGAGGGTGAAAACCTCCAATTGCACCGTAATAACATGCCTGGGTTTAGCCAATCAGAGGCTTTTGTTCAGATTGAGTCATCTACGTGTGAGCGTGTCTGAAGAGAGTGTGACAAGAAGACTCTTGGGTGTTTCGCTGCTATCTTTAGGAGCACTCCAATCTGAAGGATTACTGCTGTGGTCGTAGGAGGGAACATTTTACTTGACACCTACTGCTGTGCATTAAATCTGTTGCTTGGAGGATGAATGTGGTGTACTGTAGATCAAATACATGATAATTCTGAGCAGGGAGGGCACATAACAGAGGAAAGTGAAGAGTTTTTTTTCCCAAATAATCAAGTCTTTTGTTTTGCTAAATAGTGGCTTTAGGCTGAACACATACTTTTGCAATTGCAGCATTAGTCTGAGATTGGATGTTGTTGGATGTTTTGAATGAAGCCCAATTTTCCAAACTTTCCCACCCAGCTTTCCCAGAAGATGCCTTGACTGGCACAGACGCTGCCAGGACTCAGAAATTGTTTCAAGTGTTGGCTAAGTTAGCACATGCTAAGTGATATTAGAAAAAAAGTGACACACACATTTAAGGCTGTCGGCTTGATCCCAGCTATCCCACCTTGACATCCCCCTCCTCCTCCTCTTTCCTCCCCCCTCTTCCCTCCCTCTTTTCTCTCCCCTGCTGTGGGTCTCCTCAGGCGCATGAATGGAAGTCTTTATTCCCGGGAGAACTGGTGGGAAGAACGAGAGAACGAGAAACAGGGATGGAGGGGGGGTGGAAGGAGGGAGGGAGGGAGGGAGGGATGGAGGGGGGGTCTGTGAGAGTGGCCACAAGATCAACACAGTGCCTCTTTTCTCCTCCGTCGCTTTTCCCTCCTTTTTTCTGCACCCCCACCTCCCTCTCCTTCTTCCCTGTTTTAAGTGCTGTGGACACAAAGCCGTGTTAGTATTCATGGTGTTTGTTTGCAGAGGAGCTGTGTGTGTGTGTGTGTGTGTGTGTGTGTGTGTGTGTGTGTGTGTGTGTGTGTGTGTGTGTGTGTGTGTGTGTGTGTGTGTGTGTGTGTGTGTGTGTGTGTGTGTGTGTGTGTGTGTGTGTGTACGGAGCTGTCAGAAACCCAGATCACAGAGAAGCAGCGCGCTGAATGGAGCTGGAGAGAGAGGGCGGAGGGGGGAGGTGGGGAGGATGGTAGTTCCCACAGGGGGAGAATGGTCAACTCCAGAAAAGAGAAAAGAAGAAGAAGAAAAGGAGGGATGAGATGAGGGGGGCAGCACACAAGGCCACAGGGGCAGAGAGAGACAGCATGGTGTCAAAGCCAAGGAGAGAGAGAGAGAGAGAGAGTTTGTGTGTGTGCGTGTTCGTGAGAAAGAGGGAGAGAGGGGATCATATCAGTCGTACAGATTCAGAGGGAACTAGTTTTTAACGGGTCTAGGCACCTCTCTTCATGTTTTTCTGCTGGTCCTCTTCTTTGCCTCTCTCATTCTTTCACTAACCCCCTCCCCTCTCCCTCTCTCTCCCACTCTCTCTCTCTCTCTATCTCCCTCTCTCCCCCCCTCTCTCTCTCTCTCTCTCTCTCCCTCTGTCTCCCTCTCATTCTCTTTGTGTGTCTGTCTGGACAGCTGCCCAGTTCCATACACAGGGAAAAATGAAACACTCTAACCACCGGGCGTGCAGCCAAATAAAAGGCTGCGAAAAACTATTTGAAGGGCAGCGTGTGTGTGTGTGTGTGTGTGTGTGTGTGTGTGTGTGTGTGTGTGTGTGTGTGTGTGTGTGTGTGTGTGTGTGTGTGTGTGTGTGTGTGTGTGTGTGTGTGTGTGCATGGAGTTTGTGTATATGTTTAGTCCTGTATGTGTGTTTGTGTTGTGCTGGGGTTGTGAGATTTGGGTGTGCCTGTTTAGGGTGTTCTTTTTCCCAGTATAATGGTGCAGCCAGGGTGCTGTTTGTGTGTGTGTGTGTGTGTGTGTGTGTGTGTGTGTGTGTGTGTGTGTGTGTGTGTGTGTGTGTGTGTGTGTGTGTGTGTGTGTGTGTGTGTGTGTGTGTGTGTGTGTGTTAAAGAGAGAGAGAGAGAGTTTAAGTTTATTCAACAGTGGAAAATGAGAGGCTGCAGGAGAGGAAAGGACAGGAGGGGCCGTCACATACCTCCCCTCGCATCAAACCAGAGGAACGAGGAGTAGAAAAATTCACATCTTTTAAACAACCTGCTGAGTGTGAACGTAACATCCAGACACACACTCACATGTATTTGTCAGTAAATATATGCTGACTCATTTGCAAAGTGCCTTTCAGCTGGGTGATTGCAGCACTTAGTCACATATTATCCATGACCTCCTCCACTGCGCTCTGACCTTATCTGATGGTTACATCACCAGCTGAAAGGAATGTGCAGCTCCATATCTGCCTGCGTTTGGTTGTCGGAAGAGCACTGTGTGACTGACTGAGACCAACCCATGTTGTTACAGTGCTCACCCAGAGGAAGACATCCTAGAAATCTTTGTTGACCTAGCCGCAGAGCATGGCCCCTAACCCCTAAGCACAGCCCCAAGGGAGGGAGAATGCATCAAACAGGCTGAGGACTGAACATGCTGTGGCTCTGGTTTGTGTTGGCCTCTCTCCTTATCTGAGTGCGATCAGCGGGGACTCGTAGGAAGACAGACAGGGTGGAAAAGGCCAAAGCCTTGCAGCGCTTGCGCTTGTGGATTGCTCCAGAGGGTCAGAGTCCATGAAAGTGCTGATTTTCTGAGCACTGCCCCCTGCTGCAGACCAGCAGCAGCACAGGGAGGCTACAGTCCCTACTCAGACTGCACTTGACTTTATTTACAAAGCACCTTTCATACAAACATGCAACTTAGGGCTGTTTAAATAGGAACAGATGGAAAATAAGAAAAAAAGAAATGACAAAATTAAGAAAGAAAAATAGTAAAAAATAATCAAATCTAAGAAGTTAAGACAAAAAAGGTTAAGTGAAACAAAATAAACACCAGGGACACAGGCGGGGTTGACAGTTTAGCTCTGGGGTTAAAGCCTGTGCCCCACTTAGAGGCCACAGCCCTTGTTGCAGCAGACGCTGGTTCATCTCCTGGCCTCAGCACTATGCTGGATCTCCTACCCCTCTCGCTTATCCCAATGCTTCCTGTCACACTTTACCTGTCCTATCTGATAAAAGAAAAAATAACCCCATAAATACTGTAAAGAAAGCTCAGGCTCAGGATATAACATAACTAGAATTCAAAGCCAGATAATTCTTTATTTCCTCCTTGAAATACAAAGAGAGCTTCTTATTTTGTTTACCAGAGGCAGTGATTTCCATACTCTGAATATCACATGACATAACAGGATACATAAGAATTACTCCTCAAAGTACAGCTATGTATTTTCTGGCAGCCTTGATGCAGCCCTGCAGAGCCAAAAACATTTGTGAAATTGTCATATGAAAAGGGAAAAGTGTTAGGCTGTAGGAGTGACCAAGCTGTACACTCACTGTCTGCAAATCAAGAAGAATAAGGAGTTCTCTTTGTTCTGTGTTGACTACAGAAACCACGGGAGTACCTCCATCTATTTATATTTGCTTGTGTTCATATCAGACAGTGAATGTTTTCCCTTGAACAGCTTCATGGAGTGTAAGAGGTAGAGAGGAGAAGAGAGGGATGTGGTAGAAGGGCGGAAACTAAGAACAAAAAGCTGAACTGGTGCCAAACCACAACCAGAGAGGAGGGTGAGCTCCCTATTCCTGTCTTTTTTTCTCTTCTCTTTTGCTCTTCTATCTTTAGGAAGTAGGAAAGGTGTACATGCCCCTCTCTCTTTATTATCTCCCTGTGGTTGCTGTGTGGTTAGAGGGGAGGATATATTTTGTGTGTGGGTGTGCATGTGCGTGTGTGTCTAACCATCTCCATCTCCTTTTCTCTCTCTTCCTGTGTGCCTTCCTTTAACCTGAAACAGCAGGTACTCTTGGACAGGTTAAATGAGAAAGCATATGTGTATCAGGTGTCTGTCATCTTATCCCTCTGTGGACTCACAGGGTCCCTTCTCCTGTGTCACCATGCACACTCATACATTCACACTTACACATACACACACATCTCAGAGCGAAGAGGCTATTGTAGCTGTGTGTTGAGTATATAAATGAGAGTGTGGCATTGTTAATCATTTACCATGCCCAGTATTTGCTTGCATGTTTGCAGTGTGTGTTCTCATCCATGAGCTGTCTGAGTTTTGTGTTACTTAGCGTTCATGTGTGCTTGTTAGCGTGAAGCTTGCTTCTGAGGGGAAATGTCTGGCTTATGATGGAAGAGCAGAAAGAGAAAAGGAAGAAAAAGATTTGAAAGAAGGTGAATTGGATCGTGAGTTGCTGATGATATGAGGGCCAAACATTATCAGAGTACGAAGACAGAAAAACTGAAGAGCTTGTTCTTTTAATAGGTGCATGATAAGATCTTTGTGCATCATATACTTCCTTATCATGGGTGTAAGAATGTGTGCATTGTGAAAGGCGCTCATCCATCTAGACTTAAATTAGTTGCCTGTGTGTCATACATTTGCATTTTGTTCTGCTATCTGTGCAGGCAGGATTTCATAAAGCCTTTGAATGTGTACATCCACTGTACTAATGTGTATGAGTGTGTGATTGCTTGCCTGTGTGTATATACTGAGAGGCAGGCCTGTGGTTAGGTTACATCTCCCTGCAGCGCAGCAGAGCAGTGTCTTGTTGCGTCATACTGAGTCTGTTAATAACAGGCTAAACCACAAAGGCCATCCGCTGCTCTATTTCTCATCTTCAAACAGAACAGCTGATTATGCAGCACGGATACCTTCGGCAGGGTTTTTACTGTATAACACAGAACATCATTTGTTTAGCATTTCAGTGTTACATGAACAGATGTCCAATGGTTACTGTAAAAAGTTTAACTGCAAATTTTTTGTCCCTTCGCTGGAAAATTGTAAGAAAAAGATGCTATGGTTCAGGATTTATATTCAGTAAGCAGTACAGGGGTAAACAATTCAACAGTGCATGATACATGTGTAAACAGAGAAGGAAAGCTGCCAATGAAATAAAATGATATATAGTACAATATTTGGTTTAGGGCAGACAGGGACATGGCAGAGCAAGACTACTGTGTTTAAATATGTGTGCAGTCAGACACCCAAACTACATCCCCCCAGCTCTCCCAGCATGCAACATCCTTGCCACAGGAATTTAATTGCTCTGTAAACAAGCCTTTTGTTTGTGGCGCACTGTTTGCTCATGCACACAAGATGTATTTAAAGCCTCAGTCCTTCTGTGAAAGTACAAGAATGTATCATCACAGCAAAACAATTCACTGATTTGATTTGTGCAGACAAAATAAAGTGTATGCTGAACTGGATGCTATGCTACATGTGTGTGTTTTCTCTGCATAATAGGCTGGTGTTATGAAGACAGGAAATAGAGCAGTCATAGAGTTATGGCAGTATTATCATATCATTTGTCTTCCCTGCAGCTGTAAAAAGTGGTCTTGTGATCTGAGTTTGTGTGTAGTAACCAGACTTTGTTTTCTCTCTTCTGTCGTCTCCAGACTTACGAGCGCCAGTTCAGAATGCCTGAGCAGAGAGAAGGAGGCCTGCTGCAACTACTGGGAGATCACACTCCGCCCAAACACCAGCTCCGCAGCTCCCTCCTTCCTGCACACACACTCTCACACACACAGCAAACACAGCACGCCCACTCGCCACAATTCCACCAACACCAAATCAATCAAGACTGGATCACGTCTACGGCACCTTCTGCTTCCCCAAACAACCCTGCAGATTCACAGACATCCAGAGAACTGGGCCAACCTTTCTCTCGATCAGCTACACAGAGCCCCTCACCTCAGAGATCTCTGACTCCAGACTTGCAGCTGCCGGTAGTCACAGACGCCAGTATTCTCAACCTGACCTCTCTTAGCAGGTATGGTTCATTTTATTGTGTAATGGATCTTTTTGTGGGCCAAACATGAGCACAATAATTTACACTGGGAATATGGGAAATACATTGATACACATTGACATTTGTGTAAATATAGAATACATTTTCATGCTTTAATTCAAACTTTCATTAGCTAAAAATATCGAAATGCTTATTTAGGAGAAAGGACGATTTCAACTGTAGTTATTTATATTTATACATGTGTAAAGAAGTATTCTTAAAAACTGTTTATTAAGAGCTCAAGAAAACGTTTATTATTAAAAACTTCTAACAAAACAAATTATTACTCTCATCTTCCACTTCGTCTTCCAACTAATGCATTTCAGTGGCCACCCACTGAATAAAAAATGCATGAATTGCTATTTTGTCAGTTCTGTGCTACAGTAGAAACATGGCGGTGCTAGATGGCTTCTGAAGAAGGGGACGTGCTCTATATGTAGATATAAAAGGCTCATTCTTAGTGATTAGTGGTTAAACACTAATTTAAACATACTAATGAGTATCATATTCCATTTCTATCAAGTCAGTTCTGCTAAATGCTGCTAAATATTACACACTGTACCTTTAAGAGTGAGAGGTGAGAGATGATATCAATTTTATGTGTGGTGACACAGCAATCATAAATGTTCAAACTGCTGGTGTTTCTGGAGTACAGGCAGAATACCTTGCATTCCCCCCCTCTCCCCGCTAATTTCACATGTCGTTATTTTTCCTATGTTTACCTGTCTCCAGGGGGAGGGGTCTGCAAGAGGTCAGTGAGCAGCTCTTTGGGAACATCAAGAGGAAGTACGGCAGGAAGGACTCCCAGAGGACGCTCAGTAATCCCAACAGTGCCGAAACACCTTGGGGACGACAGGCAGAGAAAGGATCGGAGAGCCCGGCGGATACAGAGGAGAGACAGAAGTACAGGCAGGAGGAGACGGCTGAGCGCTTCCATGAAGATAGGGAGGAAAGGAGGAAAGAGGACAGAGAGCGAGCAAATGCCGGGAGGAGAGGAGAAGAAGATGAGAGAGGGATGCCTATGTTGACAGAGGAAGGGAAAGGAAGGAAGAGGCGGAGGAGGCCCTCTTTTGACGAGCCGTTTTGTGGAGTAGAGCAATCACAGCAACGGCAGGAGAGTACGGAGAAGCACCAGCCCGGGCCACCAGAACCCAAAGTAGCACATAAGACAGAGACTCACAAAAATGACTCTCGACTCACAAGCCAGGCTGAAGTCAGTAGAGAAAGAAGTGAAAAAGTAGATAAAGGCGATAAGAGAGAAAAGGGAGAAAGGGTTGACAGGCCAGAAAGAGGTGAAGTAGTTACAAGTGGAACTGACCCAGAGTCAAGCAGGGTGAAAAAGAACCCTGCAGGACGTCCTAGGATCAGCACAGACGCTCTTAAACCCAGAGAACCAACCCACAATCATATCAACAAGCCCAATATTAACAACAACCCAAGACTCCCGAGCCCAAACCCCAGCCCGAGCCCAAGGAGTAGCATCAGTCCCATCCCAAGTCCTAAACCCAGGCTCAACATTAGCCCCAGTCCCAGTCCAAGCCCCAGACCACGGGCTGCCCTGAGTCCGAGCCCCAGCCACAGCACCAGCTCCACAACCAGCTCCAGACAAAGCAAGACCAAGGACAGGTGGTCCTACCTGAAAGCCAAAAGCCATGCAAGTCTCACACCACCCCAGAGAGACATCAGGGCTAGCCCCTCCACCTTGGCTGACCCACCCTCAGCCTTCCCCATCACCCCCTCTAGCCCCCTCTACACCAACACCGACAGCCTGACTGTCCATACACCCATCAAGAGGAAACGAGGACGCCCCAAAAAACAACCACTCCTTACAGTGGAGACTATCCATGAGGGCACCTCAACATCACCCCCAAGTCCGCTGGCACAGGAAGCCTCTGCAGGGCTAATCCGAAGAAGAAAGACACACACTCTAAACACATTAGTTCAAATGGCCACCACTACCAGTGTTAACTCTACCAGTCTGAAACTAAAGCGCGGCAGGGGCTTTTCCAGGCCAGTGAATAAGAAGCTAGGGAAAATGCAAAGCATCCTGAATGAGATTCTTTCAGGCTCCAATCAGAATGGAACTTTGGCTCTGAAGTCATCCTCTGCCCCGGTAACCTCAGCGATGACCGCCATGGCATCAACCATCGAGGCTCGGCTGGGAAAACAGATAAATGTCAGTAAAAGAGGAACCATCTACATTGGTAAGAAGAGAGGCCGTAAACCCAGAGCAGAAACCCAAGGCTCCATCCCCCCTAAACCCTCTAGGGACAAGCCTCTGATGTCCATCTCCACTTCTAGTCTCTATGAGAGCCCTGCAGTGCCTTCCTCCACCTCATCTCCCAACTCCACTGCTCCATCCTTAAGAGCAAGCCACCCTGACGCCACTATGCCCAGTCTGCAGCCTATCTCAGCCCTGCCCTCCAAGCCGCCCGGCAGAGGCTTCCTCTCTGGAGGATGGAAGCTGTCTCCTCCACGCCTTCTGGCTAATTCCCCCTCCCACCTGTCGGAGGGTGCATCAGTGAAAGAAGCAACCCTGTCCCCGATCAGCGAGTCCCACAGTGAGGAGACTATACCCAGTGACAGTGGGATTGGAACAGACAACAACAGCACCTCAGACCAAACTGAGAAGGGCCCTGCCTCCAGACGCAGGTACACTACACAGCGTATATACCTCCTTACATTACTTGAACCATTATTAAGGTCATTCATGTGGATTTTTTTAGACTGACATATACTTCTTAAGGTGTTGGCATTAATGTGATTATATGTTGCGCTCAAACAGGTACTCATTTGACTTATGTGGGTATGAGGCTGCTGAAGCAGCAGCCTTAGAAGCCTCCAATAGGAACAACAGAGCTCGCTGCGATCGCCAAGTGACTACTGCCGACAACTTCCTGTCACAGCAGGAAAAGAAGCAAAAACATCATCGGCGGAAGAGAAAGTGCCTACAAAGTCGGGATCATCTTCATTTTCTCTCTGAACTGGAAGAGGTTAGAAAAACAAATCATAATTCTGTTCGTCATATTCAGCCATGAATGAGCGTAGTGTATTTGGTATCTTTTCCTAAATGTTCTTTTTTGCTTTCTTGTAGGTTGTGATGAAGCTCCAGCAGCTAAGAGTGTCTCACAGACGATTCACTTGCTATCCCCAGCACCCGTACCCATCAATTTTCCGCCTCAACTTCCATCATTACTACCCTGTTACCTACGACTCCTACTCCTGTGACTCCAGCTCGTATCTCCGCAGGAGTGCTGATCTTAAGGCTAAGAGGAGACGAGGTCGTCCAGCCAAAGCCAGCGAGCCAATCACATCCAAGCTGCCTTTCGTTCAAGGATACGGTTATCCGCTGGCTGGGGGAAATTACTATGCAGCACCATATGCGATGCCTTACGCACCTCATCTGAGTCTGGGCTACTTCCCCCCTCCTCCCCCATTTTACCTGCCCCATCACTCACTAGGCCCTGCACCTCCATCTCCCTTCATGAGGCCAGCAGTCCCTCCACCCAAGGCTTTCCATCCTAGTGGACACCCAAAGCTCCAGCCAGGGGCCAAGCTCCGCAGCACCAGTGCCCCCCTCCAGGCGCCCTCAGTGAGAGAGGGCCTGGGCTCCTTGGGAAGTGGCAATGCAGGAAGTCTTGCAGGGGTTCGCCTCCATAAGAGGAAGCACAAGCACAAACACAAGCACAAGGATGAACCCCTCCTTTCACTGCGAGACCGCCAGGAGCTGGGCGGGCTCTTCAGTGGAGCTAAGACAAATGCACGCCTGAGCATGCTGAGTGACAGGAGGGACCTGGCCAATCAGGGCTCCTCAAAGCATCTGGAGAAGCAGAGGGGCAGTGGGAGAGCCTCAGGCCTGGGGTCCAGCTTAGGGATGTTTGAGTCCGACCAGCTGTCCACACACTCTCTTGCTGACAACCAGTTCCTATCCCGTCAGGTTCGACAGCCAATTAACAGCTTCATGAGCAGCTACAGCAACCAATCACACCGATCTGAGTCTGCGTCTGACCTCATTATGGGGTTACACGGGGATGATTGCAGTGGGAGGAGCAGGAAGACGAGACTCACTGAGTTTGGAGATCAAGGCTTACTGTCATTCCAAACTGCTCGACAAGAGCCGGGTCAATTGGACAAGTGCTCCAATCCCTCCCTCACTGGTAAGACTCACCAACAATAAAATTATATGTTTATTTTAAAACAATGCTTTGTAGTAACTTCCTTGTTGTAGTGTCATAAACAAGAACAGCAGAAGTAATATCTATTTAGATGTTTGACATACTTTGGTGTGTTAACTGGTCCACACAGGATTGACTACCTGTAGCTTCCCTCCAATTATAGACCAAAAAGCAGCTGAATCTAACTGCAGCTTTCAACTCAGCTTTCAATCTCACTACAACTCTGATCATGAAACAATGATACACTAACTGTTAGCGGAAAGTAGGAGCAGGAATGTGACTGAAACAAAACTAAAACTGAGAGTGTCTCATACTCCACAGGGGAGATAAAAACACAAGCACTTGACATTGGTAGTGTTTTTACAGTGTGGCTTCCTTTTGTCACACCTCTTGGACCACAGATTAAGTGATTTATTTCCCTACAATCTTGACATAGCCTGCACAAGGCTTGTGTGCAGATCTAGTTGTATAAGAGAACACTGGATGTGCATGCTGCGCAGGTGTGTTAGTGTTACTGTAAAACATCTGAATGTTAAAGCCTGTTTGTGTATCGCCTTGACCTAGCCAGGTTGCAGAACTGTTAACAGAGCTAAATAGGAAGCAAAAACTATTAGGTGAGTTCTCTAATTTTGTTTTCCCTGTTGATAACAGGCTTATCATTTTCAGGTGTGAAACTTAGTCACATGTTTTATGGAACAGGGATTTAACCATTTTAAATGTGAACAGCAGCATAATCCTCAAGGTGGTTCCTTTTTATAAATGTGCTATGTACGGCACTCTCAGGACTTAGAGCAGACAAAGAGGCAGGGGAGCACCGTATTCTTACTACAAGACTAGTGTGTATTTTGGTACATTCTGTATTCTGCTGTCTTTGAGCACATCTGGCTGGGGATAGAGAGAACGTAATGCATGGATGGAGACAACTATAATTCACCAATCTCTCCTTCCTCCCCTTCCTCCCCTCCCCTCCTGCCAATGCCTTTGCCAGAGATATATTATTCACACAGTGTGATTTATTTTCTACAGACACGCCGTAAAAGGCCCTTGCCTGTGTTAAAAGAGCTGGCTGGCAGCCAGAGGTTTAATGACTGGGGCCTAGTCCAGTGGCAGGGAGGAGAAGCCAGGGGCTCAGTTAGAATACACCCCCCACCCCAGGGGAACCAGGACGGATGACTCATATACATGCTACCCCCCCACCCCCCCACACACTCCGCCTACTCTACACACAACCCCCCTGTCCGTGTTATCCCTCCTGTGTTGTTATTCTTCTTCTACCTTCCCTGTCCTCACCTTTTCCCCCTTTTTGCTGCTTCTGCACTTATTGCCCTTGATTTCCTTTTTTGCCTCCTTTCCACAATCCCCACATCCACATACTGACTTCCCCTTATTCCTCCACCTCTTCCTTTTCCCCCTCCTCCTTATATCTCCCTTTCCTCCTTCCCTTTCTCTTTCTGTTTCCCCCTTGTTTCCCCTCCCCCTCATTCCCCCATTACCCTTACCGTCCCCCTTTTCCCCTGCCCCTCCTCTAGCATGACTTACTGCCTCACTTCACAGCTTTAGCCCAATTAAAACACAGGCGTGTGTGCATACACATGCATGCAGCACAGCCATTCATGCAGACATGCACATAGAGGCATAGCCCCAATCTAATACACACAAGTAGATATATTTTCACCAGTTGTTGGTGCAGATGTAAAATGTATATTAATATCTGAATATGTATCTGTAAGTTTATAAATAACTAAAGCTATAAACCATCATGGAGCTAGTTGGTAGGGTTTAAAAGGTTTTTAATGTATTCTTGTGTGTCAGGCTAAGAGTGCATTTATTCACTAATCAGCTGATCATACATGCTTTTTTTAACTAACACACTTAAACACAGAACTCTCAAACAGAATAACTTAAATCAAAGATCACTGTGTCCTGTCTGAAACCTGCTATTGGTCAATACAGGGCCAGGAGATGAGTGAGCATGTATCTCTGTGAAGTAGTGACTTCCTTCTCCACAGAGAAACAGGTCCTCATTGCTATATAGCCCCTCACACTGCTGAAGGTCACTGGTTTTATGTTCCATGTATGCAGCTCATAAATTTCTGCTACTTTGTAGTGTGTGTGTTTGTGTGCATGTGTGTGAGTGAGAGAGAGCTGAGCGTGTGCACATTTCTGTGCAGCTCATAAACTACTGCTACTTAGTGCTTTCTACATTAGACTAATTTCACTGTCTGCATAGGATTCTTGAGCAACAAAAGAGAGAAATGTTCAGCTGAGGTTTAAATTGTGGGCCTTTCCTCACGCTTAAGCAAATACTGAAGCGCTAAAGCTTTAACATTTCCTTTCTTTCGTAGCTACATACACATTATTTAACAGACAAAATCAAAGATATATTCAGTGTCTGCCTGTGCAAAGCTTCAAACTCTGAAGCTTGACAAAACAAAAATGAACTATTCTAACCAAGGTTCATGTTTTATGAAACAAAGAAAATAATCTCATTCTTAAGTGCACCAATGTTAGAAATGAATCTGCAATCCTGCCTGGCATATTTGTTATTTAAAAGTCAGAGCTGATTTGGTTTAGTGTAGTCCAGTTCTAGAGCACCTGCCGCACTCTGCTGCACTGTAGCAGCATTTTAGAGAAAAAGAAGACAAATTGTAAAGGAGTCCACGGCAAGGAGTAATATCTCAAGGAAAAGAAACCAAACATGTTGTATGCGAACTACTTGGGGACTGGTGCCTGATTGTGCTTTTCCTCCATTTTGGCTGTGGCTCTGTCTGAGCTTCGGGAACAGTGCCCAGGCAGAGAGGAGGGGGAAGCTAAGAAATGGGGGCAGAGATGGAAAACAAAAAGAATGACAGAGACAGGCCAGAACCAGGAAGTGATTTCTGAAATAGAGACGGAAATGAAATGGTGCTGTGTTACCAGTTTAATTGAAAATTAGAGAGTAGCATGTTGCAGAAGAATGGAGAGGAAAAGAGACAGAGAGTGATGGAGAAAGGAGGAAAGAGGAATGATAGAACAGCGTGTAAAGGGCACACTGCCCAGTTCACCAGTGTGAAGGAAACAATATGGCTCCAGTTTCTTCTGCTCAGCCATTCTGAACTGCTGAATTCATTATTCGTGCATGTTGCGCATGTGTGCGTGACTGCACATGTTGTGTTTCTGTATTTGTGTCTGTGTGAGTGTGTTCATGTGGGTAAGTGTGTCAGTATGTGTGTTTGTACTTGTGTGTGTTTGGCGTTTTGGCAGCCTGTGCTCCAGATGCACAGGGTTGTTATTGTGTAGCGACATATTAAATGGTTGAAGGAGACATTTCTGTGGGTTTCCTGCTTGCAGAATGGGATCTCCTCCTCTCTCCTCGCTCCTCTCTGCTCTCTAGTAGACAATTACAGGATAGGATCTGCTCTCCTGGCTCAGCTGGGCTTTCAAAGGCTTACATGAATATGTCAAAATTAGCAGGAAGCTCTTGTAGCAAAAAAAAAGATGTTCTCTCCATCAGCTAAACTGGCAAGATGTCTTTCCTGGCCTTTCCAAGGCTGCTAATTTTATCTGACACACTAGCATGAAAACTATTTTCTTTTGAAATAGAACTCTTTTTTATTTACTGTATGATGTCTTGTCTCACTTATGCTTACTCTCTCCACCACCAGGTGTTCCGGGTAAGCGGAGATACAAGCGACGCGAGGTGGAGCAGATCCAGAAGGACGTGAGGAGGATGCATTCTTTGAACTTTGAGCATGTGCAGAAGATCCTCCGTGCCAAGCGCCTGCAGCGACAAGCCAAAACAGGAAACAACGTTATCAAAAGAAGGCCCGGACGGCCCAGAAAACAGCCCATGGAGGAACCAGAGCCAACTGACAGGAGAGAGGATGATCGGGTTGACAGTCTGGCTTTGGACATGTTGGCTGGTAGGAGAGGTGATGGTAGGACTCTGGGGATGCCGGTTCTGGAGAGGTGCGACAACCTGCCAGGAAGGCAGAGCCTTAGGCCCAGCTTGACCCCTGAGCCTCTGGAGTTCTCAAACCACGACTCCATCTCAGCAACTATTGAAACTGTAGTGCATCAAGCGCGATCTGTGCCTCCTCTGGCCAAGGCCGGGAAACGTAGAGGCCGGGGCCACAGCAGGGACGAGTTATGGGCTCCCTCTAGTCTATAGACGTGCAGGAGGGAGTGACTCGTCAACTGAAAGGGAACTGTGATGGAGTTATTGCTGTCTCAAGTCTATCAGATGCAGTGCCCTTAAATCTGGGACTCCTTGGTGCACTTTGACTTGTGTCTCCTCTCTGCTCTGCAGAGGAGCAGGAGGAAAGAGCACCTCCTGTGTTCTCCCTCTGTTGAACCAGACATGAGCCTTTCAAGGATTCATCGGACCTTAATTTACAATGGCACTATATGGTACTATTTGATACTGAATCTGATGCTATAAAGTGTGTGGTACTTATGATAGTTTAGAATATTATGTGATTCTTTATGTATCTGATACAGTGATGTGTATGGTACTTTATGAAACTGTATCTGAATGTGGCTTTAGCCATATATTTACCAGCAAGGGGAGGGGGGATGGTTAATATTAAACTGTGCAGCTCTGCTTATTTTTGCCTTTTTGAGGAAGCTTGTCAAAGACATGTGGGATAAAACAGCAGTAAATAAGCCACCTTACCCCATTACTTCTCCCTGTTCTCGACTCCTTTCCTTATTTGTACCTTCCTTGTTTTCTTTTACTCTTTCCGAGGAGTAACCAATAATTTCTGGAAACTCCTCACCCTTCGTCCCCCTCCCTGCTCAACGTTCACCCCAAGTTTTTAGCCCTCCCTGGTGCGTACCGCTCAACTTCATCTCCTCCCATCTTCTCCCAGTCATACTTTATATATATGCCATTGCTTGTGCTCCTCCCTCAAACTTCCCCCTGCCTCATTTATTCTCCCCCCTGCTCAGGCCTGTCCTGAGTAGGGACATCAAGGCAATATGGTGGATATAACTGTCCCAGATTGTACATAGAAACAAAATCCACTGTCGCCTGCCTTGTTCAGTGAGAAACCAGCTCATAGATGTGTACTGGCACACAGTATATCAAATAGAATTGTTGTACCATAGACAATGAAAGTTGTGTATTGTTTTATAACCAAAAACAGACATGGGTGCGACTCAAGACAAGTTTGTTTTCAGACAGAAAGAACCACATATAATCATTCATACCCTCATTTTTGTGTGTATAACCAGGGGGCATTGCATACAGGAGGAATATCAGGTGTGATTTTGGTAAACCTTAAAATTGGTTTAATGCACTATGAAAAAAACCATACACTTGCATCAATCAAATGCAGCACTTACATGCTTGTTCCAGCCTTATGTTTTGGCCTTTGATGGTGTGGATATCCATTCCAGAGAGCATGCATTATTTTAATCAATTTGTATATGCAGGCTGCGCAGCCAAAAGCGTCAAACCGAAGCCCAGGTCTGAATCCTGATTGGACAGTTCAGTTGATGAGGGCTCACAAACAGTGTTTTAAAAGTGAATCCCATACTTTCTACTTTTCAATCCAGAGTCTTGGAAATATTTTTTTGAAGGTAAATCCAGTATTTAGATTTAGAAACCAAAGTCTCAGTATTCAGTGTAAGGATGTATTATTTAAAGAATAAATCAGAGTTTGACAAACTCCATTGTGTTGGCACTAAAGTGAAGCATTCCTATATGCACTCTAGAATGTAGCCATCTTGGATTTTGTGTCAGTTTGTTAAGCCTTTGTTAAACTCTACAATGTACGCGGCTTTGGATAGTGGTTGGTATTTTCTCTCAAATAAGTATTCAGACTATAAGCAATGGATCAGTGTTTCTTTCACGACTTTAAGTTTTGTTCCAGGAGACTCTTGTCTTCTTTGGCTCGGGTGGGATTCTCAGTTGCAGCAGTTCAACTTGTGCCTTATGTTTCTTTCTCACACCAATTACATTTGACCCAAGAAATATCAAGTGGCAAAGAGTGCCCCAGAAATTGACCCCAAATATTCATGATTGTGCATATGATTCATGTGTCTTAGTCATCAGAGCCCTGACACTGCCTGTGTCCCTTCACAGCTTCCATAGTCAGCATACTCTATCGCCTGGCATCCCGTCTGTCTCCTCTTTTCCCACTATTCTGGCCCATTTCACTGTAACACAACTAAAAGGGCTGGACTTATGGATTACATATGATAAAACTGAATTAATTACACACATGTACAGGCCTCTGTACCACTCTACTGCAGTGGTGGAGACAGAAAGGTTGACCATACCACGTGTGTTGCTATCCAGAGATATTGATCCTACTCAATGTCCCAGATACAACTGAACATCATTTAGTCTGACCAGTTTTTTACCAGTTATTTACAACATACAATCGGGATACAAAGGAGGAACAGAGGGGGGTGCCATGGAAACCACATTCTCATACATTGTTGTTTGCTATGCATCAGGCCATGCCTGGCGATGACCTTAAAAGGAATTTCTGTTCTGGGTCCACCCTTCGACAAAGAGAAATAAGTGGTCTTATTTGCTTAATAAAATGAATTCATGTAACACGAATTGTGAATAATACCAGTAATAATTTGTAATAAGTTGTGCAGAAAGTGACTATCATTTCATGAAAACTATAGTTACTGCAGCGCTATGCAGTACAGCCTTAACCAGATGTTAACCTACAGTATTGAAGTGTTTGTTGTAAATAGTGTTAGTATGTCCATCCTGCATGGATACTGGTTGGGCTCTGCTATCTGGGACTGTCTCCTTAAACCACAGTGGACCTTCTTTCCATAATAAGACTGCTTAAGATCAAAAAATGTTAAAGGAATTTCTACAGTAATTATTTGTTTAACAAATTCGGCTGTCCATTGACGGTCCTTGCTCCAGTCCATTAAATTACACAGAATGCTAAAATGATTAGCCTCTTCACACCATTAAAGTTTGGAGGATATTAACCCCATTGTCGTGTACCTGACCAAAAATAGGAATCCCTGCTGACATGCAGCTTTTTCGCCTGCAGCCAATCGGGGCAGTGCAGTAGCATAAAGAGAAAGCAAGAAGGTTGTGGGTAAGCTCTCAGAGGAAATAGCCAAAAATACACTTGTCCTAATGTTAGTGTGCTTAACCTTGCTTTTCTGAAAAACTGGTTGGGTCTGCAGTCTGTTGTGGTGAAGATGAGGTCTAGACATGTGGTTTTTAAGGTGTAGAGACTACATGCTTGGCAGCTTACTCCTCCATACTGTGGTCAGGCAGCGGTCTCTGGTGTAAGAGTTAAGGTGTTGACCCCAGGTGTTGTCTGTCCTGTCTGTCTCTCCTACCAGCCAATGCTCCGGTGCCTTCTAACACTGACAAGTATTGTCCTAATCCAGAGCTTTCACTCTACACAGAGGCTGCAGAGGGGATGTGGCCATGATAAGGGTCAGAGGTACCTGTTGTTTTACTCTGTTCAGCAGCTAATCTGGACCAGTGACTACAGTAGGCCTCAAGTACTGATGTGAGGGTCTTTTATGTTGTCTTTGGTCTCAGCATCAAGGGCAGCGCAGCAGTGTTTGACCTTCTATCAGTGTTTGGGGTGTATTAACTGTAATCCACATTTAACATTAACTAACATTGGATATAATGGCACCTAAAATGTTCCGACCCCTCCCCCCCACCCCATTCCCTCTGAAGCATACTGTGATGAGTGTACTACACATGGAGTGAGGGGTCACATGAGACAGAGCCTCATTAATGTACATGTCGTCATCCTCACAGCATACGTTACAGTTCTAAGCTATAATGTTATTCAAAGCTGAAAGTGCAGATAAAGCATTGAGAAAACCAATAAATGTACTTCTTCAGAGCACAAAGTGAGCTCTTCTAACAGTGTGGGCATATTTTAGTTTGTATACATAGTGTATTTGAACCTTTTTCTAGAGTGGGTTTCCTTTATTTGCATGCTCAACTTGATTGTATGCATAAATATTTTAGACAAGCCGAAAAGTTGAATTTCAATTGAATTTGGAGCAAGACTTGTACATTGTTTGATATGTTTCTTTTTGTAATGGATTTTTTAATTCATGAAGCATTTTTGTACATTGTATGAATATTAAAAACTGCAAATATTTGACATATAGAGTAAATACTAGATGCGCATGCATATGCATATATCCTTCACAGTATGTATGTGTAATTGTACACATATATTTTGTATTTGCATTTGCTGGCATACAGATATATGTCTTAAGCACATATATACATGCAATATATATGTATATCCATGTCCGCTGGCATGCTTTTGGTCATGTTTATCTCTCATGATCTTTGTAGGTTCTTTTTTTGTTTGTTTGTTTTTTTTTTATTTCTCTTTCCTCAGAGAGAAAAGCTCATTCTTTTGCTACCCTTCTGTTGGCTGGCAGCTTTGAGCACTTATTAAAAAGAACTACAGTTGAAGTTGTTCCTGTTATCCATTGTGTGAAATAATAAATGACTTTATTGACAGCTTATGGTTGCACATATTTTTCTTCTTGATGTAGAAATGTAATATCATGAACTCCTGAAAACTGGTTTGTGACATACAAAGATAGGACTGCTTAACAGGCTAAAAAGTAATTTTCAGGCTGGCTTAGAAAGTGTGCGTGTGGGTGAGTATGTGAAGCCTGCATATGATATGTGGGAGCTAGATTACAGAAGGGTTCGCTGCACTGTTGGTGCTGAATGTCAGTAGGTCTCAGTGAATGAGTGCTGCTCCACTATGTGTTCGCTCATTGCGGTTAAAAGAGAGGGAATCCTCTCATCAGATTATGCCACAGCCTCATTCAGTCACACTCACACACGCTCACACACACATACCTACACACTCTTACTCGTACTTGTTCATCAGCCAAGCCTACATCTCTAAATCCTGCCCGCACTAGCCCATCAGTGTCAGTTCAAGGTGGGCTGGGCTGTAGGCTGCTCCCTTATTGGACAGAGCTGAGTGGGAAGTGCCCCACTATTGGCTGCTGCCAACTAGTAAAATTCTTCTGTTACCATGGTTGCAGGGTGAGCTGCCCAAATGTGTCTCAGTGTACCGAGTGGTGCTGATGGAACTGTTGGCATCCCCGGTGTTATGCTGAAAAAAAATCCCTCTTCTGATGGAAGTCAGGGCTGCAGAGAGGCTGCACCCAAATCACTCTCCACTGATGCCTGTAAATGAGCCCACACGGCCCCACTCCACCTCCAGCACCAGAGAGAGGATGAGACAGATCACCAGGGCTGTGATCACCATGAAACAGCACAGAAAAACACATCCTGCATGAAGGATGTACTGTGGAGCCAGAGCTGCTCTCAAAAGAGGAAAACAGGATCATCAAACTGAGGGACAATGCGATAGAGAAATTCTCACCATATTTAAAGCCATACGTAGTTTCTTTAAAAAGCACTGGTATACCGCACAAGCCAAAGGTACAGTGTATATATACAACACCGTGGTGATTATCAGAATATATGCGTTGCGCACAGAAATCACAAGTAAATTCAAAATGACTGCCTGAATAGGTTATCAACAGGGACATTTTGCTCATGAAAAGTAAAGCAAACCATAAACAGTACATACTTTATTTTATTTTATTTTATTTAACCAGTAGAAAACCACATTGAGATTAAAAATCTCTTTTTCAAGTGTGTCCTGGCCAAGATCAGCAGCAGCACATTCCAGAAAAGTCACAAACAACACATAATTCTAAAACATTACAACATATCATGGGTTTCAGAACAAAAGTCATCATTCAAAGCATCTACAAACTGAAGCATCTTCCTCAAGATCCTTCAGTCTGCTTTTTACATATAGTTTTGAACATTCTCTCAGATAGCTAACTCGACTGCTGGCGCCCCCATGCAGCACAAAAGAAACCTTGGAAATGAATGACATTAGGAGATTTGTCCTTTTTACTTGATGTCACACTAACATGCAAAATCTTTTTAAGCTATTGAGCAACATCTATGGGAAATCTTATCAACCACATGTTAAGTGACATCCCTCCTTGTTTTATATTGTGGATATATCAGCAGGTGTTGAAACACTCACCTGGTGTGATTCCTTGTTGTCCCCACCCAGCTGGCTTCCTCTGTAGAAATGTAGAGCTAAGATGGATCAAAGACAAGCTTGGGGGGGGGGGGGGGGGGCTTTGGCTTTGAACAGAATTCATGGTTTACTGTGATTAAACTCATCATCTTTGTTAACAGATAAACACATAACAGGGTGAAATCTTGGATTAACTTCGCCAACCTCTGACCCTATGTAAAAGTTTCTTAAAGGCCCTGTGAGGAGTTTTGAAATGGCTGAGAAACAGACTTAAAATGATACTGATGCCTCTTTATAACCTCCAATAGCAAACAAGTCCATCAGCAGCAACACTGGCACCTTCTCTGTTATAATTTTTAATGTCTGAAACCACCCTGAGGGGGTAGGTGTCAGACCAGATGATGGACATCTTGCTTCAGAAACAGCCTTTATTTGACTGTTTTCATGGAAAATAATCACATTGCCTGATAAAGTTGACTGTTGAAGACAACAGGATGAGGTTTTTGTTGAAAACACTACTTTTGCATGTATAGGACAAGAGATAAGAGGTATCACTTTGTCCACAAGGGGGGCGCCAGAATCGATACAAAACAAAAAATCCTCACAGCAGCTTTAATTTGGAAAAATTTGTATTAGATCATAATATGTTTTGAAGTCACAACACGTCTCCTGTAAGAAAGACTGTACCTAGATAATGGCCAGCTAACGACATATTTATCACGCTGTCTGCCTGTAGAAGAACAAACTGAGAGTGCATCTGTTTCCCTAATATATATATATATATATATACAGTATATAAAACTGACTCACAATCAAGCTTGGCTTCACTTTCCTGGTATAGTCAGGCTGATAAAAGCCACTGACTGCATAAAATTGGATGACGTGTCTCCACCTACACCCACTTTGAAAAAGTGATGCCAAGTACCCAAGCTACAGTCGCTGACAAGTTGCTTTAGAGTCTGGACAGTATATGCTGGCGGAGTCAGGCTGTTGATGTCCCATCCCTTCAGTAAACCAAACATCACATTTAACCGACCAACAAAACAGCCAAGTAATAGCTCCATGTGTCATTCTGAAGAGGACACTCACAGTTATGGAAAGGTAAAAATAAATAGCATTCGTTATTTTCTCTTCACATACACCTACTACAGTATGTGCACAGCACCACTAGAGCCACATCTGTCAACAGCTCTGTTAAACATGACATTGTACCTCATTTTTGGCATCAAATAATAAAATTAAACTCAACTTCTCGGAAAAAAAAAATTTGGACATAAAACCTAACCGTAAGAACTATTTGTAAAAAAAATGTGTTTGATAAAAATTCTTTGATGTGTATTTTGATTTTAAAGTTTAACCCATATACCATCTGTTAACGTGGAGGAGGTGTGCTTTGTGACCCATACTCCAGCAGATCAGATGAAGGCGCTCCAAATCTTTTGACTTAACAACAGCTGTCATGTTGTCCACTTTTTTATACAGTCTATCATGGAAGCCAACAAGAAGCTAGGGTCACTCAGACTATGTTCAGGTACAGACATACAGTATGACCACAGTATGACAACAGCCCCATTGATGCTCACAAACAGCAAGATGAGTGCCCCAAATATTTACCTACATTCAATAAATCTGTGTTTTTGGGAGGAGCTTGAATTTGTTTTCAAAGTGTGTCACAGATGGATTGGGTGAGCTTTTGTTAATTTAAATTTTGAATAATAAATTCTTCATCCCAAATTCAGCTGACTTCAGAAGCCCTGAATAAATGAGTGTTTCACCATGGAGTGTGCCCAGACACCAAACTCACTTTTTCACATCTGCTGCATAACTGTTTGAAGAAGCAGTAATCAATCAGTGGTTTGTGCTGGCTTTTGGAAATTCATTTTCATGTCTCTGCGCATTAATTCACCAATGATCATGTCAAAACTCAGCCAAAACTAAACCTTTTTGAACCAAGGATTTACTGTGATTTCTGTCAACTCTATGATGAGCCCCTCGTGTCTCCTGCATGGTGTGGGGACACAAATTCTATGCAGTCTCAGGGCTATAACTGTCCATGCAGGTCCTCATTTGCCATCACTGTTTTTTGGAGTAGGACCAGGAACTTAGAAATGAGATCCAAATGTCTCTATATTTAAATATTAAGTCAGTTCTTCATAGCCCTTTGTGAAACACTATTTTTCCTGTGACAATTTCAAACCAGTTTTGTCACTATGTGTTAACAATTTTCTCCAAGTCTTAATTAAAATTTGCAACAGGATGCCTGAGTATGTGCCAATGAATATCAGTGACTGTTTGAGGCACGTCCACAGCCACACAGAGCACAAACACATTAGACAGAGCCATAAATTTACAACAGATAGTCCTGCAGTCCAGCCAACTAACCAGGAAGCCTGCCATCTAACCAAGCATCCCCTCCATTTATCTTTGTCGCTGTTTTCAGAGGATGACTATTGCTTGTGTTTATGAAGATGGATAGAGCAGGCAACATCTAAGCACACCCGCTTCTCTTAGTCTCCCTTCTCTCTTTTTCTCCTCTGCACAGTGATGGCAGTGTTTGGAGACACCATCTGGTGGTGAAAAGTATGAGTGCATCTCAGACCCCTTCAAAAATCCTGCTGTCACAGCCACAGGACAGAGAGCATGATCACTCACTGCAGGAGAAGAAGCAAATGTGACAGGTACATACATGTAGGTTTCCATTTCAAAACAAAGAAAAGGAAAAAAATGTTTGGATTTGAATGATAGAAATGTGAACTTTGACCTCTCGATAGTCAAACCTCCACAGCTCAGTGCTTTATTCATGGCTCTACTCAAAAGATCAGTGCAGGAATTATTGTAGCTGAAAGTTGGTCATGTCTGTGTCTTTGTGTGGTGCAGAAAAAAAAAAAAACACACCAGAGATATAACACAATGTGTTCTGCATGGAGCCGGCCACTGTTGCCACGGTGACAGTGTGACTCATGGCAGTTTGATTTGGATTTAGAGCGGGGCTGTCTTAAATGTGTGTGTGTGTGTGTGTGTGTGTGTGTGTGTGTGTGTGTGTGTGTGTGTGTGTGTGTGTGTGTGTGTGTGTGTGTGTGTGTGTGTGTGTGTGTGTGTGTGTGTGTGTGTGTGTGTGAATTCTGTGTGTGCATGAGCATGTTAGAAATATACCTGCCTGTATATAAATAAAGAGGTGAGAGTAATATAGGATTATATTCGGGTGCTGGTGGGATGACAAAAAAGAAAAAAAATCTGAAAAGGAGAATTTTCTAAACGCAGTAGTGGAGAGTAATTGTCCAACCCTCTTATGTCTGCTCGGTCACAGTTAGAGCCTTTGTTAGCAGATTGGCTCTGCCTTAGTCTTATTAATGATGCCAACACTTAGGTAATGTGCCTTTTTGATGAGAGTAGGCCACTTAATCTCTCTATTCAGGCTCCATCTTGCACACACACGCACATACACACACTCTTTCTTTCTCTCACACACACCTCCCCCTCAATCCTCCTAATAAGCTGTCTCTCTGTCTCCTGTAATTTGGCAGACGAGTCTATTATATGATACAGTCATATTTTATTAATGGACCCCCGTAGCGAACACACACACCCCTTGGTGGAGGAGATTATGTGACGCACAGGGAGCGTGTCTCTGTGTTAAAAATGATTTCAGCTTCTCGGTTAGTTTTCATCTGCACCGTTTGTCTGCTGTGTTGTTAGCACCGGGCTGGAAAGCAGAACCACAGGCATTCCTGCTGAAGTTGGCACTGTTCCTCCACACTTCATTACACTTCCATCAGCTCGGTGATAGCATGGAACAGTGCGGCTTCAAAAGGCCGAAAACTGCAAAATAAAAGGCAATGTTCAATTATGGAGTTAAACATTTGATGGAAATATTCTTCTTGTCTCCGTCTCTCTCTGTCTCTTTCTCCTCCTCAGTGTTGTACAGATAATTCATCCCATATGTTTCAGCAGTGCCAGGCATTTCAAGCTCCGTGCTGAACAACACTCCTCCAAACTACCGCCTCAGTGATGTATCATCCAACACATGTGCTATCCCTAACCCTCACTCTAAGTTATGTTAAGCAAGTTTGTTTATTATGTCCATCTAAGTTTACAGCGTTAGAAAGCTAGAATTTGTTAATTAGTAAGTAACGCAAAGTACAGCTGAACAAGTTTAGCTCATCAGTAGCTCTGAAGGCATTTGGGGATAATGGGAGGTCTTATATGGTTTGGTTGCTTCATTGTAGATGTTCCTTATTTTATATAAAAAAAAAATCCTTACTTACTTTTGTGCATTGCCTTTACACTGCTTGACAAAAACCTGCACCCAAATTGACTTACGCACTTGTTACTCGTACTGATCTTGTTTCCTCTTGTCTAGATCTTTGCTTGTGTTGTTCTTGTTCTTGTATGCACTTCGCTTTCGATAAAAGCGTCTGCTAAAAGACATTGTAACATTGTAACATTGTAAAGCAAAGGACTGCAATGTAATCTTTGATCTGATGTGGTCACCAGAGGTGTCAAAGTATTCACATTCATTACTCAAGTAGAAGTATAGATACTAGGGTTTACAAAGACTTCTGTAGAAGTTGAAGTATCAACTCAAACTTTTTACTCAAGTAAAAGTGTAAAAGTACTGGTTTCAAACCTACTGAAAGTATAAAAGTAAAAGTAATGTAACAGGAAAAATGTCATTAAGGACATAAGCTTAGGCTGCGCCACAGGGGCCTATAGTGCACTACCCCACCTCCCAAAAAAAATGTTTTCTTAAGGCCATAATGACTATAATGTTATATTAATATGTTAATGTTAAAATATTTGGTTGCCCCTGTTTCAGACCCATTTATGCCCATTGAAAATGAAAGTATTTTAGTACAATGCAAATACATTAAAGAACCATATATATGTACAACTGAGCATTAACGTGTTTCAATGGAGCGGAAGATATGATGACTAGTTGCCCATAAGTATTGTTATGGTGCAAAAAAGTCAAACCTCACAGGTTTGTTGCCTTCATTGGAATGTAAATGTACATCCAAGCATCAAGCACTCACACACATTCAAGACCCGGAACTGCTAGTGTTGACCAATAGGGCTTGCTCAACACGAAGGCTAGATTGCTTTAAACTAATCTAGGTTAGCCAAAATGGGGTTTTTTTATGTTGACAAGCTGGAATGAAAACAAGCCGAAATGAAACAGGAGTAATGAGACTATTTTCAAAAAAGTACAGATAATTGTGTGAAAATGTAAGGAGTAGAAGTAAAAAGTCAGCTGAAAAATAATTACTCAAGTAAAGTATAGATACCCAAAATTTCTACTTAAGTAAGGTAACAAAGTATTTGTACTTACTGGACACCTCTGGTTGTCACTTAATGAGAAGTTGATTACAGTTTATCTCAATCAGGACACAACTGTGTGTCTGTATTTAATTTCAGTTGGCAAATGTGAACGTCGTGGAGGAGCTAAAGCTTAAGTCAGAGGACAATCAAAGTCATCAGGATTCATCCTCTGAGAATCATGAACTGGTTGGCCTAACATAAACAAGAAGGTCAGAGATTTTAGGATATTCTGTGTTTACACTGTTATGAAGTACTTTATTGTTAAACTGTATATGATTTATAGTATATAATATATAATACAAAAGTAATCTGTTGGTATTCACTCTTGATACGGTATGTTTGATGTGACAATAGTCAGCCTCTCTCACTCACAAATTCAAATTTCACTTTAATTAGGCTTTAGTGACATCAAAGTCAGCATCAACAATATTACACACTCTCTCTCTCTCTCTCTCTCTCTCTCTCTCTCTCTCTCTCTCTCTCTCTCTCTCTCTCTCTCTCTCTCTCTCTCTCTCTCTCTCTCTCTCTCTCTCTCTCTGTCTCTCTCTCTCTCTCTCTCTCTCTCTTTCTCTCTCTCTAACTCTCTTTCTCTCTCTCTAACTCTCTTTCTCTCTCTCTAACTCTCTTTCTCTCTCTCTAACTCTACTGTCTCTCTCTCTCTCTCTCTCTCACACACACACACACACAAACACACACACACACACACACTGGTCAGTTTATAAGACTGCTTGCTGCTCAAAGGATGAAAGAAAGAAAAAGTCTCCAACAGCAAACACACTCAGTCTTTATTAAATTTGCATATTTATAGAATCCATCTTCTCATTGAGGGCAGATATGTGTGCCTTAAAGCACTTCTCCTGCACACTATTACACAAGTTTTGCCAAGAAATATGTTTCAGAGTAAAATGAAATCATTTTTTAATATAATTATACTATCATGATACTGGATGGATAATCATAAATGTGCTTCTTGGGGCCGACTGAGTACATCTGCATCATTCCTCACCCCTTTAATCTGTAGTCTTATCCAAGTCTCGATGAAAAAGCTCCTTCCAAACAAGCAGTAGACAGTTAGACCCTGTTGTTTTAGTCTTTTGGAGGAGATGAATAAATTAAATTTATTATACTATACTTTCAGTTCCTCTCTTTAGCTGCGGTGGCTTGTCTTCAACAAGGTCAACAACAAGAAGTATTACTTGATATTTAATACTCAAGGTAACAGTAAGAAAAGAAACAATGATTAAAGGGCTTTATTGCAACATTTGTGTGTTTATGCTAATGTTACCCGAGTAAATCTTCACATAGGCAAACATATCTGCCTCCATGCACACATCTATGAGTGTTTTTGGCATGTGTGTACACATTAAGAAGCAGAGTGAAGCTTTGAGCTGTCAGGTAAACTTGCAGGTTTGACACTGTGTGACAGTCACAACTAACACGCTGAGAACACACGACTAGTCAGAGTCAGCAGACTGAGACTGAGTGGCTGCTCATTAGACACATTTTGACAATATTTGGTTATGAACCAGTGTATAGAAATAGTCACAGGCAGCCATCAGATGTAAACACCTGTGCAAATCCTTTGGTGTGTCAACAGAAGAGTGTGTGTGAGAAAGAGAGAAAAGAGACAGCTAAATTTGGTATGCCCCAGGCAGGTTTAAGAAAAAAAAAAGATGACAATGTTTATGTTTAGAGAGAAATACTTGCTTTACATACATTTATGATCATGTTTTAATGATTTTGATACATGCCTGATGTTTGAAAATAATGCATATAGCCTCTGGGCTTGCATGACAGATAAAGAAAAATGAAGCAAACAAACATGAATCAAAGTCTGTTATAATACTTTGCCCCTGATAAGTGGGTCATGTTGTGTTTTTGAGAGCTAAATGTGTGTGCTCTATAGAGGCAGTAGGTACAGTCTGACCTCTGCAGTACATCTGTGAGGGACCTGTGGTGTGTTCTTTTTTGTTGTTGTTTTAGTTCCCTCACCAGCACATTACATAACTGCATTATCATTTTTCATCCTCTGCCTCTCACCGTCTGACTGACATAGCAGGCGGAAATACAGATCCAAACAAGGCGATGATAATGACTTCTCCTTTCTTCTGATGAGTCTTTTTGTCACCTCATGTCTTGCTGTTTTCTGTGTAGTCTCTGCTGTCTTCTTACCAAGCTGTCTTTCTCTCTTTTTCTTCACCACACCACAAGTTGGTTTGCTTCTGCACCCAATGTGGTTCGCTGCCTTTCCATTAGTTCATTTCCCTCTTGCTTTGAGAATGCGCTTGCATGTTGCGTGTATGCGCGTGTGCAGGGTATGAATGTGTGTGTTTCTCTGTGTGCATGACTGTGCACATGTGCATGTGTCTCCTGAGTCTCAGAACAGTATTATTGTAAACATATCATTTGATGGGGAGAGCGGTTCAGGTTGTTGGCCGGCTGCCCCGCTTTCATTTGGAACAGAGCTGCCAACATCTGGACTGTGTCAACACTCACCACAGTGTGTGTGTATGTGTGTGTGTGTTTGTGCATGCATTGGGGTCCCTGCCCTGGCCCCAAAGCTGTCAGCCATTGGATGGGGAACAGATTTGCTCAGATTAATCAAAGGTGTAGCGTTAATAAAATGAGCTGTGCTCCTCCATGCCTCAAGGCGGCCATTTTGGGAGGCTGGAAGAGCAGTCTCCTTTCTTCTGAAGTCACACACATCATGCAGAGGTACACGGACACGACCTCGGATGGAGTTTCTGCAGAAACAGTGAAAACTGGACAAAAAATGTAAGCATATAAAAGGTGTAAACTGTCTTGTTCTTGTTTGTGGTTAATTCGGCATTTCACACACTACAAAGATAAACAGTGCTGAGCTCCCTTTAGACAGGCAATGAATTTGATACTGTACTTATCATGAGAGAAGCCCAGATAAGAATCTGTGGCCACCCAGAATGTAAAACCCACAAATCCAAAAGAGACACATAAAACACTGTGTCATTTATAAAGTGAGAAATGTGCAGCAGCCTTCTTCATTAATTTATTTAAACTCAGGTCAGGATGTGCAGCAGCCAAAGATTCAGGACTCACAAAACCTGCTGAGTGGGACCAGACTTACCTCTTTAATTTATGTGACAGCAGATGGATTGGAATAATTGCAGTGCACACACTGCGATGATGGGCTGTGAGTGTGAGTGTGTGCATGTGTGTGTGTATCTGTGTGATAATCTAGAAAGACAGAGAGAGAGATGCAGGAATTATTTCAACTACAGGCTTGTTATTTTAACATCTCCCCTTCATAACTCTTACCGTAAAGTTTTGACTGTTATTGTGCAAAGTGGAGGCAAGCGTTTCCTTCCTTTTGCGGTGGAGTAACTCCATCTCAAAACACACACATACACACATCATACAAGAACTGTATATAATCTTGTGGTTTCTCCAACCATGAAACAAACGCTTTGCCTTCTGCAAAACATTCAGTCCCCTCATTGCTTTTTTTGTTACCCAAACTCAACCCCTGATGCTGTCTGTGTTTTTATGTTCAACTTTTTGTGCATGTGCATTTGTGTGTGCATGCATGTTAAAAACATGTGAGTAAATCTATGTTCATAAATCTGACACTGCTGTAAGAGTGGCTAATAATCTCTGTCCAAACTTCAGCAGCAGTCTGGGCTGTTGGCTCTGGCTGGCCATCTGATCCAGCCTCTCTGGGCTGCAGATATGTGACTGTAGAGCAGTGTATTATGGGTAGTAGTGCTGGGCTGAGATGTATTTGGGTTGGCTGGCTGAGGGGATGAAGCCTGTTTGCCTACTGGGGCTGAAGACTCTGCAGGGGGGCCCTTCTTAATCTGCTGCACCATCCGACAGCTTAATTAGTGTTTCACTGCAGCACTCACATTCAGTCTGCACACACTCACACACTCGTTTCTCCTCCTACCACATGCACGCACACACACACACACACACACACACACACACACACACACACACACACACACACACACAGGGACATAGCTTGTTAGTCTAATAAAGAGCCATTAGAAGGTTAAATGTGGGTCTCATTAAAGATTAGTCATTTGCGAGCATGCATAATAAGACTCTCTTGTGTGATTGTGATAACTGCTCATATTGCTGTGAAAGTGAAGAACACAGTTAACTCATGCTACGCTAATTTAGCATAGCACAGCCTGGGATTTGGCCCGCCTCCTGCTGTGGAAACAAACACCCAGAGAAATGGCTACAGTCACTTCCAGTCAGTATCTATAGGCTTAAATATCATTACATGATGGTGTCTTTATGTTGTGGCGGCGCTCTACACACTGTAAATTGTTTGAGATGATTTTGAAGTGCAGTGATCCAAGGAGGCTTAAAGAGAAAAGCCTTGAGCAGGATAATCTGTGTGAAGAGGAGTACAGATTAGCTTGAATGGATTTGGAAGCCCTGGTGGAGGCTTGGACCAGAAAGCTGTATTGAAATGTCAGAGATAATAATTTTACTTCTCTGGTTTCTGAAGATCTTCGTGCTAATGCCTCCACCATCTGTGGAGCAGTGGACGTCCGTCATTGCAAGAGAGGGAGAGGGAGAAAGAGAAATCTGGCGTGCCATTAAAATACTCGCTCTTTCCAGCCCTCATCAAGCCCCATCTGATCCAAACTGTGTTCTAGTCTTTACATGGACTCTAATAACATTATTCTCCTGGTCACGGCTGCATAGAAAACAGATGAGCAGGGGCCATAAAAGGGGGAAATCAGTTTTCAAAAAGGAATTAAAATGTTGGAACTGACAATGTTTTGACTTAGTGGAGAAAGCCTCCAGGCAACTAGAGTTTGAGAAAGAAGCTGTGAGAATGTCAAACAGCAGACTGCTCTACTGACTCAAGACATGGATTAGCCATCTGAAGCCTTGTTTAAGGAGTTACTGTATCACTGATCAGCCCGTGACTAACCTAACAGTGTAAAACAAAGTATTAGCTGCTTATCAATTAGAGAGAGTCCCCTAAAGCTGAAAACTGACCAACAAATTCAACCCAATCTCTGTCTTCATAAATATTTCAGTCAAACTCTGATACATCATTAAAACATCACATTTAAATAAACTCTGCTTTTGTGTTTTTTTCAAGTTTTTGAAGTTGATTTCAGGGACATCTGTGACTGTTAATTTGCATTTTTTTAAACACTCACAGAAAAAAAATCCCTTAATTGTAAATGCCAAATTCAATTCCTGTGAGGCATGATGGGCGCTGTTCACAGCCATGTTGTTTGGAGTCATACAATGATTTAATTTTAGTTGGAAGTTCATTTCTCTGTCTGTCTGTTTAATAATTTAATCTTCACTACTTTTTTAGCATGTTTTTTTATCACAAAAGGCAATTTTGTGTGTTTTTTCCTCATTATTATAATTCATTTTGATTGTTTATTTGTTGACAGTGTTTGTTCATTGTAAAATCGTTAACATGGGTGTTAATTTGTCATTCTCTCCTGCTACACAGCCCCGACTTGTCCTGAAGTTATTCATCATGTCTCCACTATTTAATGTTTATGATAGTTGGTGTAATGACTGTGTGGTTTTGTCGTGCTGTCAGTGTAAATGTGTGTGTGTTTGTGCTAGAGCAATTAGTTTTGAGTGACACTTTGTTGCTTCCCTCGCAGGGAAACTTGCTAATTTACTATCTCTCTCTGAAACAGATGCCACATTATGCCTCCATCACACAAACATACATCTGCCCAAATGTGCTTCAGTCAGCTGTCAGGGAATTTTACTCACCAAGTGTTGACACCTCTAACTGAGTTTTTCACTGTTTTCGTTCTCTGTTTTTGCTTAATTGAGGTTCTGCTGTAATTACAATGAGTTATTGAGTAGAAGTGTAATTTAAGTAGTAGCCTATATTAGTTAGGTCCTCAGTCTTCCACCCCCTAGTGGCTGCTGTTGTAACACCTTAAAGGGCTCTGCTTCAGGGATATATTTCTGAAAAATAATTCAAAGAATTGGCCCTTTAATCCTGTAGTCAGTATGCACAAGCACACATTTATATTTATGTCACACATTTCTGCCACCAGAACAGGAAGTAATCATTATTAAAAGTAACAGGTCATTATTTCAATCACAAGATGAATTTTTCACATTGAGCAACCAAGCATGTCACTGTTGTTAACATACACAGTCAGAAACTACCAAGATCTCATGTTTATGGTGCACTTCTGACTTGAAGTAAGTATGTGTGTGTGTGTGTGTGTGTGTGTGTGTGTGTGTGTGTGTGTGTGTGTGTGTGCACACGTGTGTGTGTGCACACGTGTGTGTGTGTGTCACGAAGAGTTGGTTTGGCTCGGTGCCATGCAGCTGGAAGCCATCATAGAACCAATTACTTTCTGTCTTTTGCTCTCCTTCGCTCTCGCTCTTTCTTCTCGTTCTCTTCATCTCTCTCTTCTGCTCCCACTTTCCTCTGTCTGTCTGATTTTAATTCTGCAGGCCTGTCTCTGTTTGAGCCAAAAGCTTTCTGCACAGTTAACCCTTTGTTCCACACGCACTCACATTTTCCTTACACTAACTTATATCACCACCAAACACCCTTACTCCACCTTTACCCCATCGATCCCAGTGCAGTTGTTTGTCTAATCATCTCCACCCTCCTCAACACCCATTTTCATGAGGCAGTTTCAATGGTTGTGTCTTCTGCTCATATTGCTTAACACCCTGGCTTATTGATTCAGGTGTGAAATGTTTGTAAGCCTGCATGTCTCGCCATCACGGACCAATTTACAGTAACTTGTTTGAGCTGTAACTCATGTCATGAGTGAAGGGCAGCAAGAGTGTAAACACTGATTACAGATCATGTACTGAATGAATGTGTCACCAGAGAGAGAGAGAGAGAGAGAGAGAGAGAGAGAGAGAGAGAGAGAGAGAGAGAGAGAGAGAGAGAGAGAGAGAGAGGCAGTGAAGGATGTAGGAAGTAGGAGAGTTAACAGTATAAACAAATGAGGAGTGTAATGAGGATAAAGCACTGCTGTGAACAAGCAAGCCTTTGTCTTTACACATACCTGCTCTGCACACACACACACACACACACACACACACACACACACACACACACACACACACACACACACACACACACACACTCACATAAACAGCTGTATCATGTTTTGGATTTCTGGGAAGTGCGGTTCACATAATATTCAAGAAGAGAAACAAATTTCAGCACTCTAGTTAAAAGACAGAGATTGAGAATTGTGAAGACAATTTTCAAGTGGCAATGCAAAACTAGACTTTTCTCTCTACCTGATTATCTCTTTCACAAAACAAAATAGGCAAAAAAAAATGCACAAAAACAGACAATGATTTTTTAAGTATAAAAGAATGCTTCACCAGTTTTTTTTCAGGGTGTCAAAACAAATTTATGTAACTGGTTAATTTGTTTCCAGCAAAGAAGAACACATTGTATAAAAAGCCCATGAACTACAAGTACGTTCTTGGTATTTAACTTTTAAATGATTTAACATAATCTTTCATTTTGTTTTTCATTGGCAACCCCTATTGGCAAAGTGATACCAAAGTAGAAAAAAATCCTCCTGCTGTCTTTTAACTCCCCAGTAAATCCCTTAGTGAATCTTGAAAATGCAAATAAAGGAGCTTCTGATCTGTGCGCTGTGACTCACACTGTCTGGAAATACAGTTACGACACGTACAGACCGGTACAGACATTAAATTGCTTTAAAAATGTTCAATGTTGTTGCTGATGCTAGTTTTTCTTTTGTAACATTGATATTGTTTCAGTATGTTTCAGGGGCAATTCTAGGATCGGATGTTTAGGGGTGCTGAAACGTGCAAGATACATTCCACTGTTTTGTACATTTTAATGCAATTTCATTCCCACATTTGTGAAAGAAAAGTATTACACTTTTTTGGAAAGTCTGTGACTAAATCATAAATCTGATAAAGGTTATTTAAATGCTGAGCCACAGCAAAAGAGACATGGATTGGAATCATAAAAGAAACATATGGTAACCCTAATTTCTGGGGAAAGACAACTCATTTTGATACAGCAGCTCCTCAAATTATACTGTACATAAACAGTATGTTTGTTTCTGGAGTAAACCAGCCCCCTAAAGTGGGAACCGAAAATACACAAAAATGACATTGGAGTTATTTTTTGGACTTTCATTTGAAATGCAATGCACAACATGTAAAACACGATGGAGCTTCTGTATTTTTGCTGTTAAAATATTACGTTTCAACCAAGTACTGTATGGTTTCGAAACTTTTCTAGTTTGTTAAAAAGGACATACACCCCAAAAATGGGCTAGAAACACCTATGGTATGTTTCATAACTGGCTAAAAACTTCTCACAGGAGCTTTAACGGATGTTGGCTCGAAGGGCAAAGCCACTGTTTTTAGAATTTAGTCCACCGACAAAAAAATCACATAAAAGTGTGACTGTCACAGCTCTGACAGAGGCACATCTACAGTCCTGGGGTTCTAGCAGGTTTTTAACCCTCCCATACCTGAAAATTGTCAAAACAATCCTAGGCCCCTCCCCCAAGTTATTTTTTGGATGCAAAATATTATGAAGTGAAATCTGTAATATATAGATATATGGAGACATTAAGCTTGCATCTTCTAAAATAATTGTTTTCGTTTAATCATATTTTTTTAATTAACTTTATGATTTCAGTGAGTGATAATGACCTTTGACCTTTGCAGCTTGTACAATATAATTTCAGGGATGTGTATTCTGAGTGGGATTTTAATTTGTGGCACAACTTAACACGGTTTAGTGTTGGACTTACCAACAGTGTCAAACTGATTCAGGGAAAACAGCTGATTATCAACTGTGTTGTAAAGATCACAGATGGCTAATTTTAGCAATGATGATGTTAATTGCTAATGCGGTGGACACATTGTGTTGACACATATGGAGGATAAAGACGATGATATGATGAAGAAGAGGTGTGTGGAACTGAGCTGCATTTCTAATTTAAGTAAGCATGTTGAGCTGAGAGTGAGCTACTTCTTAAATGTGCTGTGTGCCTCAGGCTCACGTCAGCAACAGCTTGTAGGCAGCTGCTAGCCAGCGGGAGTTGTGTATGGTTGCTTTTACAGAGATGTTTGATAAATCTGCTCTACTGTAAAGTATTCAACTCAAGTAGTGCCACAGTCGTGCTCACAGCTGAGGGAGTATCTGAAGCCACAGATGGATTGTGGGGGCCATAATGTTGATTTTCTGTCTTATTTGTTAATCATGATTATTTCCTATTTTATGGTTTACTTCATTTCTGGTTTTGGGTTCATGGGTGTGGTTTACCTTTTAAGTACCTGTTCAGTTGGGTGGCGGGAGGTATACAAAGAGGGTGAGTGGGGTTGAATATTTTTTTATTGACCGCCACCGTCATCGTCATTATCATCCCTTATTTAGATCTGTTTTGGTATTAATTTTTTTGGAGTGTTTTATTAATAAATAGAAAACTTTCCTTGGACTTTGATTTTGATTTGTGGCAAGACGCGTCACAAACACGATCCCCCATTGTCTCTGCGGCACCTTTCAATCTTAGCCACTTCATGGATTTTGTTGTGACTTTTGTTGTTAAGATTTTACTTACACTTTTTTTGTTCAATAATAATATACACTGTAGTTGAAGTTATATTCATATTTGTTTGTCATTGATTATTTTGTCAAAACTCACCCCGCTACAAAATCCAGCCCCTCTCCATCTCCCCCATACAGCAGACATCATTCTCTGCAGTGCTGTTGTGTTTTAAGAAACGTGGTAACCGACAGATTTAAATTTTGTAGAGGCTACTTAAAGCTGGGCTTCATAGTCAGATTTATATACACTTTTTGTTATACTGGTTAAAATGATCTTTATGTCCCGATGGCAATCAATACATAATGGGCCCGATCTACTAAAGGTTTGCGTGTATAAAACCACGTGCAAACTTGATAGCGCACACAAAGCTGACGTACTAACCGGGAGCACCGAGGATTGCATCTTCCAAATGAGCAAAATAGCACTCGCAAAACATTTAGCGTGTTTGCCTTCATGAATATGCAGAATACATGTAGATCATCAGAACGCGCAAAATACTGGGAGGAGGAGATGCAAATGTAATCATTTAGCACACGCAATGTGATTTATCAAACCTGAAGCTGTATTTGCGTCTATATTTAGCACGTTTGAAAGGCAGGTGCAAACTGGCACAGCGTTATGCACACATGGCTGCGGTCACTGGAAAGCTCATCATAACATCGCTTTACATCATGCCCGCAAAAGCTGGGCTTACAAGCATTACTACATGTTTTAGTCAATCAAACCAAGAGAACACAAAAATAACAATAATAAAACTACACAAATTCAAAGCAGTTCAGCACCACGGATAGCGACTGCATCATTCTGACACCCACTTTAACTTTTTCATATAATGAGAGCACATGGGGTCACTGTTTATTTCCCTCCTCCACAAAGACCTCCAACTCCATGGCTTCAGACTTCATTTATCGCTTAAGACCACTCTGCTCTCTCAAACTCTCCATGGGGACAGCCGATTGCACACGCAAAATCCTCGTAAAATAGGGCGGTCCGCACCACTTTTGCACTTGTTATCATTTGCGCACGCAGTCATAGTAGATCACCCGCAACACGCCCAGAAATAGCACGTGCAAAATTATTATTTGCACACGCAAATTAGCGCTCGTTATTTGGGATCTTAGTAGATCAGGCCCAATGTGTTCTTAAAAAAGAGCGAAAAAAAGCTGCTATCTACTGCTGGAGTAAACCTGGGAAAACACCGACCAATCGCTGCCTTTAGGGTCCAATTTATGAAACCAATCAAATCCCTTCCTGCTGTTCTGCCCGCCTCCTGCGCGTGCACTCCCCGTCCCCTGCCTCTGCTTCCCCTGTCTCTATTTACTGCCCCTCTCGCTCGACCTCGGGCCTGTCCCCTCTGACCCGATGAGGTACTTTGCTCAGGACTGTAGTCCTGATCAGAGTCTAAAAAGCTCTCACCACGGTGGCTCTGACAAGCAAAAAAAATAATGGCATTTTGTAAGTCCTACAGAAAATATATATGTAGTATTATAACTTTTCTCCTAATATCGTGTAACCGGAACAACTGGGTAATGACAGTTGTGAGTACTAACAATAGCCTTGTTTGTTTGTGTTTTTAACTCTCACTATGATAATCTTTTAGTGTTTTCTCACAGCTGAGTGAGACATGAGTTGACGTAGTGCAAAACACAAACAATGTGCTGAGGACCGGTTTAGAATAAGTCAGGATCATATGGTCACGAATCAGTGGCCCTAGTGCATGTGCAATACGGGGGCGTCGTTTTGGAGGAGCTCTGAGGGAAGGGGGGGAGGGGTTAGACGGAGTCCTGAGGAAATGCTACATTCAAATTCATGCTAGTTTTCCGTGACTACCAACCCTAGCTTTAAAGGCAGAACGAGGGAAAAGTGCTGAATTATTTTACCATTTTAGATCATTCATGTCTATAACTGTGAACTGGAAAAAATCAATAGAACTTTAAAAATGTGCTGGAAAAAAGGTGTTCGTCTGTGCAAATACGCACACAAACCCATGCATAGGGACCTACTTTGCAGGCATTATAATACTAAGCTAAAGCATTGGTGCCTACTCAGATGTAGATGTAAAAGTATGACTTGGATGGATTGTAATTAGAAGGAGGTCACTGGTGTCTTAAGAATAAGTGTATGTTATCTAACAATGTGGTGGAAGGAATTATTAAGTGATGATTTAGATACCCTCTCCTGTAATTAACCCCCTGTTGGTCAAAGCTGGTATCACTCCATTGTTTAGACAGAAAGTTGCGAATTAAAGTGACAACGAATCAGCAGAAGAGTAAGACAACAAATTAGACAGCCTACATACAAAGAATGTCTAACTGTGCTGCAAGAGGCCGCTCATTCTGAAAAAGGGGCAAATAGTAACAAGTAACACACTCATACTCACACACACACACACACACACACACACACACACACACACACACACACACACACACACACACACACACATACAGACACACACGGAGATGTGGCCGGGCGTTGGGCCAGATGCTCTGAGAGAAGGAAACTCACATTCTTGTGATGAAGAGTCATCAAGTATCAGGTTCCATAGACTCCGGCAGAGGTTGAAGAGCCCCCTCACCACCCACTACCCCATACACACCACACACACACACACACACACACACACACACACACACACACACACACACACACACACACACACACACACACACACACACACACACTCATCAGAGAGAGAGAGAGAGAGAGAATGAGAAAGAGAGAGAAACAAACACACGCATAGGGGCATACTTTGCAGTCCTGTCATGTTTGTGTGTACATGAGGGTGGGTTGCTGCAGGGACACACTGAATTGCTGCCTTCTTTAATTATGTCAGTCCCAGGTCTTTGGCAGGAAGGCCTAATCCAGTCTTATCCATGTGCATCTTTGTGCAATCAGATTTATTTGGGGAGAATTTGTTGAACATCTATGAGAAAACTTTCTAAATTTGTTGTAAAAAACAGATTAAGGACGAGAGTGTCCAAGTGTGTTTCATCCAGAGTGAGGTCTGCAGGTCAGATAATCATGGAGGAGAGAGGAATACACACAGTTATGAGTAATGTCTCATGCTTCCACCAGATGTCCCTGTCAACCTATTGTTACTGAAGTGGCTGTTGCATGAACAGGGCTCAGATTTTTTCACAATCTGTTTTTAGAAAAATAAAGTAACTCCACTGTATTGTTGTAGAATTTGATTGTTTAATTAACAATTTTAGGAATGTTACAATAAAATGAGTGTTCAAAATGATTCTCAGTACTACAGACCTCTGGAGATACAGATTTTGACTTGGTCTATCCATCCATCCATCCATCCATCCCTTTTTATCTGCTTATCCGGGGTCGGGTCGCGGGGGTAGCAGTCCAAGCAAATTGACCCAGACATCCCTCTCCCCGGCAACACTTTCCAGCTCCTCCTGGGGAATCCCGAGGCGTTCCCAGACCAGGCGGGAGATATAATCCCTCCACCGCGTTCTGGATCTACCCCGGGGCCTTCTCCCAGTTGGACGTGCCCGGAACACCTCTAAAGGGAGGTGTCCTGGAGGCATCCTTATCAGATGCCCGAACCACCTCAGCTGACTCCTTTCGACGCGGAGGAGCAGCGGCTCTACTCCGAGCTCCCTCCGGATGTCCGAGCTGCTGACCCTATCTCTAAGGCCGAGCCCAGACACCCTTCGCAGAAAACTAATTTCAGCCGCTTGTATCCGCGATCTTATCATTTCGGTCATGACCCACAGCTCATGACCATAGGTGAGGGTTGGAACGTAGACCGACTGGTAAATCGAAAGCTTTACCTTCCAGCTCAGCTCCCTCTTCACCACAATGGTCCGATACAACGTCCGCATCACTGCTGACGCCGCACCAACCCGCCTGTGGATCTCACTCTCCATTTTACCCCCACTCGCGAACAAGACCCCGAGATACTTAATCTCCCCCACTTGGAGCAAAGTCTCACTCCCCAGAGAGAGCAATCCACCGTTTTCCGGCAGAGAACCATGGCCTCAGACTTGGAGGTGCTAACTCTCATCCCGGCCGCTTCGCACTCAGCTGCAAACCGCCCCAATGCCCGCTGGAGGTCCCCGCTCGAGGAAGCCAACAGAACCACATCGTCTGCAAAAAGCAGAGATGAGACCCTCCTCCCCCCGGCTGCGCCTTGAGATCCTGTCCATAAAGATTACAAACAGGATCGGTGACAAGGGGCAACCCTGGCGGAGTCCAACACGCACCGAGAACGCGTCCGACTTTGTGCCAAGTATGCGGACACAACTCTCACTTTGGTCGTACAGGGACCGGATAGCTCGCAGTAGCGGCCCCCAAACCCCATTCTCCCGCAGTACCCCCCACAAGAGCCCCCGTGGTACACGATCGTAGGCTTTCTCCAAGTCCACAAAACACATGTAGACTGGATGGGCAAACTCCCATGCCCCCTCCAGGAGCCTCGCAAGGGTAAAGAACTGGTCCACTGTCCCGCGGCCAGGACGAAAACCACATTGTTCCTCCTGTATCCGAGGTTCGACCTCAGGTCGGAGCCTCCTTTCCAGCACCCTAGAGTACACTTTTCTCGGGAGGCTGAGAAGTGTGATACCCCTATAATTGGAGCACACTCTCCGGTCCCCCCTTTTGAAAATGGGAACCACCACCCCAGTCTGCCACTCCACAGGCACCGTCCCAGACCTCCACGTGACACTGAAGAGGCGTGTCAGCCAAGACAGCCCAACAATGTCCAGAGCCTTCAGCATCTCAGGGCGAATCTCATCCACCCCTGGCGCCTTGCCACTGGGGAGCTTTTTGACTACCTCAGTGACCTCTGCCAAGGAAATGGACGAGTCCTCCGCTGGGTCTTCAGACTCTGCCTCCTCCTCAAAGGACGTGTTGGCTGGATTTAGGAGATCCTCAAAGTGTTCCTTCCACCGCCAAACGATATCCCCAGTCTGGGTCCGCAGTTCCCCACCCCTGCTGAAAACAGCCTGGGTCCAGCCCTGCTTTCCCTTCCTGAGCCGCCGGACGGTTTGCCAGAACCTCCTTGGGGCCAACCGAAAGTCCTTCTCCATAGCCTCCCCGAACTCCTCCCACACCCCGGTTTTTGCTTCCATGACCGCCGATGCTGCAGCCCTCCTAGCCACCCGGTACCCATCAGCCCCCTCCAGAGACCCCTGGGCCAGCCAGACCCGAAAGGCCTCCTTCTTCAGCCTGACGGCTTCCCTCACTGCTGGTGTCCACCACCGGGTTCGAGGGTTACCGCCACGACAGGCACCGATGGCCTTCAGGCCACAACTCCTTGTAGACGCTTTCACAATGGAGGCCCTGAACATGGTCCATTCAGATTCCATGTCCCCAACCTCCCCCAGGATGCACAAGAAATCCTTCCGGAGGCGGCAGTTGAAGACCTCCTGGTCAGGGGTCTCCGCCAGACATTCCCAGTTCACCCGCACTATTCGTTTGGGTTTACCAGGTCTGTCAGGCAGCCTCCCCCGCCATCTGATCCAACTCACCACCAGGTGGTGATCAGTTGACAGCTCTGCACCGCTCTTCACCCGAGTGTCCAAAACATGCCGCCGCAGATCCGATGATACGACTACAAAGTCGATCATCGATCTTTGGCCTCGGGTGGTCTGGTACCAGGTACACTTGTGAACCACCCTATGCTCGAACATGGTGTTCGTTATGGACAGTCCATGCCTCGCACAGAAGTCCAACAACAGAACACCACTCGGGTTCAGATCGAGCAGGCCGTTCCTCCCAATCACCCCTCTCCAGGTGTCTCCATCATCGCCCACGTGGGCGTTGAAGTCCCCCAGGAGAACAATGGAGTCCCCATCCGGGATCCCTTCCTGAACCCCATCCAGAGACTCCAAGAAGGCCGGGTACTCCGAACTGCCATTTGGTGCATATGCACAAACAACAGTCAGAGCCTTCCTCCCCGCAACCTTAAGTCGAAGGGAGGCGACTCCAAAACTCCAATATCTAGGCACTCAGCCGGGGGCTTGTGAGTATCCCCACACCCGCCCGGCGCCTCTCCCCTTGAGCAACTCCGGAATAGGAGAGAGTCCAGCCCCTCTCCAGGAGTTTGGTTCCAGAACCAGAGCAGTGCGTGGAGGTAAGCCCAACTATATTTAGCTGGTATCGCTCCACCTCCCGCACTAACTCCGGCTCCTTCCCCACCAGCGAGGTAACGTTCCACGTCCCAACAGCCAGTCTATGCCACCGGGGATCAGCACACCCAGGCCTCCTACCCGGACCGCCACCCGGCCTCCTACGCACCCAACCCCCATGCCTACCCCTGCGAGTGGTGGGCCCACAGGGTGGCGGCTCCATGTTATTTTCTCGGGCTGAGCCCGACCGGGCTTCATGGGCGAGAGCCCGGCCACCAGACGCTCGCCATCCAGCTCCCCCCCCCCCCCGGGTCTGGCTCCAGGGGGGTGCCCCGGTCTCCCTCTTCCGGGCGAGGTAGCTCTCATCCCTAATTGCCGTTTCATGAAGGTTTTTTGAATCGCTCTTAGTCTGGCCCCTCCCCCGGGACCAATTTGCCTTGGGAGACCCTACCAGGGGTGGATGCCCCCGACAACACAGCTCCCGGGTTCACCGGGACACACAAACCCCTCCACCACGTTAAGGTGGCGATTCTTGACTTGGTGGTATATTTAATTAAATGCTCTTTGTAGGAAGATGTTGTACTGTACTTGTTTCCCCTGTGAATGATCTCTGTGTTATAGCATATTCCATACTGGGTTTGATATTGAGACTAGGGGATACAGGTTATTATAAATTTCCCTCATGTGTCCCACACAAGCTCCGAAGAGAGAGCTTTCTGTTTTTATGTCCAAATGCTGATGAACTCTCAGCCTTTCGACGTCAAAACAGTAAGCTCTGTCTGTGTTTTTTAAAGGAAACTTTGACCCACCTTTTTTAATCTAGCTTTTTTCTATTTTTTTCTATATTTTTCTGACTTTTATTTATTTACAGTTTTTCTCAATTGTTTACACACAAATATTGGAATTTGAGACACAATGACCACAACATGTAACCCATGCACCAACCCCCTGAACCAATCTGCTAAACTACAAGCACAATTCCTGCTTTACACTCAAATTGCAGTTCTAAAACACACTTTTTTCAAAACAATACACACAATTCTCTACATTTGGCACAATTTCTAAAACCTCTAGTTTTCACAAGGAACACACTGTCATTCAAAATTCAAAGTTAATTACTCTACTATGCACACTGACTCATCACATGGGCAAACACCTGTCACACGGTTTTACAATTAGCAATCAGAGCTTTATTTCCCACGCTGTTTGGCCAGGGAAAACATTGCTTGTGATGTGGATGAGGTGCTGTGGCCAGACCAATACAGAAGAGAGGATGCAGCATAGTTTTTTTTTTTACTGTAACTGTATACAGTAACTTCTTTTGTTGTTTATTTATGTAGACCACTGTATGTGCAACTTTGTGTTGGTTGGGATGTACACTGTGTACACTGTTTTTTTGGGGGGATAAAATATATTTGTTCCAGTGTATTTGTGTTTTGAGTATAAAAGCAATATTCTAAAATATTTTAGAACACACTTATGTATGTATGTACTGTCTGTAGTAAGTGTAACACTGAACATAAAAAAAGGCCTAAGTCATTATGATGAATGGAGATTAAGTGTTTTCCATTCATCAGAGTGTTTTACATTGAGCACATCAGTGTTCAACTGGTTCTTATAAATGTCTATTCATATTGTGGTTTGTGTGTGTCATTTGAAAACAAAATACCATTTTGAGAAGACGTAACATTGTTTTGAATGTAAAGTTTCATTTTGCAGGAGAACTGAGGGGTTTTCCCTATTGTGTGTGTGTTTTTTTATTTGTGTGTAGAGTTCTGAGAGTATGAGGCATGCTTTCAGAAAATGTGTGTAAACAATCGAGAAAACTGTAACTGTTTTACTATATTGATTTTATTTATTAGGGCCCGAGCACCGATGGTGGCGAAGGCCCTATTGTAACCCTAAGGGTTTCATATTATAGGCTTTGAACATGAAAAAATGGGCCAAAATGGGTCCGTGCAAGGGTGCATACTTTTGCTAATTTCTCCTAGAGCTTTTCTCCGATTCAGTCCAAACTAGGCACATTCTATAGTAAACCCATTGACGATAAATACAAAGTAAAGGCATTCCGTTCAGACGAAAGATGTGGGCGTGTCGGACTTTGGGGCGGAGCATAAAAAAAAAACGTTGGAAAATTGATTTTTGTGACTTTAAAATGCACATATTTTCACCTCATCCAACACACTCGTCAGTCCTGGGAAAAATTGCGACATTTTATGTGTTTCACAAAAAAAGTCGAAAAAATGTGCTCACTTGCGCCCCCTACAGTTTTCAAAAACCCGTCCTCGTAGGGGTTATTTTGAGCTACATGCTTGAAAAATTGTACACATATTCATGGCATCAGGACGCACAAAAAAGCCTCTTGCACCCATATCCCAAACTCAACAGGAAGAGCGCCACCTAGCTTTGAACATGAAAAATGGTGTCAAAATAAGGGTGCATACAAACGCTATTAACTCCGAGAGCTTTTCTCCGATTCAGTCCAAACCAAGGGCAACCTATAGTAGACACCTTGATGAGAAAAAATTATCAGAACAAATTTTGATCAGACAAAAATTGTGGGCGTGGCATGCGTTGAGGCGGGGCATCAAATGCACATACTGCTTTGAATGTGAAAAACGGGGCCAAAATAAGGGTGCATACTTTTGAGAGCTCCTCCTAGAGTTTTACTCCGATTCAGTCCAAACAAGGCACATTCTATAGCAGACATATTGACGATTAAATCATTGTTAAAGGAATTCTGTTCAGACAAAAATTGTGGGCGTGGAATGTGTTGAGGCAAAGGAGAAACAAGCCCTGCAGAACTCATTTAAATATGTACAAATACTGTTGTGTAGAAAGCTGTTTCTTAATTGTTGGTAATATATTATTTCTTGGACATGTCAATTACTGTTATTAATGTGTTATATTGTTTTTTTGGGCTAAATTTTTTATATATTCTTCAAATGCTCTTATTTGTATTTCCTTTGAGTTCTTCTTATAATTGGTAATAAATGTCTGTTTTCTAAAAATCTGTCTGTTTCATATCATCTCTGACTGAAACATATTAATACATAAATATGAACACTATAAGGTTCACATCATTTTTATCCAAAGTAACACTAAGAACAATGCTCAGACTAAAATTGTGGGCGTGGCTTTCTTGGCAATCTGCCAAAAACTTGAAATATTTGCGCCATCTAAGCCAGTATATACTCTCAGATCTAGCTTTCGCATTGTGTGGTGGCAAATATCAGACGGCGGTTTACGTGTGGCGGCGGCTCGCGTAGGCGGCGGCTGCGGGTGTGCGAGGGCCCGTTCATCGCCGCTTGTGGCTTTAATTTACTATAATTATTTTAAGTATTTTATCAAAATTATTTTCTAATAATTCTTATTTTATATTATTTTAACTTTACCTTTTTTTCCTCATTTGTTTTGAAGCACTTTTGGCTGCATGCTTTTGTGTATGAAAGTTGCGATCTGAAGGTCAGTTGAGTTGAGGTTATGATGTAAGTCAATCAGCTGTTGTTTCAGGAAATCAACAAATCTATGAGCCTACAGGTATGTTGGATCCTCTCTGTCATGAATAAAGTTCAAAATTGATTTCAATCTGACCTGATTCAGGCCTTGCCAATCACAGCTTTTGATCTCATACAGGATAGTAGAAGTTTTGTATGTCAAATTTTGTAAGCAACCAAGATGAATGCTATTGATATCAGTTAATGGCCCATATGAATGGCTAGTGGAGGCCAGTAAATGCGTCATGATTTCAATCTGACCTATAATTCAGGCCTTGCCAATCACAGCTTTTTATCTCATACAGGATAGTAAAAGTTTTGTAGGTCAAATTTTGTAAGACACTAAGATGACTGCTGCTGATGTCAGTTGAGAACACGTACGAATGGTTAGTGGAGGCCAGTAAACATGTCATAACAAAATGTCTGTGTGTAACTTTGAACAATTAACCGTATGAATTTAAAATTGCAACTGGTTAGTCTGGCAGCCAAACACTTCATCCTGCATTTCGTTGCTGTGTTTACATTTATTTGGGTCAGTGGCTGGTTATGTAACAACTTTGAAATCAAAAATCAACAGGACATTATATCTTTGTTTTAATGGTTATTTTTATCCAAGTGTCTGTCCAACTTTCGATTGAACTCAGATTTGTATATTAAACTAGCTAATGATATAATATGTAATGTTACTATGATCACTTTGTTTGCATAACTGTTTTATACTAGCTGGGATTCATTACATAACATTCATACAACTCCAACATAATGGCATCAGATCACTACGCAGCAGCCTCACATGCAGTAAATCAATTCATATATTTTTATCAGAGCTTTCAGGTAGAGCAGGGGCAGAGGCTGCTACAGTATATAAAGCAACCATCGATTTCTTGTCCAAGGTCACTTTAGCATGTGAACAGCAGGGCCTCGATCTCACAACCATCCATTTGAGAGACAACTGACTCTACCACTGAGCCACTGCCGCTCCCACAATGAGCTTTGTTTTGGGGATTAAAGTCAAATCATATAATCTGTCTTATCACCAGAACTCTATCACAACCACTTCTACAATGTCCAGATGTTTTTTCATCTCTTTTCAGTTTCATTCCTTCATCAATGGGTCCAAAGAAAATCCCATTCTGGCCCTCTCCCTCCTCCAGAGATAACTAGATGTCTGCAGCAGCAGCACTAAATGCAGCTTATCATCTCTGTAAATGCGCTCTAATTGTGTTTAATGACTGAATAAATGTTAAAGGAACAAACACACCCCTGTTTATCCCATCTTCTGTCTATTATTGTGCGCCCATGTGCGGGCATGTGAACTCACAGTTGAGTGTGGTTTATGATAATGTTGCTGAGATATCATGCTGCAGTCATAATTTAGTGGAACAGAATAAATATTTACAAATTCCGCTTTAACCCTGAAAAACAAGTGGTGGACAGCCACTGTCCTTTACATGGGTATTTCTATTTTATGTTACTTCAGAGATCTACAATACATTTCATAGCATTATAGTTCAAGTTTTACATCTGAACCATATGAGAAGTTTCAATAATGCACTTAATGTTAGCAGATGCTTTCATTTTCACAACTGTCCCTGGTCAAAATAGGTACCAGACTCTATACCCCAAATCCAGATGAATGTGCACCTTATTTCATTTCCTCCAGTTTTAACCTGGGAGGATGGCAGACACTTTGTGGGGGACTATTCGAATACAGTTTGAAACTCCACATAAAGTTTTTAGTCTATTCCTGCCTGCACATAAAATTTAGCATCCAGAACATTTCTCAGGGGCTGCCTGAGGGAACATCTTCAGAAATATTCAAAAGTAGAAACACGTTTTGTCTGAAAAGTCGTTTTTCTGTCATACTATATTTAGCCTTTGGACTCAAACACTTTACGGTAAGAAAATGGTCAACCATCAAGTATTTGGGGTCTATGAGCTCAAAACAAGTTCAACATCAACAAAATACACGCATATGCAGCATAGATAAAAAGTCTTATGGAGACAATTAACACAGGCTCATATTCTAACACTACTGAAATAAGTTACATAACTCTATCTGTTTAAAGCTTCGTAAATGCTTACGCTCACTAGCAAGGACCACACCAACAACAGATGAGATTTGAAAGATAGTTTATTGATTACGGATTATTGTATTGATCGATTTTGAACTCGTAGTCGCTTTGGGGAAGCTTAGTAGGGGATCCGCCGTAGCACCCGGGCACGACAAACCCCCTCAGGGCCCTATGTATAAGGAGGAGAGGAGCAGAAGGAGAAAGGGAAGGGAGTGAGGGATGCAGAAACGAGAGGGAGAAAGGAGAAAATGGTCAGGTTTGAATTCATGGGAAAACGGAAGAGGCGCGGTTGAGGTGTGGCCCTGCTCCCGAAATTTTGATATCATCACCACTTAAGGATCTGCAGGATTTGAACTTCTGCTATGGCTTCATTTTTCTCCACACTGGAGGTTCTCACCTGGCATCTTCAGTACCAAAACTGCAACTTCATTTCAAGGTGTGTTTTGTCAGTTGCTGCAGTGTTGCTTCAGTCACTACTCCGAAAGAAGATATGACAGGTCACAGGGCCACAAATTTCATGTGAGGCAATGTTACGTAATAGTTTACTCTCATCTGTGAGAATGTAGATTTGTTACTTTGTTTCCCTTGTTGATGTTTAAGAAGCAACAAGATTGGCAAAGATCAAGTTTCTCCCCAGGGTTGAGGACTGAGAGTGGATTCCTTTGCCCTTCTGCAATGCTTTTGGGCTCTGAAGCATTTTACCTGAAACACTTGCACCATCCAAGAAAAGTTAACTACACCTGACCTCATCTTCACCTAACATGTGGTTGTCAATGTTGCTGAGGGAAGGTACATTTGGAGAGATGGGTGGAGCCAAGATTTTTAGTGCAAAGCGTCAGTGATTCTTTTGGAGATATGGCAGAGGAATAGAAGAGGAGGAGTTTTTGCTACGGTCTGAAGCTATAAAAAAACATTCAGACGTAGTCTCCACTCTACAGCTTTACAGAAGCTGGCTACCCTTGCAGTCTGAGCCTATTCAGGGACTTATGCCTGGACAACACTGCACAAAGGTAAGAGCACTTGTAACTGTGGTTCAAGTCAGGACAGTTTTTAAACCTTCATAATTGTTTCTGTAAAGGTATATGTTAGGTTAATTTACACCTTTATCGGTAAGCATTGATTTTGATGGCTGATTCATAAAAAATGACCATAGTGGTGCAATTTACTAAGAACTAAAATGTTAGTATAAATACTGATTTTTATGAAACTGCTACAAACTGAAATTGGTTTAAGCTTTTCTGCTTTATGAATATGCCAAATACAAAATCTTTATTTTGAAATTCAAATGTTTTTGTACTAATATTTTATGTTTTCAAAGTTTCATACAGGCTGATCAAATGAAAAAAATATTTAAATGCAGTAATAAATGAAACAACCAGTTATTTCAATTTGAAACATGTCAAACACATTTATATCTCCAATAATTGATTTGTGGCTGACTTTTTTTCCTCTCAATGAAGGGTATTCAGAAGAATATCAACAGCTCCACTCCTGCTGCTCTGTTCACCACCTCTCCTCCCACTGCCGTTGTAAGTCTTTGCACACAGTGAAGAATAACAGAATAAAGTGGATGCTGTTTGTTTTTATCATTCTGACACTAGCAGTTGTAATCAAACTCTGCAGGAGCTCCAGCCCCTGATGGCGCAACTTGACCTGTCCTCTTCGAAGGACAAATCCCAGGAGGATGGGAAAAAGGACGTAAAAAACCCCAACTTGCAGAAGGCCAAGAACTGCTTCCTCAAAGGAGTGTCATACTTCTCTGGAGACATGGAAGTGTTTGGAAAATTGATGGAAAGTAAGTCGACACTGATCATTTATACTGCTTAACCATGACATAATGACCTCCTGTGCAGTCAAAGACAACAAATTTTAGGAAGATTCTACTTTTAGTATTTTTGTTGACATGGTCAGAAAAGTGATAATTGTCCTTTATTATTGAAGTTGTAGTGGACAGAGGTGGAGGTGTACTGAGGTGCATTATATTGAAAGGTGTTAAGCCCACTCTTGTAACATCTAGAATATTATAACCACCTAATATTTAGCTCAGCTCAAGTGAACTAAGACTTTGTAGAGAGCAGTTTGAAAGCCTGTAAAAGACTAAATGAGTACATAATGGTACTCATATTATCATTCAGTTCATCAGAATGTTGCACAACTGATGTAATCATGACTTGGACAGAAATGCATGAAGCAAGGACTTCAAACAGAAAGCTATTTTTTAAACCATGTGATAGCTATCTGTAAAAAGGGTTACTGGAACATTCACGATGAGAAGTACAAATCGTGCCCTTCAGCCAAACCAGACCAGTAAAAGTTAAGCATGTCAAAAATGTGACCTATTAACTGTTGCTGTATCCATGCTACATAGTCTCAACACTTCACATTATGACACTTTGATTTATTTTTTTTTACATTTTAAATGCTGTATGTTAGAGTCCCAGGCTCCATTTTTACACTATGTCTTTTGATAGAACAAAAACTGGGTCAATTAAACGTGATTTTACATTAAATATAAAAAATGATGATTCAATCTTGCCTATTGCTGCACTGCACTGGCCAAAAAGATATCTATGGAAGCTTTATAAGCAGAAAACACCATTACCCTGTCTTTTCCCTCTTTCCATCTTACAGAACAGTTCTTCTTGCTGCAGTTACTGGACTGGGTTCTGCGTGGGGCTGCTCAGGTGATGTTCGTCAACAACCCTCTAAGTGGCCTCATCATTTTTGCCGGCCTCATCTTGCAGAACTACTGGTGGGCTCTGAACGGCTTTGTGGGCACACTCTTTGCCACCATATCTGCCCTTATTCTGCAACAGAGCAGGTTAGGACAAAGTGATGAAAGACATTATAAAAAACACAGTCTTTAAACTTAACCTTACTGGCAACTACTCATGGGTCAGAAGGCTAGCATTACTTCCTGAGTGTGCTGAGATCATTGGTTGTGTGTTGACTTACTCTGTGCTTCCCTCAGGGGTGCAATTGCTGCTGGTCTCTACGGTTACAACGGCATTCTTGTGGGTCTGCTGATGGCTGTGTTCTCCAAAGAAGGAGACTGGTACTGGTGGCTCCTTCTACCCAACATCTTCATGTCCATGATGTGGTAAGAAAGCACATTTTTATATGCACATATTTTCATAATTTAAATAAAATGTTAAATAAATATAATGATGTTGTGTCATTGTGGTTCAGCCCTATAGTATCCAGTGCACTGGCATCGATCAACAGCCGCTGGGATCTGCCTGTGTTCACGCTGCCCTTCAACATTCTAGTGTGTCTCCACATGGTTGCCACTGGACACTACAACAATCATTTTCCCCAAGTCCTCATTCAGCCTCGCTCAGAACTGCCAAACATCACTTGGGCTGAAATCGACTTGGCCAAGGTCAGTGACTTGCAAGGAGTGTATTCCCCTCTCGGGCTGGTATGCCATAGATGCTCTGCTCTGATAACACTTACTCATGATGCAATACTGATGTAACAGATGCCTTAGATTTTGTTGCATCACAAAATCTAAGAGTGGAAATATGCTACTTCTAAGTACAACCCTTCATTTAGTATCAAATCGCTTTGCACTCACCTAAGTGTTGTTGATGACTATAGTTGGCATGTGCTTAGTTAGCTTCTGAGCTAGTACGAGTCTTTAACAGTTGTTTGCAAAATAGCTGGGGTGTGTAGCAGATGACAGTCTTTACGTTTCTGTACATCACCACAAGAAAGGAAGACACATAAGGAACATAAGTTGCAAAACGTGTTAGGAGGTTTGCACATGTTTTGTGACTGCATTTTTTCATCTTTGTTTGTACCCTCCACAGCTGTTCATGTCAGTGCCTGTTGGAATAGGACAGGTCTATGGCTGTGACAACCCTTGGACAGGAGGAATCTTCATCATCTCGCTCTTCATCTCGTCCCCCATCACCTGTGCTCATGCTGTCCTGGGATCTGCAGTGGGCATGGTTTCTGGTGAGTCGACTAAGCTATACCTGAACTAGCATCTGTCGTAGGAAGCGTGCACATTAGCAAACATGTGATGTAAAAGTCATTCTGTCTTACTTCAATAAGCATGACTCACGTTTGCTTCACTACATGCTTTCAAGCCATGAATTCAAGCCACAGTCAAAATGTTGTTATCCAAGATGAGCCCAGATTTATCCATGTAAGGTGCAAACTAGTCAGGTGATTTTAACTAAACTCTGCACTGTCTTAATTTCCTTTGATGCAGGCTTGGCTCTGGCAGCTCCATTTGGAGACATTTACTTTGGCCTCTGGGGTTACAACTGTGTGTTAGCCTGCATTGCCATCGGTGGAATGTTTTACGCTCTAACCTGGCAGGTGCACCTGCTAGCCATCACGTGTGGTGAGTTGAATAATAGTAACTATCTGTTTTGGTATTCGGAATTGGTATTTGGAATTCATAAATAAACTGGACACTGGACACAGAGGACTCAAGAGACTCTGACGGCTTACGTTGAAATAGTTTATGTAGAACTTGGCCAAGGAGAAATAACATAACAGTACACAGGCAGGGGAGTGTAGTGCAATGCCAAGTCAGTTCTGTCAGACAAATCCTCAGGCATGTACCTTTATTCCCCCAAAAACGACACTACAGTTAGATAACCATATTTATGCAATAGGAAACAAAACAGTTGGGAAGAAGAGCGGCGTCCTAGTCTGGAGACATTAAGTTGGTCACAAGACACAGATAAAGACTGAAACAGGTGGAGATATCTTGATTACCACACTGACCCTGTCTCGTCCATCCCCCCCCCATAGCCACAGCTGACATAGGAGAAGTTACTTTGCCCCTGACACTTAGACTGAAAGAATACAAGAGTTAAACATTCTTACATACATATATATAAGACTATGAAAATTCCACGACACACGTGACAGGTCTATGTAGAATCAAATGACATTTGAAATTATGGTCACAGCGCAAGAGAGCAACCAGATACAATCTTTGACCACATCATGCAGCAGAAATCTTACATCATCTCTCCTTCCCTCCTCTACAGCTTTCTTTTGTGCATACCTTGGCTCAGCCATTGCCAATATCATGTCCACGGTAACTACATATTTTCTCCCATTTTTATTTGTATATCAAACTGCAGTAAACAAATTTGACTTACTATTGTATTTTCCCTCCACAGTTTGGTCTGCCAGCCTGCACATGGCCGTTCTGTCTATCTGCACTTACTTTCCTCCTCTTAACCACGGGGACCAATAGGATCTTCAAGCTGCCACTGGCCAAAGTCACCTACCCCGAGAAAAACCTGGTCTACTTCTGGAAGATGAAGAAACAGGAGAAAAATGAGAAGGCTGAGAAAGAGAAGAGCGAGAGAGAGGAAAAGCAGAGAGCCATTGTAGATGAAGTGATACTAAATGAGAAGGAGCAACTTAGGCTGGAGCTTGAAAAAGAAGAAGGAAGTGAGGCATTGGACGGAGAAATTTATGAGTTACGCGTTGAAGACGGTGCACCTAGTGAGGAACACCATGCTGCTGAAGGAAAACAAATCAAACACACTAATGGGGATCCAGCTGATTATGTTTAAAAACAAATATCTGTGTGTGTGTGTGTGTGTGTGTGTGTGAGAGAGAGAGAGAGAGAGAGAGAGAGAGAGAGAGAGAGAGAGAGAGAGAGAAATTTTGTTTATATATTCCGAATGTACATATTTTTGTAATAAATTATTTTCCATTAAGAAGTTTAGTCAATTGTGGTTTATTTAGTGTTGTCCAAATGTACTTCCTTGTAATTAAACAGGAAATTAGTGAGCAGGTGGTTATATATGACTATAACTTTACTGTTTGTTTGATTATTAAAAGAACCACACAAGCCTCAAAGGAACATATTACACAAATTCTGTAAGTATAACAAAGTTCTCAACACAGCCAGATTTCATATCACTACCTTATACTATTTAACACCTCCAAATGACATACCACTACCAATGACAACAACACAACCAAATACCCAGCACTATACCAATAACCCCAAGGCAACCAGATAACACCACAAACAAATCTCCCAAGGCCTTGAGGGCATGGAGAAAAAAATCTTAAAATTCAAATTATCTTCTAATTCTGAAAAAAATTATACTTTGTACAACTGCACTTACAATCATATAAAAACTACTACAGCATGCCAAAACCACTGAAAAATAAGACAAAAAAAATGACACAACCTTAAAGATTACACAACTTGAGCAAATTCTCTAAATGCTACCAACAAAAACAAACAAACAAACAACGTGTGCTGTAAGGGGTGCAGACTAAAACAGAAGGGTTTCCCGGGGACACTCCAAGGTGATTCACTAAACACACATGCACATGCTTGTTGTTTACATGGTTTCCAGTAGTTGGATTATTGAGGTAAACAAATGATCAGTGGTGTTTCAAAAATATTTTTATGTTTATTTACTTTTAACGTCTGGATATGTTTGCTGACATGTTAAATGGACTGTGTTTATATAGCTCTTTCACTAGTCTTGTGACCAATCAAAGTGCTTTTACATTGTAAGTCACATTCACCCATCCAAGGACTTATGGCAGAGGCTGCTACATATAGTGCCATCAGTATTAGCTAATCCTGCTCATACACCCCTGGAACAGCCACCAAGGGCAGTTCAGGGTTAACTGTCTTGCCAAGGGAATACTTCAACACTGGGACAGCAGGACCTGGGATCAAATCCCCAACCTGTTGATTGAGAGGTGTAAGATAAACCACTGTACCACAGCCACCCCAGATATGAAAGGGATAATGCGCAGTGAACATTTGGTTATTCAAATTGGAATCATGACTGGGTGAGCAGGAGTAAGGATCCTATAAACATTTTAACATTGTTGTTTTATTGACTATTACTCAAGATTTAAGTTACTACAGTATATAGCAGTCAGCTAGCATATTTAGAGATGCTCTCATTCAGAGAGGACACATCATGGACACATTCGCTCTGCTGCTGTTGCCTGGATTGGATCTTTCTCAATGTAATCTGCCAAACTTCTGTCCGTGGATTGATTGGATACGACGTGTGTCTTTATCCGTTGTTATGAACTTTGGGTCAATCAGAATGAAGTATTTCACTCGACTGCTTAACCCTCTTGTTATGTTCGTTCCTCTGGAACAGCAATAATGTTCCTGGGTCAATTTGACCCGGGGTATATTCAATTATCTGAAAGTGTCAGAACCCCAAAAAATCCAAATACACATTTTTTTTTTTAATCTAATTTTGAACTCCATTACTGACCATTTATATCAAGATTTAGTCCATAGGTGTTCTCTAATTCTCACAGATCATGGTTCAATGAGGATAACTCACTCTTTTTTCATTAAAATCCATGTTGAAACTTTTTTTAATGTACATTTGAAAGCCCTAAATATAAATACAATAGCTTTACATGACATAGATTTTTGCTTATTTTATTTTAAATTTAGATTTTTTTTTTCTTTATGAAGTGATGTTGATAAATTAACACAACACCTCTTCTGTCACATACTGCCCAGATTTTTATGCTGCATTTAACTGGTTTGGAAGGCATATATTGCCTAAAATAGACTTTAAAAAGGGTCAATTTGGACCGTAACATAACAGGAGGGTTAATAGCCAAACTGTTTTTAGCATTAGCCATCTGCTAAATATCAGCCTGACACATAAAATGACACAAATACACAAGTTATGGTTGGTCATGTAACATGTGTTTTGTGCGGATTAGTTGCCAGAACCGGAGTGAAATATTCCCCTGAGGCTACATGAAGGGCCCCAGGGCTTTTAAAAATGTGCAAGTGTTTCTATGACTTTATCTTTTATCTTTTTAAAGCAGGTTAAACAGGACTTGAAGAAATTCTCTGTTTATGGTATTAGATGAATTGACCTCCACTTAGCCTTTTACAAGCCTTGAAAAGTTGAATTGGAAGCTGTTTTACATGTTTCCACATGCATAATCAATTTACTGTATTTTATTTCAGCTCTTGTGTTTAAGTAAACTCATTCAAACATGCTCTGACTTGGTAATAAAAATTTACCCATAGAAAAGCTCAAAATAAATAGCTCAAGGTCAATACTAGTAAATGATTATTGAAATGACTCGGGCTACTGGCTGAGCGACTGTTTCTGATCCAAGTTTCAGATGAAGTTTTCGTAACAATATGTCACAGGGAAGCTACCAAGGCCACCTTCTCCAACAGATCATGTGGTGAGATAAAGAATGAAGATACAGAGGTTTTAAAGACCAGATAACCTGGTTGAGCACAACAGCAGATGCAGCAAGAAAACTAGCCTGAACTGCAAAATACACATAACAAAGTGGAACTCTCAAAGTATTAGTTATTGTATTAAAGGTGAGTGTATCAAGGAGTAAAACCAAATTTACATGTGTATGATATCTCTTAAGTCTTATTTTATCATTTATACAGTGCTTTACAATTTTGGATGCATTGAGCCTAGTCTGATCTGATTGCTTCTTGTATCCCCTGATTAAAAATATGTAACTGTGGGATTTTAAAGGTCGGAATTAATTCTAGAACACTGTTTTTCATTTCTTATATTCACTAATGAACATAAATGACATGAGTCTTCCAACCAACTGTATTTGTCCTTATCCTACAGGTGCCAAGGAAGGTAGCAGCCACCCCTCATGGCTTTATAGTAATGATGCAACTTTTCAGCAAATCATTGAATAAGCTTTGTACAGCTTTGCATACTCCTCTTTTGTTTTTGTTTTTGTTTTTTAAGAAGATATTGACCTGAAGTGAATGCTCTTCAATGGGTGCTCTCATGTTATAAAATATCTGGAAATTTACATTGAGTTTTTTTATGGCTTTTATTAAATCATCACATTAAAGGTTTTTCAAAAGAGTCACACAAACACATGCCTTCACATTCACAGATTTCCTAAAATCCTCACAGATCAGTTTATACACAGTATGTTCTATATGAGAACCAGAGGGAGAAAAGTCATAGTGCCTCACAGCAGCTATCAGTGTGGTGGTAATGTAATGTGGGTTAGGCCCCTATCCTAACATCTCTGAAGCATGCAGGTTGTTACAACATTTGAGACTCGACCAGCTTTATCGGGCAGTCTATTGGATTCCTGCTTATGTAAAAGTTGTGAGTCTGCGACTGAGATGACATAAGATCAAAACATTGCCAACATAGATTTAAAAAAGTTACAACATAGGACCACAGAAAAACGTCATGCCTCCAAAATGGAATGATCGCAATGGTGACTTTAGAGTCGCAAAAACAACTAATTGAACTTCCCTACAGAAAAACTATTAAAATACATTGTACTTCAAAAAACGTGACATTTCTAAATAAGCAGGTTTTGAACACTGTCACAAACCATTGTGATACAGTCAAAATGTGGTGTTTCTAGAGGTCATGGTTGTACCACCTCCCACTTTTATGGTCTAGATCAGGGGTCAGCAACTTGTAACACTCAAAGAGCCATTTGGACCGGTTTCCACAATAAAGAAAACACTGGGAGCCGCAAATCCTTTTTGACATCTAAATAGAAGATAACAGTATATTGTTTTTCTACCTTTATGCTATGTATAAAAAAACCATAGTGTGATGCTTACGAAATCAATGAAGTCCTACAGGGAAACTGATATTTTATTTCTGTATGCAAAGAAAACATTTTGAACATTTTAAACTCTGGGGGGGAAAAATACACTGGGATGATTTATGTCATAAAAAGCCAAACTTAAATTATCCAACTGCAAAACAAAAATACTGAGTGCCGTCATCCTTTGTGTACCAGAGGATCACAAGTGGTTTGTATTTGCATATAGCCCGAAATGAGGTGAAGTTAAGATGAGATGATAAGATGTACTGTATTATTCCCTCTATCTTCCCTATATCTCGGGCAATGGTGCAAAGAGAACACACAGCTCAGTTCAACTTAGATTCACATATTAAAAAAACAACAACACAGGTATGCAACCATAAAACAATCAAGAACAATCAAGTTAGTAAGTTTGTCACACTGCTCACCTGTCGCACTTCCTCATACAAACATTTTCCTTTGTCCTTTGTTAATACAAGATCAGATGTTATGTTTCAAGTCACTCACAGACAGATCACTCAGATCAATCTGATGCCCACAGAACAGAAGCTGCTGAGGGAGGTGACTGTGACCATGACCAGCTCTGCTGATTTTGTCAAACTGACCTCACATCCTGCCAGGGCTGCATAGCTCAAATGGTTTAGCTTCCAACAGAGCCTGTGACTGAATGGGGCCAACAGAGATACACTGACTGAAGGTCCTCGTGTGTGACTTGTTGCACACGTCACTTAACCTTTGCATCCTTTTGACATTTGTTGGGACAATTGACCTGTGTGTGTGTGTGTGTGTGTGTGTGTGTGTGTGTGTGTGTGTGTGTGTGTGTGTGTGTGTGTGTGTGTGTGTGTGTCACTTAAAATAATGTGAGTGAGGTACATATTAAACATGGTAAGGACACTTAGATATCATTTAAGTATTGGTAGTGTCTTCATTGCTGTTTACTCTGCTTTAACACTGTAGTTTGCTTGTAAGGTGTAATAGATATATAAATAAATAAAGGATGCTAAAACACACACACACACACACACACACACACACACACACACACACAATAATGTTTCTGATTCAAATCATTTAAACCACTCAGTTAATGGCATCTTTCCTGCTATCAGCAAAGATGAATTCATACCTGTGGTGTGTGTCAGGTCTCATACAGCTTCTTCAGTAATTACACCGAGTTTGGATTTCTTTTTTATTGAGACACAAAGCCATTAGTTGTCTGTGTGCACTTCAGTTAATTGACCAAAAAAAGAAAGTATGAGGGTGAAAATACTGGCACTGTGATATCTTCCAGCTGTGTGGCATCCTGCCAAACAAGTTCTCAAGGCCCTGAACAGACTTTCTAAAACACACACTAAATACAAGAACATAGAGAGAACGGTGTGTCACAGTGAGCTGGGTTAAAATGCACAGAAACCTGCAGTTATACAAAATGAAAAATACCTTCAATCACAAAAGGATTTATTTCCTTTAGACTTCCAATAGAGTAACGGTTCTCAAAAGGGTTCAAGTGCCTTCAGAGTGATCATTTGCAACAACATCATTAGAGTTCAAGTGAATCTGTTCAAGTGAATTACCTCCACAGCTCATGTAGTAACATATAACTGAAAAAAAGGCATTATCTCTTTATTTTGAAGTAGCAAGAGAATCAGAATGCAACTCTCCTGAAGAGCTAAAATGACCTCTGCTGGTACAACAGGGAAGCATCCCGCATCAAGTAGTTTACTTCAAGCACTGTTTGGAGAAGGATTAAGAGGTTTTGCAGCTTCATACAGTTATGTCTAAAAAAGCAAAACAAATATTTAGGTGCTGGTGTGATGATCCTCAATGAAACTGGATCATGAAGAAGGAGTTACAAAGTAATCTATATATTTGATATTTTTTGTTATCGTTAAGTTGGATGTTTTTGTTGCTCTAGAGATGAAACAGTGTTAAGTAAATTGACAAATTGAATCCTTTAATTTAAAAAAATCTCTGAAATGATTTTAGACTTTAGACTTTATTGTCCCCTTGGGGAAATTCTTTTCCGCAGCACCTTCCTGCATTTCCACAGACATAGACAAACACAAGAACATACACTGTAAGCTCAACAAACTGTCCACCAAGACATCAACACTCAAACAGAGAGAGTAGTGGTATTCAGTGAGGCCTTTTGTTCAGGCTCGCTATAACAGCAGGAATCAGGCTCTTGCCAAGACGAGCCCTTCTGCACCTCAGTACCCTGTACCTATGTCCTGAAGGGAGTGGGATGAGGTAGGTGTTTAGTGGATGTGTGATGTCCTCTTCTATTGAGGTTGCGATGCGTGTGATGGTCCTGTGGTTTAAGTCTGAGGTTTGTTGTTGGGAGACTGATTATTTTAGAAGCTGTGGTGGTATGAGTGTGAGTTTGGCCTTGTTTTTAACAGACAACATGTAGAAGAAGTTTCAAAGGGTTGGTGGCTTATATCAATATTTACACTACTAATAAAAGTTCCCAAATATATGCATTTTAATTAAGAAAAAATGAAAGGAAAAAATCAAACCCATGCTCCTCAGAAAAGAACTTTTATTTATATTTTGTTCACATAAAGAGCAGCACAGTTTCAGAAGCATCTGCAGAGTTTCATCCCAGTGCAAAATCAGTCAATTTGATTGGGTTCACTACGTCTGTAGTATTCAACTACAACCAGACATCAGACCGACCCTTGACTGGATCCTGTGCCTGAATGACATCATCAAGTGACATCTCATAAAGTAGGCATTTCCTAACCCAATGATGATGAAATATCAAAGTCCCAGAGCCTCGATCGAGCAGGTACATGAATGTGGTATTTATAACTGGACAAAAGAACCTACTTTCACAATAAAGCTGCAAGGTCCACAACTATCCTGGACGTAAAAGTATTAGATGTGTATTTAAAGCAAATACCAGTTAAACATTTCATCACATTGTCTGTGAAACTTTGGTGGGGTGGTACAAGGCAACAAAGTTGCAGATTTAAATTGCAAATGACATCCTTAAATTGAAGTCTGACACACTGGGTGCTCGGTTTCTCTTTTCCCCTGTTTGGAATTCACAATCATCTGCACTGTGATAAATTAAACTTATCTTACTTAACCTGGAGAAGGTTTAGGCTCTACTGTAAACACCATATCTAGTTTTTATTTTTCCCTTCTGCCCTTCCTGGATCCCTTCCCTCTTTGTTACCACCAGCAAAGAGTCACTAGAGCATCAACAAACACATCACTCATCAGTTTTCCCAACCCTGTTCAGACAACCTCATGCTCAAGCCAGGTATCACTACTGGGTTTACACTCTGCTGTTTTGTGTTGCTTTTGTGTTCTGGTGAAGAAGTAGAAAATCCTGCAGACAATTTCTTTACTTGAGAGACAAAGAAGCTTCATGAAGACACTGTTAAAAAAACCCAGATACACTTCTTATTGAGATCTCCAACAAAGAAAATAGTACCACTTTAAATGAGCTGACAGTGAGACAACAATGTGTTAAAGTAAAATCTTAGAACATTAACTGAAAAATTATGTTCACAATCTTAATAATAGCTTACTCTTCATTCTTAGGAGCAACGCTGCAGTTTACTGGAGCAACTTCAGTATTTGTATTTGGCTGATAAACAAACTGGACAGATTAGCCGCGCCCAACATAGATGTTCTTCGGTACAACTTGTATCCTCATTATTCACATTAGCCCTTAAACAGAAACATTCATCAGCAAATTACCCCCCTGAGGAGGTCTTAAACAAAGCATATACTTTAAGTATTGACCTCAACAAGTCTATGTATACATTTCCTCTTACACTCTATATACAAACACAAACCATAAAACCTTTAAATATTAAAAGATATTCAAACAACACATTCAAAAATGCAGGGGAAATTGTAGGGTTGAGCATATTTACATGATAATTACAACTTTACAAACAAGCACACAGAGTGAAACGATGAGTTTATACAATGACTGCACTGCAGGCGGAAAGAAAATAATGAACCGGGTTTATGAGACAGACAGAAAAGGAAAAGTGACCATTTGGCTCCAGTGTGCCTGTCTGCTCTCTCCTAAGACACATTGGTTGATTTTTCTAGCACTATAGTGCAGTACGCCATCTACTGTACACAGTGGGAAGGTTTTCCAGTACATTCAACTGATGCCAAAACAAGTTTGGTATTTTAAGCTATCAATTCAAGCAACCAATCCTCTCGCCAAACCATGACTGATAGAGGGAAATGCTTCAGGCTGCACGAGTAACTGGAGTTCAAGATGGCAGGCAAGCTACTATTTCTACATATATTTTAATAAGATAGCACTAAAAGGTTAAAAAATCCTGTCTCTCATGTGCCGATAAATTCTCATCTCTGACAGCTGCTTTCAGAAGACTGACAGCTGAGAGGGAGTCCAGGAGTGACTGACAGATCTTTCATCGACAATGAAGTTGAAAATGTTTATGCCTGCTTTTTCAAAGTGGTCTTTTCTCAACAACTCAAACAGACTGAGTGCCTCAGACAGGCAGAGTGTGAATGAAGCATTGTTATCTGCTTGGACTTGAGGGTCAGATGAAAGCTGCAGAGTACAAGTTTGGTCGAAAGCATGAAGTGTGAGGAGTGCGTGTTGTGTCTGACCACTCCCTGTCAGAGTCACCCTGAGCTAAAAAACATAACTTACAGGTCCAACTTAAAAAAAACTAAAACACCTTGTCCACCAAGGTAGAGCACCACCTCTGACTCTGATTTCTACGCTAGCCTGGTAAAGAAAGTTAAGAGATACACTCCTACAATAGTGCAAACACTGCTGCTGTCTGAGCGACACGCCTCGGCTGCCTGGTTGTTGGATATAGACTGGATGGAGTTCCTTTTTTTTTTTCAGAGCGAGTTTTGGAGTGTGGACAGGTTCTCGTCCATCCAGCGCTGGTTTAACCTGATGGTTTCCAAAGCTTCCTGCACGCTCCTCATTTGAGAGCCGCGCTCTTCTAGACTCAAGAAGAAATTCTTTACCTGTAATAAACACACACACAAACACATACTCAGCTTTTAGCCAACTCTTACTTTAAATACTAGCACTAGAAGGAATGTGTTTCCAGTCAGTACCCTCTCTAAAAAAAAGAGGGCACCACCCTAAAATACACAGCAGCATTAATGAGCTATAATTAATACTTACCTGATCGAGGTGGTGCTGGTGTGGAGAACTGGGAGGTGACAGATTTGATGATTGACTGGATGCAAAGGAGCCCACAGGGAACCTACAGATAAACACACGAGAACACAGATATTCATTTGTGTTTTCATTTTATAAGAATACTGGAGTCTCAGTGATAACATGTCTGAAGCTGAATGGGAACTTACTTCTCTATTAGGCGGTCCCAGTTCTCTTGTATAAATCCCACCCAAACAAGTAGCCAGTGAAGCCGCTACACACAGTGTTGATGACCAAAGGCAGCTCCTGTGTCTGAATGACGTCCCCCTTGAGACCAGCCTGTAGAATCCTGCAGAGAGTGAGATAAGTTGTACTGTTTCTACATTCCCCCTCTTTGATCATTGTAATATTACAGATCGTTCTGTGATTGATCCCATCAAGAAAGCATACAGGGGCTTAAATACACACTTGAGTTACAAGGACAAAAAGTCTAAACAGTTGAGAAAGTAAAAGTCTTAATTCAAATCCCCATAACCCAGATGACAACACAATTTCAACTTATTACTGAAGATTATCAATATATTAATTTGTGTAATTCAGTAAATAAAATTAAGATGGTGCTAAAGTACTGTATATCACATTTTTATTCAGATTTCATGCACAGTAGAACAGTTCTGCTATGGTGGAGTTTGTGTGCTAAAGTTCAAGTCAGAAGCAAAAGCAAAACATTCTTTTCTCCAATTTGTTAAAATCTTATTTTTTGGTGTGTACTCAAACTGAAACACTGTAAACTGTATCCCAGTACAGTCTGCTATTGGCTCAGAGATGTCTGAAAGTTTAATGACTCAAGGCTACTTTTCTTGAACACTATTTCACTTTGTGCATTGTTTTGTGGGATTTTTTCTATCTTATAGCATTTCAAATGAGCCTGTCTTTATGATCTGAATGTATGTTTAGGAAGCTACTGGTGGGGTAGGACAGACAATGAAGTTGATCCTGACAAAGACTAAAGGCAAACAATTACCAGACAATCCGTCGTGCGTCCTGAGTGGATGCTAGGCCACGCAGCATTTTCCGCTTCTCTGCATCAAACGTGACTTGAGTGAACAAGTCGAGCAAAGACACCCAATCTTCATCGGACTGAGCTGCCACATTGAACACAACTTGCTGCAGATCCTCCTGGGATCCTACAAAATTACACACAGGCAAGGCAAGTTTATTTATAAAGCACCATTCATACATAGAGCAATTTAAGGTGCTTTGCAGAGTTAAAAACAAAAACCAGAGCAGTAACAATTAACAAAAACATACAGCAAACACTTCAAACATTAAAATTTTATATGCGGCCAGTTATGTTTGATCTACTCTCTCTCTCTCTGTACTTCTGTAACTTAACATACATAGTAAATAGTGTTGGGTCTTAGTATTTATTTAAATTAGGAGAGATTATTATAAATAATCAGCCCCCTTCACTGTTCTGAAGTCCATAACTTGCAGATTCTTACTGTCCCGCCGGACACAGAAGCACAACTGATCTTGTCTTAACCGAAATTAACCCTTAAGCATAAGGTTACTTAAGGTTATTTGTGCATTTAAATGTCCACAGATGTCTACAGACGCATAGTGATCAAGCAAATCTCATTCCTCTACCCAGGCTCAAGGAGATTTCAATCATAACAAAGCTGTCTAATCCTCTCAAACTCCTCACAACATGGCATTGGAAATAAAAATGTGTTTCATGTGCTATACATACCGTAATGTCCCGTTGGACTCCACATACTTCTTGAACATGGTTCTGGCTTGCTGAGTGCAGTTTTTCTTCGTTCAGATTACAAGCTGTCTCCAGCAGCGCTGAGCGCAGCTCCTGTTTGGACACACTCTCCTCCTCCTCCCATGTTTGTTTTTCCATCAAGGAGCCAAAATGATGCATGATATAATTCTGTCAATAGAAGAAAGAACATTATGGATTCATTACTACCAACACATCACAAAGTTGATCACTCCTTGAGAACACATTATCCCAGATAAAGACAGACTGAATACATTTTTTTCAAAGGCTTAAATAAGAGCGCTTGTCCTTGAAGCACTGATATGGACAATGAGTGCTTTAAACTTCTTAGAAGTAAATAACACAGAACTAGACACAAAGAAGTCTTCATGGATTCCTTAGCAAAAAAGTCAACTTCAAGTTGTTCTTTTTTTTAAATAATACTAAAAGCATTAATGTACATTTTGTGCTACTCAGCTAGTAATTAAAGACAATTGAAGTATCCTAAATGTGAAACATTCAGGACAAGCTTAACATTTATAGAGCTTCTTGGTTAACACACTAATATTTTAAAAACTTGTTTCAAACTTCTGAAGACTTAACAGTATAAATTTGTTAAGAAGACGTGGATTTACATATGTCATTCACAAAATTACCATTACCAAAATTTCTTGAGTTAGCATTTTTGGTACCTTCATACGCGCCACAAGTCCATGCTCCTGTCTTTTGTCGAGTAACCGGTAGATATTGTTTAATTGCAACAAGGCTTCTAACATGGGAGACGTCTCAGTTTCATTGGAGATGTAGTTCAGCAGGTTAAGGACCTGGTAGAAGGTCACACGTTCCCAGTCTGTCCGCACAGGACAGTGAGGAGGAGGAGGAGAGAAAAATGGAAAATGAAAGCTTTTTAAAAGTCAAATACAGAAGTAATCTCAGATTATCCTGGCACTGAATGTTAATCAAAAAGTTACCTGGAGAGAGCAAAGATGTTGTGTATGAGCGATGCACGGTCCTCTTGTGTAAGAACAGTGACATTGTGGTCAAAGCATCAACAAGAGCAGCCCAGCCGTCATCTCCATAGTGGACGATGTAGACACCGGAGTGTCTGTAATTCAGCTTCAGCCACTTCACACCCTTCTGGCATCTTGAAGGACTCTATAAACACACACACTCAAATGTATCATCTGACACGGTACCACACACTCTGAGACTTGATGTATCAGGTTGATTCTTTCTGTTTTACCTGACTTGGTCTTCAGAGTGAACACCTGTCTGCACTCAGGGGCCAGACTACAGCTGTCGTTAACATATGTCACTGGAATATTCCACAAGCTAAAGAGAGCACAAACTCAATCAGGGCTGTATAGTGTTCTATGATCTGTGTGTGTGTGTCTCTGTTTGTGTGTTTAATGATACCCACCTGGAAGTGTGTGTTGCATTGTCAGCGGTGAGCAGGAAGTGCTCCTGTGTGAGGGTCACCTGATCTCCCTGGCGGCTTACAGTGACCAATGGAAAGCCTTTCTGCGATGTCCATGAGCTCATCATCTCTGACACATTCAGGTTGATGTGGTGAGACTTCGACCTGAACACAGGAAGACAAACCCAGAGTCAATGCAATCTGAGTTTGTTATGTTAAACTACACAGAGAGGCTTTAACTGAAAAAAATAAAACTAATGACACAATGGTCAATTTACTGCAGTTATGGGAAGTAAAAAGATACACTGTCATATATATAGTAAATAATATCATAAGCACACTACAAGCCCAAGGTGTTAACGGCCTGACATCTCCCTGTGATCACCCATCATTGGAGGACCACAAAACTAGCCAAATGCGACTGAGGTTAGGCCAAGAACACTGCAGCCAAATGACTGCCTGACAATTTGGAGAGGAAAGTTCAGACGTAGCCAAAACGGTACATCTGCTGTCTATTATATCACAAAGAAACAGGCAGACATGAACACACACCTCTGTAAGGCTGTTCCAAAGGTCGTTAGTGTCTGCGTTTGATCCACTGACTGTTTAAGGTATTGAATGATGCCTTTCCTGAACTGTTGTTCCCTTGGCAGTGAGTGCGTTCAGCATCAAGAGAATGGATTGCACCCTGAAAGACAGAGGCACAAAGCAGCAGGGATCAAAGCACTAACTGTAGTTAGAATGCAGTGTGATTGACAGTAGTGATATGTTCCACTATAAACAGATGTAGAAGTTCATTGATATTATACACATATAAAGTTGTACCTTTTCATAAGTGACAGAGTCAAACATCTCTTCCACCTGCTCTGGTGAATCAACCTCTGTTGATATGGGGTGGGAGGAGTTTAGTGCATCCTTGTCTAAAGCTCTGAACCGCACAGACAGAACAAATTACCCTGAAAAAAACAAACAGGAATCAGTACTTAAGCACAAATCCAAGCAAACAGCTTTACCTGTTAGGTAAATGTGAATTTAAAGCCCTGATGGGTAGACTTACAATTTCCAGCTGGGGCAGGACCGTCTGCAGTGACGTGTACTGCATGTACGTGGCAAAGCCTTCATTAAGCCACAGGTCATTCCACCAACTCATAGTGACCAGGTTTCCAAACCACTGCAAAAAACACAACATGAGCGAAAGATGAGGACCTGTCTGCAGCATATCGAACCTATCTGCTGTTTCACAAAGACACAGGTGAACACAGCTACCTGATGAGCGAGCTCATGCGTGATGACGGAGGCGACCACTTGTTTCTCCAGAGGAGAGGACTGTTTGCCCACCAGCAGGCTGGTCTCTCTGAAAGTGATGAGTCCCCAGTTCTCCATAGCTCCTGCCAGGAAATCAGGAATAGCTACCAAGTCTGAAAAAAGAGAAGTATAGTTTAGTTTAGTTTAGTTTAGTTTAGTTTAGTTTAGTTTAGTCCACACATCATCACAAATATACATCTATATATATTCAGTAAACATTTCATAATGGTTGGATGTGTGGAAAGGGGTGACCCCAAGGAAGCTATTTAAAGCTTTTAATAGGGGGCCCAATTTCCCACAAATACAGTGGCAACAGACAACAACAACATACAACAACAACAACAACAACATACAACAGACAAATAAGAAACACACAACAGACCTTGGCCTTTTGCCTTTATTTTATAGGACAGCTGAAGAGAGATAGGAAATGTGGGGAGCAGAGAGTGGGGGAAGACAGGTAAAAGGTCGACTGGCTGGTAATCGAACTGGCGACCTCTGCGACAATGACTGCAGCCTCTGTATGTGGGGTGCTTAGACCGCTCGGCCACCAGCGCCTCTCGATAGATTTTTATAAGTTAACGTCATGTACTATTGTGGTTAAGAGGAGAGCAATGAAAGAACAGCTAAGAGGATACAATACTGTGCAACTTCCTGTGTGTACTCACCTAGTTTTTTGAAGGGGTAGTTGATTTCACAGAAGTCATTGTAGAACTCCAGCAGCTTAGCTCCTGTTTCCAGAGCATACTCAGTGTGCTCCTTCTTCTCTGGCACAGAGTACACAGACACCTAGGATACACAGAAACACATGTACATTGATGATTCATCAGAAACAAGACAACTTAACTGAGAAAAAAACTTGAAAAATATTTCTGAAAAGCTGTAATAGAAAGCAGAGACAGAAGTTATATCTGTGCTAGACATACTAGAGTATCTGAGACGTTCTGGCTGATCGGACTGAAGTTAGCGATGATGAACGCCACCAGATAGGTACTCATGTTCACACTGGTCCTTTCAAACTCATGCATCAGGCCATCGGGCAGTTGAGTGGTTTTAGCCTGAAACACACGGCATGAAGACATATTACCAAAGAATTTGACATCTACTTTTTGCTGAGAAAATCACCAATGTGAGTAAGAAACAGTATGTTCTGTTGGCTTGGTTGTGTCCATAATTATGAGTCACATTTTCCAATGGACTGATTTTTGACACTGATAATTTTCTACATTGAAACTGTTAGATAATATCATTGGCTACATCTTAATGACAATGGTTTGGAGAAACTGAGGCTGTACATATTACTGAACAATGCCTTTATTTTTTTGGGACAGCTAAAAAGAGACAGGAAATGGGGAGAGAGCAGGGAAGGAAAACATGCAGGTAATGGTCGCTGCAGGGAATCGAACTGGCGACCCCTGCAATGAGGACTGCAGCCTCTGTATGTGGGGCGCTTAGCCCGCTAGGCCATCAGCGCCCCAGCAAATCTCTTTTAAAGTCATAAAACCTTATATTGCCTGAGATTTAATGTGGTCTCTAACCTCAGATTAATGCTAGTAACCACTGACATGGCATTAATTACAAAATAAGCATCCGTGCCGTTACTTAATAAATGATTCAATTATTATAAACATTTTCTTGTGGTCTTTAAAAAGTAACTGTGAGCTTGTAGTCACACTATTTAAATGTACTGTAATTAAAAACTTGGATTTGTTAATGTCAGTTCTTTGGTTTAAAAATTAGAACTTAATAACCTCTTATCAAACTTAATATGAAAGCTGGGGGAAATATTCTAACCAACTTAATACATTAATAAGCCTCTGAGCACCACGTGTCCACGAGTCCACTTCCTGAGGTAATGAAAGTGCTGTCTCTATATCCTACACCCAAAACACCATGCGCTGTGGGTTTTATCAGGTGACCAAGAGTTGAAACTTGTTCTATTTAGGGTAACTGCAACACTTGTAGGTGTCACTTTAATACCAGAGGAGGAGGCAGGGCAGTTACCTTTGCTGTCATATCTGGTCCCTGACAATCCAACATACCTGCCCATCTTACCACAACCAACGTGTTTCATCCTTCCCTTTGTTCAACACAAAAGTGAGAAATACACTCTACTTTGTGCTGACATGTTCTGTGTTTCATGCTCTGTTTGTATATTGTTTTGTGTCCTGGCAACAAGATGCAGCCAAGACATCTCTACTAAAAAATATTCAGCCTCTAATAAAGCTTTCAAACTCTCCCAGCTGAGCTTTTTTCATTTGGAGAAACACTTTGGTGGACACTCATCCAGCGTGGAGGTTTAAATAATTGTTATCAACCAGTAACAAGGACTTAACTAAAGTTATATTATATTACCTTAGGCATGTTGGAAAGAGTCATGTAGTCCTGTTTTCTGCTGATTGTAATCAGGAAAGTGGCTTTGAATGATGGTTCATCGAAGCAAGGAAAGGCTTTCCTTGCTGACAGTGGCTCAAACTGGGTTGCAGCGAGGACCCTGAGGACAAGAGGGAGAGTAGCATGAGCATACAGACGAGGCAAATTGAATTAATTTTGCAAAAAGAAAAAAACACAGCTAGCATTGTTTCCTTAGCGCCTGGTTCTAAGTTTAATCAAAGGTCATGAGATCAGCTGTGGAGACAGATAACACAGACAGATGAACCTTTTGTGTCCATCTTTATCAGTGTATGAGCTGTTGTAGAAACCATCATAGGTGTGTGATAGGTTGGCAAAGTATTCTAGGGTCAGAACACAGTGCTGTCCTGCCTTCAGCTCCTCAGAGAACTTCACAGCTATCTGCTGTCTGGGGTGTACTCCAGTAAAGTCACATTACTGGCCTTTCCATCGCCAAGCTGCAAGAAGGTTAAAAAAACAATTAACAGTCAACTAAAGAAAAATAATGTTTGAGTCAGTCATATTTCCAGGTTGTATAAGTTCATACAGTCAGGTAGGCTTCACAAACCACAGAATAAACACCTGACTTTCCAAACTCTATGCTTGTTCATTGTTAGCAGCACACAAACCTGGAACGTGGCTTTGGTAAAGTTGAGGTAAACACCATGCAGGACGATGACTTTGGTGTTGTGAAGCACTGACATGCTGATAACAGTGATGCCTGTGAAGGTCATACTGTCAAGGTTTGGGTTCAGGGTGAGATCGTAGCTCAGAGGATGAACGCTGCGTGGCAGCCGGTACTGTGTCCATGGAAACAGTTCACCATTTGTGGACACAGGGTAGATGGGCTCCAAAGGAGATGTCTTGTTCACCTTAGGACAACCTGCCTGCAGACGAACAGCCAAGAAATAAGATAAATAAAATAATAATAATTAATAGGGTTTATATAGCACTTTTCTTAATACTCAAAGTTGCTTTACATAAAAAAAAGTAAAAATAAAACAGGTAAATAAAACAAAACAAGGACAGAGGTGGTGCAGGGGTAGAGGTCATGTGTTGCATGCTTTTTTGAACAGGTAGGTCTTGAGGTGTTTTTTAATGATTGAAGTGAGTCAGAGTTGCAGATGTGTGGAAGGAGAGAGTTCCAGAGAGCCGGGGCAGCGATGGAAAAGGCTCAGATGTAAAAAGAGCAATAATCTGACAGAGATGTTGACATATGATGATGAAAGAGTCAGTGTAGTGATGTTAACAAGGCAACAGGAACATCTAAACAGATAAAGTATATTTCTTACCCGGGTAAAAGTGCATCCAGGTAAGAAGTAGAGTACCATGGTCATAGAGGCCACTATCACCAGGAATAACACACAAACAACCATAGTACGTGCAGAGGGTCGTGAACAAGACCTGAGACAACAGAGAGTTTAACACTGAATTACTCAACATGTACAGGGTGATGAGCAGCAGTGTTTATAAGACTAATGAGTTTAGCTAAATAACTAAAACCCTTAGCTGTGCCCTCATCCTTGTCTGAATTGTTCATAGTCTAATTTGGTGTCTACATTCATTGTACCTGTGTTTAAGATGATTAGGTATGTACTTAATGTTTTTTATGATGGCTGTAAAAAAGTATATACTGTACATAAACATAAATTTGTCATTTTTAAAGATGGACCTTTGCTTTCAGGGAAAATGTATGCTTTATTAAAATAATCTGCTTGGTTACTGGCACCTCTCAACTTGAACATTGTTGGGCAACTTGAGGACTGGCTCCTTTTCTCTGACACTGTAATCATGTTCCTAACAGGACTTTGGATACAACTGTAATTTCAAGAAACATTCCTCTATAAATCCAAGCAACAAAGTGTTTTATGATTCTATACAAATATTTGTCAAATATGAGGTCAGGGAAGTTTGTTACTGCTCTTTATAATGACTCGCTAAATATGGCCCTATTTCCATGCATGTTTCTTTTAGGAAACTGAAAGTGTTGTTACATTTACTTACATTAATCTGAACTCTGAATAAATAATAACAGTATAATACAATAATACAATAACTAATAACACTTGTGTATCACTGCTTTGAGACAAAATCCCACAAATGCAGACCACAGCTGAAAAACAACCCAAACAATCCCCCTTTTTAATGAATTACCTGGGAGGAGCCTGTCTGGTGTAAGGGGAGGAGTTAGATCTCTGAGCAGAGCGGTTCATGAAGGACATGCCCAGTAGACGGGCCGAAGACTCGCAGTCCTCCTCATCTTCGTCCATGTCGTTTTCCCCCAGGCCGCGCACAAGCAACCGTGAGCTACGAGGCTCGTACACCACATCTGGGTCAAGAGCAGGAAACGTCTAGGAAGAGCATGTACAGTGCACTCTGTTATTTTCCAGTTAAGCAAAGCAGCGTTTCCTTCTAATGCTAATACAGGGTTCCCACTCTTTTCCAGAGATCATTTTCCAGGACATTTTCATTGATGATCAAGCTGGTATGACAGTCTAAATTTAGTTCCTAATTTAGTTCCTAAATAGTCCAATGTTCCTCTCAGTGGAAGTCTACATTGAAAGACATGTAGTCTATTGCTATTAATGAAATCATCTCTTACATACTTAAAAATTATGGCAAATTGATAATAGAATAATGCAACCACAGATGTACAGCACTTCACTTTATTAGTGCAACCAAGTAACAATGATGGGCAACATCTCAGCTTTCTCTTTTCTCAAAAAATATAAAATGAGCAAAGAAAAAAACAAAAGAGCCAGCAAAGGAATCAGGAAGCTGCCTTATTGAAATAATTAAATAATAATGATCAGAGGATCAGTGCATTAATGACCTAAATAGATCTGAATGACAAAAATGGCCACAAATGTTTCTCAACTCAACTCAAACTCAAAACATACCTGCTTAATCATGATATTCATCCTGCTAAGTGGTCGATATAAAACAAAGCAAATGTTACGTTTTTTATTTGAGTTACCGTAAACTCTGAAAAAATCTCACCGGTGTAAAGACGCACTCTGTATTTGAAGATCTCTCAGAGATTTAAAAAATGTAAACTGTCTTCCTGCATAGCGATGTCTATTAGGATCAGCGATGTCTACAACGTGGAGTTTCTGTGCAGCTGTGTTGCTCTTTTGTTCCGTTTGTTTTCACTGTCGGGATTTGGACTCCTACTAGCTAGAGCAGGGGATCTCAAACTTTTTGGAGCCAGGGACCCCTTACAGGTGAGAAAATTGTCCATGGCCCCCTCATAATTGTAACACTGATTAAGCACATTAGTGATGTGTCATGATCAAAAGCTGCGGCTCTGAGAGCCGATGCTTTATAGTGAATCAGAAGAGCCGGCTCGCATCAAGAGAGAGACGGCTCCCAGTTTTTTCCTTTTGCTGCCTAGCACAGTGCTCAGCCCCAGCTCTGCTCACAGCAGAACTTTGTTCTGATTGGTCAGCATGGCGGCCATGCGGCCAATCCTATGTGAGGATATAGGATACAGGTGATGGAGGGAGGCTGTGTATCCTGGCTTCATCTGTTCCTTCAGAGAGAGTTCTCAAAGAAAGGGCAAATACTCCTGAGAGAGAAATCATATCAGCCCATCCAAGCTGAGGCATCTGATTTTTCTCAATGCCAACCTGAGGACATTAATAATGTTTGCTTGAGTTTGTTCTGGTTCTGCTTGCTTGAGTTTGGTTCTGGTTCTGTTTGCTCGAGTTTGATTCTGGTTCAGTTTGCTTGAGTTGGTTCTGGTTTGTTTGCTCGAGTTTGATTCTGGTTCAGTTTGCTTGAGTTGATTCTGGTTCTGTTTGCTTGAGTTTGGTTCTGGTTCTGTTCTGGTTAGGTTCTGGTTCGGTTCTGGTTCGGTTCTGTTCTGGTTCGATTCTGGTTTGGTTCTGGTATGGCTCTGGTTCGGTTCTGGTACGGTTCTGGTTCGGTTCTGGTTCGGATCTGGTTCTGGTTTCTTGTTCGGTTCTGGTTCTGGTTCGGTTCTGGTTCTGGTTCGGTTCTGGTTCAGTTCTGGTAAGGTTCTGGTTCTGGTTTGGGTCTGGTTCAGTTCTGGTTCGGGTCTGGTTCGATTCTGGTTCGGTTCTGGTTCAAGTCTGGTTCGGTTCTGGTACGGTTCTGGTACGGTTCTGGTACGGTTCTGGTTCGGTTCGGTTCGGTTCCGGTTTGGTTCCGGTTCAGTTCTGGTACGGTTCTGGTTCGGTTCTGGTTCGGTTTTGGTTCGGTTCTGGTTCGGTTCTGGTTCGGTTTTGTTCTGGTTCGGTTTTGTTCTGGTTCGGTTTTGTTCTGGTTCGGTTCTGGTTTGGTTCTGGTTCAGTTCTGGTAGGTTACTGGTTCAGTTCTGGTTGAGTTTGATTCGGTTCTGTTTGCATGAGTTTGGTTCTACTTCTGTATGCTTAAGTTTATTTCTGGTTCTAACCCTAACCCTAACCCTAACCCTAACCCTAATCATAATCCTAACCCTAATCATAACCCCAACCCTAACCCTAATCCTAACCCTAATCCTAACCCTAACCCTAACGCTAATCATAACCCTAACCCTAACCCTAATCATAATCCTAACCCTAACCCTAATCCTAACCCTAACCCTAACCCTAACCCTAATCCTAACCCTAACCCTAACCCTAACCATAACCCTAATCCTAACCCTAACCCCAATCCTAATCCTAACCCTAACCCTAACCCTAATCACAACCCAATCCTAACCATAATCACAACCCTAACCTAACCCTAATCACAACCCTAATCACAACCCTAACCCTAACCCTAATCACAACCCTAATCACAACCCTAACCCTAACCCTAATCATAATCCTAACCCTAACCCTAATCACAACCCTAACCCTAACCCTAACCCTGATCACAACCCTAATCACAACCTAACCCTAACCCTAACCCTAATCACAACCCTAACCCTAATCCTAACCCTAACCCTAATCATAATCCTAACCCTAACCCTAATCCTAACCCTAACCCTAACCATAACCCTAACCCTAACCCTAATCACAGCCCTAACCCCAACCCTAATCATAATCTTAACCCTAACCCTAATCACAACCCTAACCCTAACCCTAATCACAACCCTAATCACAACCCTAACCCTAACCCTAATCACAACCCTAACCCTAACCCTAATCACAACCCTAATCACAACCCTAACCCTAACCCTAATCACAACCCTAACCCTAACCCTAATCACAACCCTAATCACAACCCTAACCCTAACCCTAACCCTAATTCTAATCCTAACCCTAACCCCAACCCTAATCCTAACCCTAACCCTAATCCTAACCCTAACCCTAATCACAACCGTAACCCTAATCACAACACTAATCACAACCCTAACCCTAATCACAACCCTAATCACAACCCTAACCCTAACCCTAATCACAACCCTAACCCTAATCACAACCCTAACCCTAACCCTAATCATAATCCTAACCCTAACCCTAATCACAACCCTAACCCTAATCACAACCCTAATCACAACCCTAACCCTAACCCTAACCCTAATCATAATCCTAACCCTAACCCTAATCACAACCCTAACCCTAATCACAACCCTAATCACAACCCTAACCCTAACCCTAATCCAACCCTAATCACAACCCTAACCCTAACCCTAATCACAACCCTAACCCTAACCCTAATCATAATCCTAACCCTAATCCTAACCCTAATCACAACCCTAACCCTTACCCTAATTATAATCCTAACCCTAACCCTAATCCTAACCCTAACCCTAATCCTAACCCTAATCACAACCCTAACCCTAATCACAATCCTAACCCTAATCCTAACCCTAACCCTAATCACAACCCTAACCCTAACCCTAATCACAACCCTAACCCTAATCACAACCCTAACCCTAACCCTAATCACAACCCTAACCCTAATCACAACTCTAAACCTAATCACAACCCTAACCCTAATCACAACCCTAACCCCAACCCTAATCACAACCCTAACCCTAATCACAACCCTAACCCTAATCCTAACCCTAACCGTAACCCTAACCCCAACCCTAACTCTAACCCTATCCCTAATCACAACCCTAACCCTAATCCTAACCCTAACTCTAACCCCAACCCTAACTCTAACCCTAACCCTAATCACAACCCTAACCCTAACCCTAATCACAACCCTAACCCTAACCCCAACCCTAACCCTAATCATAACCCTAGGATCAGGGTGATAATGATTTTAACAGAATAAATGCACACAATTGGGCAATAATAAGGCTTCTCATAAAAACACCGTATGTAAAAGGGTTGTCAACACACAAACCATTAGTTTTTGCAAAATTAAGGTAAAATATACGGCTACAAAAGATCCTAAATTAAGAGCCGTTCGGGAGTCAAAGAGCCGGCTCTTCTTTGGGAGCCGAGTTAAAAGAGCATGCTCTCTGAAAAGAGCCGAACTTCCCATCACTAAAGCACATGCTTACTACCATTTGCACTCTTAGTTGCCCTTGGAACTATTTGTATTGTAAAACATATCAATGTAAATACTTCAGACCTGTACCATAGTGATAAACAGATAACACTTCATTTGAATCAAGTAAATACCACTTGTATACTTTAAAACAGAGGGTCATTTGATTCCTTGTGGACTCAACATGACAGCATTTATACTTTTCAAGTAATTGATCTTAAACGCTTTCAGAAAATTAACAGTAGCAAGACTCACATATCCCTTCGAGCCACCAAATGGTATCATAACAATGGTGTATATGCTGTTTTGTAATGACACGCCACAATTTTATGATTTACTAGAAATGTATGCAAATTATTTCACGGACCCCCACGCTATGGTTCGCAGACCCCCACTTTCCACCCAAGACCCCACTTTGAGAACAACTGAGCTAGAGTTTCCAGCACAGCGTGCACTCAACTTTCAATGAATGAGGATGTGTTTTTTTAATAGGATCAGGTCGCACGCAGCCATGTTGGAATACTTTTCCAGGACTATATGTGATTTTCCAGGACATTTTACTTTTTCTCCCATTTTACAGGTGTTTTCCAGTACTGGAAAACTGGTCAACTGTTTTCCAGGTTTTCCAGGTTTTCCAGGACGCGTGGGAACCCTGTAATAACTTGATTGCCTGCACAGCTAAATTCATTAACACATGGTTAGATGTGTGGAGGTGGTGAGGAGTGTGAGAGCAGAGGCAACAATACTGGAAAATAATCCGGACAGAAACAGGATGTCAACAAAGAACAGGGTACAGATAACAGGTAACTTTAATCTCAATATCTAATCAATCAATCAATCAATCAATCAATCAACAATCAACCAACCAACCAACCAACCAACCAACCAACCAACCAACCAATCAATCAATCAATCAATCACGCACGCACGCACGCACGCACGCACGCACGCACGCACGCACGCACGCACGCACGCACGCACTCACTCACTCACCACTCACTCACCACTCACCACTCACTCACTCACTCACTCACTCACTCACTCAATCAATCAATCAGACTGTATTTATATAGCGCAATCCTAAGTTAGGAACACAATATATGCAACAATTGTGATAAAAACAATAAAAATAAAAAGTAAATAAAAAATAAAAAAAGAAGTTGCTGAACGAACTGAGGAAAAGATCTCTTATCATCTTAATGAGGAAACACTGGAGGTAAAATAAGATGTTAAAACTCAACACAGGAAATTAAAATCACCAAAATAAATTACATTTATAAAATAATAAAACACTTTAATTTTAAACCATTAAAAGAAAAGAAGATGCTATACTTAAAAAATAATATAAACAAGTACATGAATAAATATAATATAATAAAAGTGTCTAAAATTTGAACTAGATAATACATAAATAAATAGAAAATACACAAAAATAAATAAAAAATAAATAAAACTGTTATATATATATATACATATATATAACTCAGTTAAAAGCGAGACTAAAAAGGTAGGTCTTGAGTTTGCTCTCGGAAGCCAATGCAGAGACTTTAAAATGGGTGTAATGGGCTCTCTTTCTGGTCTTTGCCAGAATTCTAGCAGCTGAGTTTTGGAGCAGCTGAAGCTGAGAGATGTTCTTTTGGGGAAGACCAGAAAGAAGAGCATTACAATAGCCAATTCTGCAGGTGATAAAAGCATGATATAAGACTTTGTTATGAGGATTATGCCACAGAATGTTTTTCAGCAGAGGATGAATGATACAAATGGGTCAGAGTAGCTCTAAATAGAAGAATACTAGCACTGTCAAGGTCCAAACCATACAACATAGAGAAGGTAAATCTCCCTTCAGGTCTACAGACAGTTACAGCTGACAGATTTTTTAAAATATACACACCGGTTAAAAATAAGAAATTAGTATGACATGAAATAAAGCTAAGAGTGTCAGCCGACCTCCAATCAACTGATGTTTATCGAGGTATAAGGCTCTGATCTGTTCAAACCCTCAGCTCTGAAGATGAAAGCACTCGTAAGACGTGTGAAGAGTGGCGCAAATCTGCATTCTCTTTCATGTAGATTGCTGAGCCAAACTGGTCCTTGAAATGAAGACGTGCATAGCATTCATGGAATAAGATAACATAAACATGAGCATACCGGAAAAGCAGAGGAGTCTTTTGCCAAATCCACAACATGGCTCTTCTTCAAACATGCTGTTCTCGATCATGTTCCTCGGCAGGTTGGCTCGCTCTTCAACACAAGAGGAAGTGAAATCAGACAATGTTTCTCAAAAGGAGAAATGAGAGAGACGAGGGAGGGAGAGAGAGCAGCATCTAAATAATTGTGTACAACAACACACACTGCTCTTTCTTTTTAGCAAATATGTGATGGTTTTTTTTGGAAGGAGTAACAACAGGCTTTATTTTTTTATACAAAGCCTTGTTATTTTTAAGGCGCACACACAGGCAACCTGAAGCCTTGTTCAACAGTGCACAAGCTGAGTAGCTTCATTTCTTTCCTGATTCCTGTCAACCTCAGTTTGTTCCTGGTACTTTGACCTACTTAGAATCAGTTCATCAGGGTGGTGTAACAGCTTCTTTTGAGGACTGGTTTTACAAACTCTGGAGAGAGAGGAGATGCTGTATTTCCTACATTTTTCAGTTATTCACATGCAGTGGTGGACAGTAACAAAGTAAATGTACTTGAGTACAGTACTTAAGTACATTTTTTGGGTATCTGTACTTTACTTGAGTATTATTTTTTGGGGGAACTTATTACTTTTACTCCACTACATTCAGGAGACAATTATTGTACTTATTACTCCACTACATTTATATCAATGCTCTAGTTACTCCTACTTTTGCTTTGAAGTCAGCTCATGAATTTCCTTCTCTTTTCTGAAATCCGATCCCTCAGACAGTAAAATGTGTTGTGTAGTTCTGATTGTGTCAATGGCTTAGTCATACCTGTATATTGTGTGTCTCCACCGTTGAACGTGGAGCAAACAAAGAGCACATTTCACTCAGATCAGGCAGTTCATTTAGAGGTGGTAATGATGGCTTTAATTCTCCACCTGAGCACCCATGGCCATATCTTCAGTCCGTGTTAGAGGTTTTTGAAATGAAGAATGATACGTATCGTTTGAAATGTTCACCCTGTTTCCCACTCTGCCCAAACATACACAATTTCACTTTCCAACTCTAAGAAAGCGTGTTGAGCTACGTAACATTGTTTAATTCCAGATGAACATTTCAAACTAAGTTTTTATTCCATGGTATAGTTTTAAAAGAGTTCAAGTAATGGTTTCTAAATAAACATAATGTAACAGAATGTAGTCCTGTGAATTCTTGACTGCACTCATGCTTTGTGAAAAAACAACGTTTAGATATATTTAAGAAGTACTTTGAATACTCAAGTGTTTTTAAAAGCAACTACTTCAGTACTTTAACTCAAGTAATAATCTGACAGAGCAACTTTCACTTGTATTGGAGTAATATTTGACAAGAAGGATCTACTTTGACTCAAGTAATGAAGCTGTGTACTTGGTCCACCACTGTTCACAAGCCCCATCAAAATCAGGAAGCAAATAAAAGCAAACTTTAATCTGGCCTCATCGTTTGATGCTACAGAATGAATAAAACCATTCATTTTTCACAAAAAAACTTGTGTCATCTTCAGCATTAAAATAAGAGTCAACTCTTGTCTTTTAGAATACACATGCAGGATACTTCACTCAGCATTTCTTGAAACAATAAGAGGCATGTTCGCCGGCTTAATTTAATAATGAAAGTAGTAAAATGACCTACACTAGCAGTCTCCTGTTTGCCTCACATTCTATCATACTTTTATGAGCCTAATACAATGCATTGTCAGTGTCAGCTGATGATGGGCTTAATTGGAAAGTTGTGAAAGTAACTATGTAGACAGTGTTTGCTCAGTGACAATGCCACCGAACGAAGGCAACCATCAGCTTCCCAAAAAGAAAAGTCCAGAAAGGTGAATTTTGTTCCATGTCTTTTCTGTGCAGTGTTTCTGATAAGACTGTATGGGCTGTGTCTCTGTCATCGCTCTGGTATGACAATCTATTAATAGGCTGAGAGCTAAGTAGTGGGTAATGTAAAATGTGCAGAGGTAGATTTGATAAAAAAGCCAAATTAAAACTGGACAAAGAAGAATTTCCAAACAATATAAACTTTTAGCTTTGGAATATTTTTGTGTTATTTTAGTGGAAATTCCATTTAAGCAGGGCGATAGACAAGGGAGGACGGCAGTGTGATGGTAATCAAAAGACTATGTCAAAAGACAAAACACGCCAGGCAAATGTGAACAAACAACACCTTCTATAGTTTCCTCATGCTTGTATGTAAATATGGCACAACGGCGTGTTATCTGCAGGCTTCCTGTTTACTCAAAACACATTTGAACTCTGAACAGGAGTCAAAGAAATGACAATGAGTAGATCTTCATCTGATCAGAATGTGGTTTTGAGACGTGACTTTAGGATTTTATTTAAAAATCACTTAACTACAACATTAAGACAAGCACACAAACATGTAGTCCAAATGATGTGGTTTGTTGACGTCTTCCCCTGGTTGAAACCAACCTAAGTAATAGTACCTGAAGAGAACACTTCGTTTCCTACTGTTCTATAGCTCCTGCAGTGGCTTTTGTGTGTTTAATAAAGCTTTTGACATCCTGGGACCAGAGCAGAGGTTAAAGCTGCAGCTGGCTGTTTGAGCTGTGCTTACTGATCAGCTCTCCACCAAAGACAAGACACACTTACTACTACCAAATCAAGAGGCTTAGACTTGGCTGTTGTGTTATAAAACAACTTGAATCTTGTAGAAGCAGACTATGATGAAGAATCCAAAGACAGACAGTTTTTAAGCTGCTAAAGAGGGGACCCGGTTTTGCTTTATTGAAATGAAATCTTAAAATATACTAAAGGATTAACAGACAGCTCTGTGTTTAAAGGGTAGACTTTGACTTTTATTTTATTTCTTTATTTAACCAGGTAAAATACTAATTGGGATTTAAAACCTCTTTTTCAAGAGTGACCTGGCCAAGACAAAACAGGTCAAAAACACAAAATAAGCACACAAAACAACACAAACAAAATCTGGTCACAGTTTCACATGCTTACATGATTACTCAGTGCAATCACAAGATCCAATTGAGCTTGTTTCTCTGTCTTTAATGATTGACTTGAATTCCCCCAGAGTTACAAGATGTGTCAGTTTCAAGTCCTTCTGCACATCATTCAAGGTAAGCAGTTCTGACTCTCAGGACCTGTAACTGTATGATGTCCTGAGACGAGGCCATATCTACACATGAGTACACACAAGTATGTAGGAAGAAGTCCAAGAATAGATTTATAAATAAAATCAGCCAGTGAGAGAGTCTACGACCGTACAAAGATGGACAGTGTGTGAAAGCATATAAGGAACAGTGATGTACATGATGGCTGCAACCGGTAATATTTATATACAGTATCTGATTTATTTAAAAACTGATCAGGAGCATTCATAAAAAGCAGGTCTCCATAGTCCAACAAGGGTAAAAAAGTTGTGGTGATCAAATGTTTTCTGACTTTCAATGAAAAAAAAATTCTAAAAAAGAAGCCCAATTTCAGCTTCAACTTCGAAACAAGTGTATCAATTTGCAGTTTAAAGACTGACAGGTTCTCATCCAGCAGAATGCCTCAGTATTTATAAGACGTGATCATTTCAATTTCAACCCCATGAGCAGTAGACAACCAGGGAGGGTGAGATGGAAGCTGTTTGCCATTTGAGAATAACATGGTCTTTGATTTATCTGCTTTCATATCATCTCATTGCAGGACGGTGACCTGACTGACACTGAGGTGAAGATAGCTTCTGAGACTATCCAACCAGGGAAACACAAATCAGTCTCTCACAGAGCAAAAGTGAATGCTAGCTTTGGTTGAAGTCCCCTCCTGAAACATGCCCTCGGGTGAATGTCACTGTCAGTGAGCCTGCTGCTGTTGTCCCGTTAGTTATTAGCTGGCCTGCTGCTGTTAGCCTTCCCTTATACATCTGTTGTTATTTTCTTCCTTCCTTACCTGAGCTCTGGTTGTCGAAAGGATCCATGTTGGGTGTCTCTGACAGTTCCTCCAAAACAAGGAAATGTTTAACTCGCCTGATGTGTCCTCTCTGGTCCCAGCAGCTCTCAGACACACACAGTAAATATCAGCCTGTCTTCACTGGACTAACGTTAGCTACGTAGTTGCTAGCTTGGAACTAGCCAACTTCTGACCATTTGAACTGAGTGAAAGACATCATTAAGCTAGCGTTAGCTGATTTTAATGACTTTGTTGCCCATGTTGTTTCGTGAACTAAAATATCAATGCGGCTTGATAGTGCAAAATCCAACCAAAGGCTAAAAATGTGTAAACAAATCTTACTATAACATGCTCGGCAAACTCACGAACGGCCAAATGACACTTTGCTTCCTCCCCAACCAGTTGTTGACAACTTCCCATCAAATTACAATGCAGGGATCCTATTGGATGATGAAAGAGAGGGCGGGGCCACGGCGCTGTGACGCGGTCACTTTATATTATCATTAGCATGCCGTCTTTACCTTTAAAAAAACACATGAATACACTTAACAAGAATTACATTTTGGACATCCATGACAGTCCTCATCAAAACAGTTTAAATTAGTAAAATACGTTCCAAATCAGTCACTTCAGATATCCACAAACTCCAAAGTCGAAATATGTATATGTATATGGGTAAGTGTATATAGGTATGTGCAATGGTGGACAGTAACGAAGTAAATTTACTGGAGTACTGTACTTAAGTTCATTTTTTGAGTACCTGTACTTTACTTGAGTATTATTTTTTGGGGATACTTATTACTTTACTCCACTACATTTAGAAGACAATTATTGTACTTTTTATTCCACTACATTTCTATCAATGCTCTAGTTACTCACTACTTTTGCTTTGAAGTCAGCTCATGAATTTCCTCTCTTTTCTGAAATCTGATCCCTCAGACAGTAAAATGTGTGTGTGTAGTTCTGTTTGTGTCAGTGGTTTAGTCATACCTGTATATCTTGAGTCTCCACCGTTGAATATGGAGCAAACAAAGATCACATTTCACTCAGATCAGGCAGTTCATTTAGAGGTGGTAATGATGACTTTAATTCTCCACCTGAGCACCCATGGCCATATCTTCAGTCCGTGTTAGAGGTTTTTGAAATGAAGAATGATACGAATCGTTTGAAATGTTCACCCTGTTTCCCACTCTGCCCAAACATACACAATTTCACTGTCCAACCTGAGAAAGCGTTCTGAGCTACGTAACATTTGTTTAATTCCAGATGAACATTTCAAGTTGTCTGTTCTTGGAGTAACTTAGTTTCTGTTTTTATTCCATAGAATAGTTTTAGAGATTTCAAGTAATGGTTTCTAGATAAACGTACAACAGAATGTACTCCTATGTATTCTTGACTACGCTCATGCTTTGTGAAATGTTTTGAGATATCTTTAAAAGCAAGTTCTTCAGTACTTTAACTCAAGTAATAATTTGACATAGCAACTTTCATTGTATTGTAGTAATATTTGACCTCGATTATCCTTACTTTGACTTTAGAAATGAAGCTGTGTACTTTGTCCACCACTGGGTACGTGTATATTTGTTGTATTATGTATATGTATATGTATATATATATATATAATATATATATATATATATATATATATACATATTTAACAAAGATATTGGCTATTTCATTTATCTTTGGCCAGTTCATAAGTGCAAGAAAATTAGGAAGATTTTTGCAAATGTAAATACTGTTTGATACATAAAAGTACGTTGTAGGTGTCATGACTAGCATAAGTAACGTCATTTTTCCTAGTAGGAACGACATTGTGGAAATCTCAAACGATAATGAATTTTTGCTAATGAAAAAATCAGACATGTTCAATCAAAGACTTTTATTAGTCTATTTAAACAGCAATCTACTCAACATTTGTGCATGACTTTGGAATGGACTTCTTTTATGAAATCGATGAAATCTTGTTATGGGCAGCAACGTTTCATAGAATGATGTTTGCAAAAAGTTTCAAGCACAAACTGACCTAGATTTAATGATACACAATTTCAGTGCACAATTTTTTAAAATTTCAACAATACATAAAAAAAATCTCACAAACACAAGCAGATACACACAAACAAAACAGCAATCATAGCACACAAAGCTCCATCACACAGTTCACCGCTCAGCTGCCTGCTGATAATTGATAATCCTTTTGTCTTAGAAATAAGTCCCCAAAAATATTATGATGTTTTTTTTATTCAAAATTGTCAACTCTTCAGTGTTATTAAGAACAGTACTCACAAATTTTAGAAAAAAATAACAAAACCTTTTAAACAACCCCCCTGTGCAACCCTGTCTATGCAAATTATGTGGTACAAGATGTCATTGTTTTCATGATGATGTTATGATCACAGAGTGTCACTGCCTGGATTATGCTGTTCTGTGAAAAATTTCTTTAAATAAATTAAACCATGGACATGAGTACCACATTAGAGTTACAGGGAGGTGGTTTGGGCAGACAGGGCTGCTCTAGTGCATATATATCCACCAGCTCTGTTTCTGCTCTCCTTCATCTCATTTGCTCGTTCACCCAGAGTCTCAGAGTCTCCAGGTTCCTCTGAACCCAACGGACGTTTTTCTGCATATTGTCCAGGGCAATCTGAGTCACTCTGAGCTGAGAGGTCTGTTCTTTGATGGACTCGAAAAACAACTGAACCTGAGGGTCAAACACAGATAATTACTTAAACACCAACGAACATAAATATGAGAAAAATACTTCAAAAGTGATTTCACTGGCACTACAGAAATATTGCTCTTTCAACATGCTAATACATTATATTTCTGTGTAGTCTATAAAACCATATTTACTTCTGCAAGATCCTCTGGAGATGAAAACTGGCCTGTGGTCCCAATGAGGATGTTTCTGATACAAGAAGAGCCCAACTGGAATCTGCATAGCAGACAGACAGAAGATGGGACATGTGCACATACCATTATTTCATTTCCTTGCTGTGGTATCTCACAACATTTGTTGCTTAAGGTATAATTAGGTCTTCATCAAACCAATTACCTGTTTCTCGTCTTACTAAGACCTCTAAAAATGCACAACTTCCTGGTTACACAGGAGGTAGTGAGTAAAATACTCCCTCAGATGTCTTTGTAATATGTTAAAAGTTACATAAGACTACATTTTCATGGCACATGGTTTGACTATGGTGTTTCATTATTCACAATGTCTGTTATATGTTGTACTAACTTTTGAACCAGTGTGTGCCAGTTCTTTTTGACAAAGTTCCAGGCGAGGTGATGTCCATGTGGGTTCCTGGCTACCATGAGAATGAGACCGGACAAGTCTTGAGATCGAATTACCTTCCCCTCCAGACCCAATTCCAGCAGTCTGAAACAGAAACACACATAATTTAACCAGCTATGTAAAGCCTCAACTCATTTCTCTAACCTATCTGTAATAAAACACATTTGCACTTCACATGTTTACCACATGGTGGCAGCATTAACTGTGTGAAAACAAAATGAAGAGGATGTACCTGTGTAGTTTGTTTGTGTCTTTGCTGCAGGTCAAAGCAAACAGAATCTTGCTTTTTTGAGCTGAAAAGAGGGAGATGCTGTATGTGTGTAGGAGTGAAGCCCAGCCGTGGTCATCCTGCGCTCCCACTGAATACACTGTCTCTGCCACATCAGTGGGCAGGCTGGTTTTTAAAAAAAGCAGAGACATGATAAGACATCCCATTATATGGTCAGCCTGGTACAGTGGATAGCTGTAGTTTATGTGAATCATATCAGAAGTTTGCTGGCTGAGGTTGATGTGTGGTTAAACAGAAATTGGACAGACATACTTGAGTGTACCGTTGGACTGAAGCCAGTCGTTGAAGCTCTGGCGTGCTCGCTCCACACAGGGAGGGTCTTCAAGGTGGCAGGCCAGTGACAGGACCTCTGACCTCAGCCGTCGCTCTGAAACAGACCCGCTGTCGCTCCACGTCTGCTGGTCAATGACCTCACGGAAAAATCGCAGAATGTAAACCTGCCCCAAGACAAACAGCATCTCACATGAACTCATGACATTAACTCAGGTTTCATATTATACCATCTGTCCACTCTTGTCCTCTCACCCCCAGGTTCCTTGTCAGATCAAGCTCTTTCATTTTTCAATCATCCGGTAAAAGAACTCCAGGTAGCCCAGTCCTTGGAGAAGAGGCACAGTGTGGGTCTCCAACTGCAGGTAACCAATCAGGTCTAAGGCTTTATGCAGCGGCAGAAGACCGGCTCTTTTGAGACAGACAAGAATATTTCAAAGGTAAGGAACCAATTTCTGTGAGGAGAATCAAAGCTTTTTTTATATTTCATTGTGTATTGTATTTATTAAAATATTCAATTGGCTATATATTGCTGTCCTGGCTTGTGTGTTGCGCCAAATATCAGTATTTCCATTTAAAAATCATACAGCACTCTAAGAGATTCACACCCTTGTGCTGACGTTTCTCTAATAAACAGATAAAAACACACACAGATATGCTTACGTCACCAGTTGAAAAGCGTTATGAATCAAATGCGTCCTGTCTTTATAGCTCAGAGCAGAGTGGTCATCCCTCAGCAGGTTTGTCATCTCGTCCCAACCATCATCCTCATAATGCACTACATAATATCCTGTCATGTCACTGTTGACTTTCACCCAGCTGACTTCCTCCTGTAAATCTATACTATCTAAATGAGACATAATAAAAAGATTGAACACAAATAAATTAAAGATAAATAAAAAATATATATTTACACAGCATGTAGACTTCTTGCTGTTACCTGTGTGTGTCATCAGGTGTCTGTGGATGGTGCTGGAAGCACCTGTCTTGTATGTCAAAGGAATGTGCCACAGAAAACTATACAAGAGAAGAGAGAGGAGAGTTTAAAACTAGGATATTTTAAAATAAAAAAATTATAAGGCCAATAGAAAAGTGTAAATTCAACTGTGGGCATGCTCACCCCTGTTGCATTGTGGACCACAGAGGGTCAGAGGGCAGCACAGTCCTCAGGAACCTTTCCTGTCTCAGCAGAAGACGAGAGCCCTTCCTCTTAACAGACACAGGGATCCCTTTCTGCAGAGTCCAAGTGTTCATCATGGCAGTCAGGTCCAGGTGTTCCCCTGCCTGCAAACAGGTACTATAGGAGAGAATCAAAACATGAGACCAAACAACACCACAAAGTCAAGAAATAATATTGCACATGTTATTCAATAAATAAAAAACAGTATCACCAGGGATATTTCATGTTTAAAATGTACCCACTGCATTCTTGGACGCCTGGTCGCTACTGTAACAGTGTTTTCCTGAGATGAAGTCCTCCTCTGAGCAGGTCTGAAAACAGAAAAATATCATTGTTTTTCAATAAAGTATCTGATGAAAGATCAGACTTTTATGACGAGTAACCATAGTCACATAGAATGTGATTTTCAGCCTCTACGACGGCAGTTGGTTTCTGTTTAATTCTGTAGAGTAATAACATAAACTTAAGATTGGTAATTTATCACAAAGGTCACCATGTCTGCTTTCATTTTTGTTAATGGCTTATTACTGTTATAGCAAAATCAATTATGATAGCATTTAAGGTCTCATAAACCAGACCTTAAGGAGGGAAAATACATCAAAAATGTCAAACACAACAAGATAACAATGGAGCGTAGAGTGATGTAATTACTGAATGAGTTTTTACATTGGCAAGACTGTCCCACAGGTCCTGGTTCTGTGCGTTTCTGTAGCTGTGTTTGCGGAGGTATCGTACTATCCCACTCTGGAATACGTCATCAGTCAGAAAGTGTCGAAGCATGTGCAGAACACATCCTCCCTGGAGATGGAGAGAGAAACCCTGATCAATACATGGATCACGGCAGATTATGCTGCAGGATGATGTCAGAGAATTCAAAGTATTTCGTTATTTGCAAATGTGAACACAAGATTTTCCTATTTATACGTCATTACAGATATCAGCCGTTATGCACCTATATCTGTTTGTAAGTAGAGGCTGATGACTAGCCATCTCAAATATGTTAAAGCCAATTATAACAGAGATACAGAAATACGCATAAACTCATAATGAAATGTGAGTTTGACTGAGGACAGAACAAATGGATAGGACCAGAAGCATACTTTGTCATAGGAGACTGTGTCAAACATCTCTTTGATCTGTGTGGGGTTCTCTGCCTGGCTCGATATCGGTCGAGAGGAGTTCAATGAATCGAGGCCAACTGCTGCAAAACAGGTGTGCAGTAAATATTCCTCCTGCAAGATGGAGCACAGAACAGCATCATCAGTGCTCTCTTGAAAGCTTCACATTAATTCAGAAAAAAAAATCTTTCTAGACGATTCTCGCTTTAAACCATGGTTTAACAAAAGCACCTACCACTTTCAGGTCAGGGTATGTGGCCTCCACTGAAATGTACTCCATGTACCTGGCAAATCCTTCATTCAGCCAGATATCGTTCCACCACTCCATGGTCACCAAGTTACCAAACCACTGCAGGAGAGACAGGTTTTAAAACTCTGCACTCTTTCAGCAACTTCTCTGAGCATATGAACTACTGAAACTAAAGAAGCATGTAATGTGATTCTCACCTGATGGGCAAGCTCGTGGCCAACCACCATAGTAACCCAAAGTTGATCAGAAAGAGAGGATGTGAGGGGATCAAAAGAAGGCTGGTCTCTCTGTAGGTGGTCAAACCCCAGTTCTCCATTGCACCAGACTCGAAATCTGGGATGGCTATCAGATCTAATAGATGCAAAAAAACAACTAGTCAAGGGGACAGAAAAGCACTGAATATAAAGGGAGGAAATTTCTGTATGCAACAAGACTGTACCTTGTTTGGGTAGAGGATATCTTATGTGAAATACTCTTCATAGAAGTCGAGCATTTTGACAGCAACCTCCAGGGCGTAGTGTGTTTGTTGCACATCTTCTCAGGGGCAGCATAGATGGAAACCTAGAATACACAGCAGCGTGTGAAAACATCTCCTCAAAAAATATGAAGTGATAATGTTTTTAAGACATGACAACTTAGAAAAATAGTCAGAAACCAGACCTGCACCCCAGACGATGTTGTTGCAGTGACAGACTTAAAGTCACAGAGGACAAAAGCTACGAGGTATGTGCTCATCTTGACGCTAACATCAAACTGGTCCTCAAGCAGGTACTCGCTGACTTCAACTGTCTGTACCTGAAATACAGAACAAAATAACTGAATTAGGAAAAGAGAGAGCCACTGGCCGTTATAACCAGCCTAAACATCACTAACCACAGGCATGTTGGACAGTGCGATGAACTCTGGACTCCTCTTTATGTGGACTGAGAAGCTGGCTTTGAAGCTTGGCTCATCGAAACACGGGAAGGCCATCCGAGCATTCGTGGGCTCAAAGTGAGTTGAAGCTAAAGTTCTGGAAGAATCAGAAAGTACTTTTGGTACTGTGAAGACACTGGACCATCGTAATGTAGCCGGAACCCTCGCTGTAACGAGTAGAATATCTTAAAGAGTTTGCTGTGAATCAGTAAATTTGCTCTTACCTGGTCTCTCCTGTGCTGGTCCTGTATGTGCTCTTATAAAAGCCATGGAAGCCCTCTGCTAGTTCTGCCCCAAACTCGATATAAAGAAAGTACTTATGCCCACTGGTGAGCACCCTGGGTGAGAAAATACCAATCTGCTCATGGGAGGGGTTATGAAGAACTGGAAGAACCTGTGAGGAGAAAAGCAGATTAGTTTATTCAAACATCTTTAGTTTTATTTTCTAGTCATTAAAAGCTGGAAATGTGAAGACAAAATCTGTGATTTGTGAAACAGGGATAGATAACTATGAGTTCTGCATTTAGTGTTACCTGGTCAGACAGATGAGCGTGGTTCTGGTCTAATATCGTGGCTTGGGTGATGTTCAGACCTTGCTGTGCAGTACAACCCAGTTTGTGGTTGTCTGGACATCAATCTGGATTTGCACTGAGCCAGTGAAATGTAGACTGGTGAGGTTGGGATGCAGGAGGAGACGGTAGTGGAGTGGAGTGATGAACCTAAGATAAGAAATTCATGATTTATTTTAAAATTGTAACTCTAAAATTGGCCTATTTCCTGCTGACTTCTGCTGACGGAAGTTAACAGACAATAAGCATGAGATCATAGCATGGTAAGGAAAGTAGGAATTAAGGAAATAGCATGATTAGGTTGTATACCTCGGCAGGCGAAGACGGCTCCAAGGAAAAGACAGATTATCTGTGCCTAAAGTTGACTGTTCTCCCACTGTGTGAGGAGGGGTTAAAGTTTGTTTTGAAGTGGGCTCAGACCCCACAAGTGAAAGGTGGACTAAAGCCAGCATTAAAGTCCTTAACAGACCATTTTAGAGATGAGAGGAAACTTTTTCAACCACTGATAACATAGATAAAAGCATAAGGCATAACAGGCTGGCAGCTGGTATTGAACTCGGGTCACATCCCAAACAGCAGCGCTGAAGGACCCCTGGTGTGAGTGTTGAACGCCTCCCTGGATCGCAAGCTATCCAAATTTAACTGGAGTAAAGTGTCTCAGGTCCTTTTTCTTGAATCTGAAAGACAAAAGCACAGGATTAAACACTGAAAGAATTTGATCTGTGCCACTGTAAGATGTCTTCTCACCTCTTCCAGTCTGGTTTATAGCTGAGGTCATGGTTTCGTAGATTGCAGTCTGAACAAAATTACTCTAACATCTTAATAAAACACTCCTAATTTATTTGACCGGCTAAGTAAGGGTCCTTGTGTTTAAAATCAGATCATTTGGGGCCTTGGAAGTATTACAAGCAAAACACACTGTGAGTGAGCTGCTTCAAGTTTTAGCCCCAAACAACAACACATCTCAGCCCTAGGGAGACTCAACATGTGACAAACTGACCACATGATTTTCCATTCTGGCAAAACAAGATGAGGACACAGCTATAACTGTGAGGTGACAACAGCTGCTGGTCAGGAGCAGAGCAACAGTTCAAATCAGGCTGCACATGCAGTGGTTATGTGCTGCCATGATGGTAAGATAGGATATGCTTTAAAACATGTTCATCAGATATTTCACACATTATGATTACGAGTTGTGTTGTTAGAGTCATTATTTTATTGCTCTAAATGATTTAAAGGCAAAGTTTTATCAAAATAAGTAGTTACAAGAGTCAAAGAGCTTTACCTCGATCATTCAGGCTTCCTCTTCCTTCCTGCTTATAGCTTTCACTTTCTGTTTTCAGCTCAACTCCCGCCCACTGCTGAAGTGGAAAAAAACGACGTGTGAATATAAAACTATGTATTTGGTTTAAATACTCTGTAGCACCTGTTAAGAATATCTATATTTAGTTTTTTTACAATTAATGACATGAAAAACGAAAGAAAAATGTATTTTGTTTTACCGTCGAAGCTATTATGGTGCTGTTGGAACTAATTAATGTTAAACTCGAAACAGGTGTTTAATATTGAAATACATAAAGTGATACGTATAGTCTCCATAGAAGCGTGTGTGTGTGTGTGTGTGTGTGTGTGTGTGTGTGTGTGCAGGTGTACCTTAAAAGCATGTTGTCTAGTGTTCTGTGTGTCGATATGGTGTGTGTGTGTGTGTGTGTGTGCGTGTGTGTGTGTGCAGGTGTACCCTAAAAGCATGTTGTCTAGTGTTCTGTCTGTCGATATAATGTGTGTGTGTGTGTGTGTGTGTGCAGGTGTACCCTAAAAGCATCTTGTCTAGTGTTCTGTGTGTTGATATGATCGCTGTCTTACCTCAGATCTAACAGCAGTAAGCAGGTGTGTGTCTCCAGTTGTTCCAATGACTCTCAACTGTCTATCTATTCTCAACATGACTTCACTGTTCTCTCTCTTTGTCCCTTTGTGTGTGTGTGTGTGTGTGTTGGGTGTGTGTGTGTTTCGGTTAGTTGTTTGTGTAGAGGGGTGTCCATTGTCAGTGTAAGGTCACAACTATGAAACATTTTAATCCCCCACAATGCAATGCTCCTGGCAAAGCCTAACAGCATGCCCCCATTTCACACTCATAAGCACCTAGTGGATTGACTCTCTCTCTCTCTCTCTCTCTCTCTCTCTCTCTCTCTCTCTCTCTCTCTTTCTTTCTCTCTCACACACACACACACACATACACGGAGATAGAGAGAGACACAGGTCAAATAGTAATCACTGAATGTACTGTAACTGAAGCAGTCATGACTGAGCCAAGCAGTGGACTATTTTACCTTCCAATAATCTATTTATGGACAGGTAAGAGCTTTTACTTCTCATTCATGATCATGATGTTCATTCTAATTTATTGGGGTAAAGAACAGGCAGTTTAAGCAGTAGCCGTTGAACTATAAGCGAATGCAATTCACTTTATTCAAGTAGACAAAAAGCAAAAAAAATGCCTAAAAGAACTTTAAAATGTGTCCTTATTTCTTACTATAAATATGAAGCTTCGCAGAGAGCAGTATCGACTCTTCCTGCTTCATTTGAATGAGAGATTTCCGCACATACACAAATTATTGATATAACTAGAGTTACATTTGGCTTGTATTTTTGAAGAGATTTAATACTTTATATGAAACTGTTTTACCTTATATTTTTTATTTGTATGTATTTACTCTCATGTCTATATTTTAAAGTACATCCATACAAACTTAAAAGCAAACAAGTCCTTTTTTAAAACGGCCTCATATTTTGATCAGATGCACACTTTTTGCATCCTTCTCTGCTTTGCTGTATTTGAACCATCTGTTACATCTTTCCCCCATCGTAAGTGTATCATGGCATTTTTCTTTTCTTCTTCCTTTACAATTGTGTTTTATTTAAGTTATTTTGTGCAGATTTTGTGCAGTATGGGTGATGGACAATATTTGTTGTTTGTGATTTTCTTTTGATTATGTTTCTCTGTTTACATGTGGATTGTTGTCTGTTGTATTGTATTGGATCGTGTTGTGTTGTGTTCTGCGTCTTTCCCCTTAATCTTCTTCATATGATCCTTAATCTTCCTCTAGGAGGGGTTGAAGGGCGTCTGACGTCTCTGGCCCCTCCAGTCCACCTGTCAGGTGAAAGACTTGGTTGGACGATGCTAGTCTGCATGGTGACTGACTTCAGGAGAGGGCATCTAGAAGTCAGCTGGAGGTCACTATCAGAAGGTCACTTTACCAGCTCGTCATATAGCCTAGCTGTAAACAGTAAGCATCACGGCCACAGTGCTGTGGCAACCATCACTGTGGCGACCAGAGACTGGCCGTCCTACAGCTGCTCTGTGACTCAAAAACGACGGCCCAGAGTGATGAGGAGACATCACACTGATCCATCAGGTAATATAAATGCTATGGAAAAAGGACATCAGAGCTAGGTTTCAGTCTTTAAAACTCAGAAATATAAAACACGTAACTCACTATTTCATTTCCGTATTCACATACTATCAGGTCATCAAGACAAGACCTGCCACAAAGAGGACGACACAGACGGTAAGAAGTTTAAGCATTTCTACTATTCTTAAAAAATCCTGCTGATCTATACAGATGTTGTTCATATTTCTGTCTGTGGTTTGTGTTCTAGATGTTGTTTGGTGGACCAACACGGTGGTTGTCATGATAATGAGGCTGCTTCTCATGAAGAGCATCGCCTTTAACACTTTGATTACCATATACGCTGTTATAAAATGGTAGGAGATAAATCTGTAGACCTAATTCCATTCATAATGTGATGTAGTATACAAGGAACCCAGTTATTTATTTATCATACCTTTTTATTAACATTATCAATAAAGACATAATATATTAATGTTTAAAGGAACTAATTCTTGAGTTTGAACTTTCAGATGGTTGGAGCGGAGGGCTTCTGATGCATTGTTTGATCCCGTAAGAAAACAAACCCAAAGAGAGAAACTCTTTCTTATCTGAAGTCTGCACACTGAAGATTTCTGCACTGTCTTAACAGACTGCCTTTGAAGCTGACTTGGTGGAAACATTCTTATGCGGAGACTGGAATCTTGTGGATTATATGGGAAATTATCCTCTGTCTGGATCACAGGAGTACCAAGTGTCAATGCTGAGTCTGTAGCATGCCTTTCATTGACATCCCAGCAGGTGTTTTCAGGCTGTGACAGTTGAAAACAGATAGTGTTTATGAGGGCAGACCTTGTATCTGATCAAAACTTAACCTCAGACTGGTGGAGTAACACACATTCTGTTGAACATGTGTTTGTGAGAAACTCTTTTTATACTGGTTTGTTACCTTGAACCACTTGGGTTACTGAGAAGATTCATAAGAAAACTAAAGGCTGTTAGAAGTTTACAAAAAACTGCCTGAATGTGACATAAATAAATAGAAAGAAAGCTTGAAACCATTTTGACTTTATTGTTTTTTAAATAAAACACTTGCACACAGTTTTTTTTTCAGAATTTTTGAGCGCCATGAGTAACACAGACATAGCAACAGAGCACCACTAGGTGGCAGTACAATCACATCTGACATTTTTTAAATTATTATCCAACAGCAAGGATATGGAGCTTCACTTCCTCTACAGGACACTACAATCATAAATAAGTTAAGTATTTCAACATTGACCAGCCACTCTTCACCAAACTGACACTCACACGATGCCAAAGTGTGAGATCAAGCTCAAAACAGCCAACCAAACAGGGCACAATGACACAGACTGCTAAAAAGATTCATAGTCTTAAAGGTTGGCTTTTTCTATAAGAGATCAAATGGCATACATTTCCCACAACACACTGCTTATTTGCAGTGTTTTGTGTCTTTCAGGTATCCCAGTAAGGAGCAGCTCTTCAGTCCTGGCAGTGGGAGTAAAACAGTCTACAGTAGAAACATTGAAAACAGAGAGTGTGAGGAGGAGGAGGAGGGTGCTGGTTCCTCAGTGAGTTCTGAATATATTTGTACATTAAAAAGAAACATAAATTAACTCTCTTTGGCTCAAATTAACAAAGAATACGCTGTGCCTGTTTTGTCACAGCCTCTTGGCAAAATAAAAAGGTGGAAACACCTGCAACTTGATTCTCAGAGGAATAAAAAAAACACTGACACAGCCACACACACTTGTACACACTCATTCACACATATTTGAAACCAGGACTGAGAAAATCAACAAACTCATAGAGCAACAGAGTAGTACTGATGTCATTTGCTTTGACAAAATTCATAATACATTCAAAAGAGAACAACTCACACTGACAGACATAACATGAGATGCTGAGTCAAATCAGCTACTGGAAGAATGATGCATTTAAAAAAAATGGCAGCTCCTTGGGTTCAACAGACTTTTACTTTGAAAAGATCACTAGTAAATCATACATGGGCTCCAAAATGTAAGCCATCACAGACAAATAATTGTGTGTATTTGGTGGAGAAGGTAAAGTGAGAGGAAGAAACACTGATGTGGATTTGTAAAATAAAAAATCTAAATAAAGTGCTTCTGTTAAAAGAAACATCCTCGGCCTGAGGTATCAAAGAAAATCACATCTAATGACACCAAAAAAAACTCTACGCCATTACACTGTGCACTGAAGACAAGCTATTTACAGTCTGGAGTGTATATCCACACACTCACTTCACCCACACCTTTAGATCTGTGTCCTTGTCAAGTGTCTTTTCATTGATGAAGACACTGCAGCAAAGATGCAACCTGTGTTGTAGGTATTTCCTGTGTCTTTTGGGAGGTCTGCCATCTTTTTTTTACAAAAACTACAGTTCCCAATAAATGTCCAGCTTGCTGCTTCCTCCCTATAAAAGAGAGGAATCAGTGGTCGGTGACAGTGCTCAGTGCTTTCTAGTGCACACAGACACACAAGCCAACATGTCTGCAGACACACAAAGAGTCCCTCTCCTACTCTTACAATAACGCCCCGATCAGAGCACACAGCAGGAGCAGAGCAAGTCGTTTGACAGGTTGAGAGTAAGGACACAGGGTCGACATGGCAGAGCTGCGAGGGTAGATCCTCCATTTGTCCTGCTGTGGGTGGAGACTCTCCATATCCTTCTGGGCGCTGTATGCAGCCACGGTAAAGTTAGCATCCCCTGTGGTCAGGAGGTCAAACACACAAGAGTGGAAGTAAATGTCCTGCACCTCCAGCTGCTCCCTGCAGCGCTCCTTCGCTCCCTCCACCCCAAAGACCTGCACGGTACCATAGGGAGAAGCTTGTGTCTGTGAGGCATAACTGGGTCGACGCAGCCGCTGAAGCTGCAGGCCAAGAGCAGGTGGGGAGAGAGGGAGGGGAAGATGCCCAGCCTGGTCGATTCGCTCACTGCTGGGGCAGCCGTTCAGGCACAGCTGCAGGTCCTGGGAGGCATCGTAGGCCTGAGCTAGCTCCTCTGGGATCCGCACTGCAAGGGTGAGGTAGCGGCCCAGCTGGCGGACGATCACAGTTACACCGATGTAGCCGGCGTGCAGTTCCACGTGGTTTCCTGGGCTGCGCTCCGAGATCCACAGAGCCCGGACCTTACCGGTAGCACCGTCTGACCCAGCAGAGGTGTGAATGGGGTCTCCACTGCTTATTGTCCCGTCATCAAAGGCAGCAGGGAGGCTATCTGTGACCGCCTGGTACACCCTCTGCTCTGTGCAACCCTCATACGGCTTGAAGATGATGGTGATCTACAGAAAAAGATTGAGAAGTGTGAGGTGAGAAGTGTTAAATGAACAGCAAACTTTGAGTCTTTGTTGAAAAACAACACAGAAATACTTTTCATTTGCAGTCAATGTAGTATATTTGTTAATGAGGAAAACACAAGCAATTGAAGAGATTTTACCTTTACTCTTGGAAACTGTGATTTTGAATTATTTCTGGACATTTTCAAACTATTAACCCTCCTGTTATGTTGCGGGTCAAATTGACCCTTTTTAAAGTCTATTTTAGGAAATATATGCCTTCCAAACCTGCTAAATGCAGCATAAAAATATGGGCAGCATGTGACAGTAGAGGAGTGGTGTTAATTTATCAATATCACTTCATTAAAAAAAAAATTAAAAATGTAAAATAAAATAAACAAAAATCTATGTTATATAAAACTATTGTATTTATATTTAGGGCTTTCCAATGTACATTAAAAAAGTTTTAACATTAATCTTAATGGAAAAAAGAGTGAGTTATCCTCATTGAACCATGATCTGTGAGAATTAAAGACAATGGACCAAATCTTGATTTATGGAGTAAAGTAATAAGTAATGGAGTAAAATATTAGATTTAAAAAAATATGTATTGGGAATTTTTTGGGTTCTGACACTTTTGGACAATTGAATATGCCCGGGGTCAAATTGACCCAGGAACATTATTGCTGTTGCTATTGCAGAGAAACGAACATAACAGGAGGGTTAAATAATGCAGGCCAGTTTATCAGCAACTACTTAGATAACTCATTTTGAAGCCGTGAAAAACACCTGTGGTTGACTAAGTTAGTTTTGCACCTTTTGGTTTTATATTCAATTCAATTTCCTTGTATTTTATAAGCCATGAACGAAATAACTGAGAGAAAAGCACATCAGATTTCTCAATATTTAGATATTATCAGCCTAAACAAGGTAGAGGGTTTTTCTCAGTTATATACACACCGACCACACACACACACACACACACACACACACACACACACAGACACACACACACACACACACACACACACACACACACACACTCATAAATATGACTATTCCCCTATTACACAGGTTATTGAGTCCCATCAACCTTTATTTAAGAACTTACCAAATGACTTTTTAACAAGTTGTAATTTGACACAGCTAAGCAAACATGCAGACACACACTGCTCTGGTGGTGTGTGGAGGCCTTGCTGGATGCAGGGTGTGGTGTGAGCATTACGGTTAGCACTAGCATCATAGTTCCGGTGAATGGCTGCTTTGTTCACATGACAGCCATGAGGAATGAGGCCTGGCAAGCCATTAAGCCTGGAGGGCTGTTAATGTGTGTGTGTGTGTGTGTGTGTGTGTGTGTGTGTGTGTGTGTGTGTGTGTGTGTGTGTGTGTGTGTGTGTGTGTGTGTGTGTGTGTGTGTGTGTGTGTGTGTGTGTGTCCCTACTAATAATTGTGACTAATAACTTGCCCCACCTCTGACACAAGGTCAAAACTTCAGCTCCACAGTGTAGCAAACCTGCTATTTGCTTGATGTGTTAGTGCCAGTGTGTGCATGACTAAGTGTCTGCATGGGTGTGTATGTGTTTTTAATAATTAAAGCTATCGACTGAGCGGGAGAGAGGCCAGATCATCGAGGGAAACATCAACGAAGCTTCTTTAACACCACAAAGATCACCTTGTGTAGTTCCTTATCCACTCCATGACGATGATGTCCATGTGTGTGTGTCTGTTTTTGTGCGTATATGTGAGTCTTTATTGTCAAACAAGGATAAACACCTTCAACACACTTAGTGCTTTAACATAAGTGCAAGCTGAGCCACTCATGAGCCACACAGACACAAACACACAAAGACTTGCAAACACACACATAAGTAAACAGTGGGTCCTTTCACACATATTCCATGTTATTAGAGGTCAGGCTGCATGCAGCCATTAACCCAGTTAAGTTTCCAACACTGCTGCAGTCACAAGGGAAGGCACCAAACAACTCTCACCAATGAGCCTGACAGAGAAAAGATACACTGAAAGAAAGTCAGAAAAAAAAAGAGCAGGGGGAAAATGTTTTCCACTCGCACACTGCAAAGATTTCTTCATCTGAGACAGAGGATTTAGTGTTTCCTCTGCAACACACAAACACACACAAGCTCTGACATAAAGAAGATTAGAGCAGCTGCTATCACTCAAACTCTTTCAGCCTTAATAACAGGAACAAGACCCCAAAAAGCCCCATGTAACAGTTGTCCCCTTACCTTATTGGTAGCTGTGGCACTGGAGCCAGGCACCACGGGTACATTAGTGACCTGCACCGAAAGATAGTCATTATCAATGAGAGGCCACGCCCCCTCCACCTTACAAGTCTGGAAGCTGTCCTTAAATGTCCTCAGGTGGGGGTCTCCAAACAGCCCACAGAACAGATACTTGGGCTTAGAGTGGCTGTGGGCATGGTTGTGACTGTGGGTGTGCGTGTGTGCATGCACATGGGAGTGCGTGTGTGCGTGCTGGGTACGACTGTGGTAGTTGCAGGGCTCGTGCACCACCTCCGGGTGCGTGGAGGACGTAGGCCCATCTCTGGAGCAGTTCCTCTGACTCATGAGGTCGGAGATGCCCAGCACAGCAGAGTGGAAGACCAGGTTCCCCCGACAGGACTTGGCAGTCCTCTGAGTGCAGGCAGAGTACGCACGTAGAGCCTTGCAGAACTCTGTGTGGAAGCCATCCACGGCTGGAGTGAGGTGGGAGGTGAGAGAGACGAAGTCGGTGGTACACTTCTGGATACGACACTGAGGGGTGACAACCTGGCACTGACCTGTAGAGACAGGGAGGTAGGTGACAGGGTGTTAATACAGTTATTGATATCTCATTAAAAGTCTGATAAGATAGGTAGTGTCTCCATAAGAAGCCTGATTTAACTAGTAATGAAAAGTATATGAGCACAAAGACAACTAAGATTACTGCATGCAGACAGCTTTAAATTTAAGCACACAAAGCTACTGGCCTGTTGCAATCCAAGCTAATAAAATTGGAAGAAAGACCTGGCTGCTGGATGAAAGTCTTGATCAATCAGCCGGCTGCTGTGTGAGTGTAATAAACCTGAAGTGTAATAAACCAAAGAGCAGCCAGAGGGAGAAGATAAAGAAGGGTTTTTTTTCCACAAGCAGGGAGATAATACTGCTTATATAGCCCAGGAGCACATAACACAAACAGTATTACACAGACAATACAAGGTGTGCTGTGCATACTAACATACCACCTGACTTTAAGACGCATATAATGAGACTGTGGATATTTCTGTAGGGCAAACAGTGTAGTTTAAGCACAAAAAACCCACAATCAAAAATGACATGAAGTACATTTAACTTCAAACTTTTTATTTTGTTTGTTTACAGATAAACATCAAAAGAAATGCAGCCAGAAGACTGACTTTTAAGCCCTTTATACCAATTAGGAACACATTTTGGGTCTTAAATCGTACCTGATGTTTTATCTATTGCTACATTTGAGGATTCAACAAGGGTCAAACCAGCCTTTTATAGCAAAGATCATCAGAGAGAGAGAGAGAGAGAGAGAGAGAGAGAGAGAGAGAGAGAGAGAGAGAGAGAGAGAAAGAGAGAGAGAAAGAGAGGAGAGAGAGAGAGAGATTAGAGAGCAGACCTAATGCATCAGTCACAGCATGCTCCTATTAGATTAGGCCCGAGAGAAGCTCTGCAGTGTATGGGCAGCTACACACACACACACACACACACACACACACACACACACACACACACACACACACACACACACACACACACACACACACACACACACACACACACACACACACACACAAATAGCTATCTTGGAAAGAATGCGAGTCTTGCTTCCATTTAATGCACAAAGTCAGTGATCTTCAGATGGTGGGATGATCAAAGGCAAAACCAGAGAGAATGTGTTTTTCCCTGAAATAAACAGATTCTTTTAATGTCACACTATCTCTTAACAACCATAAGCTTAATCTGACATGCACGTAGCACACTGCAGCTCTTCTCTCCACATATATTTGATTTTGGGGGCATGAAGGAGTGGAGTGCCACCATATGGGGGCAGTAGTGCTCTAAGTGCTTTAGAGAACGGGGGTGCAGGTACACACCCCCACTCACACCACACTCCAGAATCTCTCCCTTGCCTGTTAATACTGACACCAACCCACAGACACACACACACACACACACACACACACACACACACACACACACACACACACACACACACACACATATACACATATACACATATACACATATACACATATACACATCAGGCTGCCTGCCATGCCAGCCACCACTGTGCAGACAGTCTGAGTACTGAGGACACATTGTGTCTTTGACTGGCGCTCCAGCAGGCTCCTTCTTTCCCTCCTATCTGCCTTGCAGTGCCGAAATACCGCTCTCAATTTAATCAGAGTGGGTTTATTCTCTTTCGAAGGGTATCAGCATCATGAGCTGCTCAAAAAACACACAAAAGCACTCTTTAAGCGTCTGGTGATGAAGCCAGAAGCCAGTTCACCCTGGAATTGAAGGACCGGGTTTAAATTGTTGACTTGTACTAAATGTTAAAACCTTTACAAGAACAAGTGTCTACTTAAATTACACAACATCTCATAAAGTGCTGCTCTACAGCTGAACACTTCTGAAAAGCATCAGGCAAAAAGTAGACTTTCAAGCACAATTTTGGTTTTCCGGGCTTTCCGTCATCCCTCCTTTGTGAATCTGTTCTCCTAAGCCTTCTTTCTAAGCATGCACAGCTGTACTTTCAAAAGAAAATCCAATCCATGCATATAAATAAGCAATTTGTGGTTACTTGAGACGAGGTGATGAATACCAAATTGAGTTGAAAATAGTGTTAAGTAGAGAAGAAAGACCTCCTCATGTGAGGAGCTCATAAACCAGGGCCGTTCAACACACCCATAGCCCGATTTGTTACATCCCCTGGGTAAGTTTTCAATACAGACACAATAAAACGCACCACTCCTTCACAATATGAACCCCTATTTTCTCTCCACACCCTCTCCCAGATGCTTTTATCACCTCACCGGTCTCATGTCTTCATTTTTAGATTGTTTTTATCCTCCAAGCTCAAATAATTTCCTCCCATCAGCACTATTCTGATATAGCAAAGGCTCTGCTGTGTTTTCAGCCTGCAGCCTTCTCAGGCTGATTCCCTGGTCACCTCTCCTAAGGCTCCCTCACTCCCATCAGACAGAGGTCAAAAGATCCTCCAGCTGAATCTCTCGGCAGCTTCGATTCTTTTCTCCCCACCCGACAAGCCTCCAACTCCTCTGATCTCCGGAGATCAAGGGAGGATCTACTGGGATCATCTCTCAAACTGAGGGAATGGTTTGTGAAGTGCTTATTGATCACCTTGTTGTGCGCATTCTCTCTCTCTCGCACACTGAGCTCAAATCACACAAACAGCCCTGCAAAGCTTAGAGACACAAAGCTTTACAGGAGCTCACTACGGCACGCACTCGACACTAGACACTCAGGAGAGCGAACAATAGTCGACAACTCAGACATTCCTTCCTCTCTGCCCAAACAGACACAAAGTAACAATAAATTATGTCTAGATAGCTTGAAATGTGCAAGTTTGAACAAATAAAAACTTTCTGGTTGGCCAAAACAGACAAAATAATGCACATTCTTTCCACATGATGCGTGGAGCAGAAGGTGCCAAGAGGGTCTTTAATGTGGAGTGGGTCTCTCTGTTCCCATCATGCAGGGGCCGTTTTGTCCCACTGCCTGAGCCGTGTTAAACTAATTACTGGAGGTGTGACTGCTCAACAGACAGCCGCCACAACAACCGACCCCCTGCACACACTCCAAAGCATGCAGAGCTGGCTTCTGGAAAGAGGACAGTGTGCAGCTTACTTCTTTTGAAAGAGATATGAATCTGTGGTTTTTACTAAACTTTGCTAAATGAATTTCAAAATAACAAGGAAAATAAGATGGTAGTAGACACATTCTTTTTTCAGTGACAGAAAAGTAGTCTGCTTTATATTTTAAGTGTCAATACTCCTAACAAATCCCTGTGGCACATTGTTATGAGTTGAAATCTGTGATTTATCTCATATTTTGCTCTCATTTTGAAGCTTATTGCAAGACAAACAACCATGCAAACTGGAAGCTACTGCTATAGAGAAGTATTTAATGCTCTCACTTCAGATTCTAAATAAGCCAACTCTTACAATTACTCTGTATAATGTATTTCAGTGGTTTCCATCATGCAATTGTTGCTTAGTGCATTAAAAAGTAGGTGATCAGGTTTCAATCACACATCAGCACTGATTTTAACTTTTTTACTCAAGAAATCTTCAGATTTTCCTGATAGTGTCCTGACTGAAGCTGTAATCAGTTGTATATGAACCTGAGGAGAGGTAGTCACCCTCTTTTCCCTTCTCTTCCCCTCCTCCACGAGCCATTAAGGGGCAGACAGGAGAATGACGGCCCAGGAGAGAGGAGGAGAAACTCGATCCCTGCTCAGACTGCTGCACTGCCGCTGGAGAGAGAGCCATTGTCAGGCAGCAGTGGGCCTATCACAAGGATTGGCCACACAGTCCTCACAAACGTTTAATAACTAATAAAGTAGCTCTGATGACGATTAATGCAGCAGACTGACAGGAAATGTTGTTACTGTGTTGTATTTGGTGTGGCGCACATCAATCTCTGCGTAATTGGATAATAAAGTGTGTACAATTACATATTCGTTGCTCTTATGTCACACTGGTTGTTACAGTTTTTAAGTGTAGGTAGTTACCTATGTGAGCTCCGCAGCAGAGAGCGATGATCAGCAGCAGCAGTGGCCGGAAGCGGCGCACCAGAGACGGGGAGGCGAGGCGCTCAGCCCCGCGGCAACAGCATCCGGCTCTCCCCATCCCCGTCCATGCAGGGCCAGGAGGGGAGAGTGCACAGACCTCCAGAGGACGAGGAGGGGTGGTGTCTAGGCCTTCTCACTCCTTCTTTTTCTTCTTCTTCTTCTTCTTCTTCTTTTTCTTCTTCTTCTTCCTCACTCTTCTCTCCTTCCTCTCCTCCTCGGGTGCGCAGTGGCATTAAAACACAGCTGCTCCGCGGAATGCAGGGCGGAGGGGGAGGAAAGGCAAAACAGAGAAGGAAAAACAAAGTAATTGTAGAAGTCACTCCGGCGACGCTTTGATACTTTCTCGCTGCACGAATCCACGCCAGCACGTGATAGAAGTGCGCTGCCTCCGCGCGTGGACTTTTGCCTCGTTTGTGATCACTCCGTGCTCTGCTTTCTCGTCCCAAACACACACAATCATATTTCTCTCTTCCTCGGCAGGCCGGGATTTCTCCTCCACTCCTCCCCTTTCACTTTCTCCTCCTCCTCTTCCCCTCCGACAAATCAATAGAGAATCAACCAAACCCTGCTGGCGGAAAACCCGCCTATCACCTCTCTCTCTCTCTCTCTCTCTCTCTCTCTCTCTCTCTCTCTCTCTCTCTCTCACACACACACACACACACGCACATACACAGGGAGAGAGTGAGAGCAGTCTACAAGTAATGAAGAGGCAGCAGATAAAAGTAGTAAACGTTGGTATGATGCCATTAAATCACTGAGCACTGAAGACAATAATGGGTTTCTGAAGTTGTGCTGCCAAGATTTTTATTTGGCTGATCCAGACCAACCAGAACTTCAAAGAGATCAACTTTTTCCTGTCTGTCTGTTTATTTTTTTATCCTGATTTCTCTTCTTAAGTATACTATAACCACCAACACCACTACTTCTACCACTCCAAATAAGGATCAAATTAAAAGAGACAAATCTGTAATGATAGTAACTCTTATTAAAACATTGCCATATAGAGCAGTCTGAGCTAAGATCAAAGAGTGTAGTGTAATTTGGTTCAAAGTAATATTTTGAAAGTTTAACATGTGGATTTTAAGTAAGTAAAGTAAGTTTTTAATGTCAGGTAGGATGATAAACTATAATCTTGAGTGTGAAAAATAGAAAGTAAACAGAGGTGAAAGACATATTCAAATGTTAAGGTGAAGAGGCCCTGCTTTGTTTTAGTGGTTAAGCGTGCATCCCATCTACAGAGGCCATAGTACTCATCACAGCTGTCAGGTTTGAGTCCCTGCCTCATCCTTTCACATTTTACACGCGTTATAAACGCTGATTTATAACTCTTGCATCTTGTCACAACTAGGAAAATATCATGCTTTTCTCTTATGATGACTCATTCAAAGTTTCAGAGAGTAGCACACAATAAAAAACTACAAATATCAAAAGCTTTCAATGAGTCATGAGCATAATGAAGGTGTGGTTATAGTAATAGCAGAGTTGTTTTGGGCTGTGGTGGTGGGGCCTGATGTGAAATTTTGCACTGAAGCTGGGAATTCTTTGTGACCCCCCTGATCCTGATCCTGAACCATGTCACGGTCCATATTTTGGCTCTTGTTTATGATTCATTCATTGCCCATGTTCATTTTTTTTTAAACAAACTTTTTAGAGAAGATAAAAACAAATAACCCATACAAAAGAAACAGAACTCTAAGGAGTGTGATATCCAGAAATGTGTCTCACAATTTTCAGACGCTACCATAGACTGTACAAAGTATGGACGTAGTATCTGTGACATCACCCATCTGTTTCTGAGCGCTGTTTTGAGGCCAATCGCCGGCAGCAGCCATATTGCTGCTGTCGAGCGAGTGAGACGTAAAGAGGCGGGCTTTAAGCCTCCTAGTCAATCAAGTCAGCTGTGCCTCTCATTGGAAGACTCGTAATCTCAATATCTTCGAAATTGCTGTGTTAGAAAAAAATTCAGCCCCAGTACAGTGTGTGCCGATCGAGAAATTAGCTATCCAGACTACACTCGTCTTTTGTACCAGGCTGTAAACATGTTTATTTCTGCTGTAAAGATCGTCTTTTTTTAATTGGTGTGTATGTGGTTTACGGTACTTCCGGAGCCAGCCTCAAGCAGATCCTTGATGAACTGCATTTTTTAGCACTTCCGCATATGGCTCATATTTTAAGACCGGAGGTTGCCGCTTGGACACCACACATGGGCATTCTGAGACTGACCATCTGCACGCGCACATGCTAATAAATAAATAAAAAACATCCAAAACAGAATTACCCAAAATCCAGAAAGTTCATGCTGATTTATAACTCTTCCATCTTGTCACAACTTTAAATGCAGGACGACTCCCTGATTTCCTCACTGATGTGATTTCTTTGATCCTCTGTCCAAATGGGCTTCATATTTGTGAGGAGAAAAGTTAATTGGTGAGATATTCACTCGGTGGATAACTCTATGTTTGATTTCTTGTTTAATATTTTCTGACGACACCCTCCAGGAATTAAACATCAGACTTTTAACTTCATTACAGATAATGATGCGGTAGATGAAAGAGTTTGGGAAATACTTTTTTGTGTCCATCAAAAAAAACACTTTTAATTTCTGCTTACTTAATTGGAAAAAATAACAAAACAGGGAACAGAAACAGCCTGAAAGTCTTCGTAAAAGAGAATTGTCTGTGTGACACAGAGCAGTCCAGACATAAACAGACAACAAACTGTTCACACGGTAACAGTCATAAATCTGAACAGTCAGAACTGCAGGAGGTACAAGGTGAGAAGACAGTGTAAACAGCCTCAGGCCTGAGAGACACTGAACACAGCACACATTTATATTTTCAACACAAGCAGTGCCTTTGCTATTGTTCTCTCCACCTTCAGCAATAATTCATTAATGAATAACTGCACACCAACCTTCTGCAGCCTGTTACAAGAATATTTTATTAACTTTTTATTGCACAGAAGTTAAACCTGACTCAAACGCCCATGTTAACTTAAGATAATGGAGTTTGAAAAGTTTCAAAGAGACTGCAGAAGCACGGAGAGTTCTAGCTCTTTTCTAGAAAGTGTGCATGTCTATACCATGCTCAGTCTGTAATCTTGTTACCTGTTGTCTTTGTCTGTGAGTCGATTGCACATATGCAATGGGAGTGATCCTCTTCTGCCTGCCGGCCCTGCCACCCTGGCCTGGCTGGTTTTGTGTGTATGTGCATATGTGTGACTATACAGTATGTGAGTTTGAAATAAGTATGTGCGTGTGTGCTGTGAAGCAAACTGAGCGGCTCTGTGGCTGATATTTTATGTGCTGCGTGTCATAGTTGGGTACTTTAACTCTAACATGGCTCAGTATGTACACTCACATTACTGCTGGCTGGGAGTCTTTACTGATTGTGTCAGTAAAATAACCACACACATACATACACACACACACACACACACACACACACACACACACACACATGCACACACACAAACACGCACACAATCACATGCACACAGGGATTTGACAGAAAGTGTGTCTTGAAGAGATGATGGTAGCAGCTCAAGCAGGCCCAGATATTAGATTATATTAGTTTCCTGTTTGTGCCAGAAGCCTGTGATCTCACCAATAAGGAAGTCAGTGTGTGTGTGTGTGTGTGTGTGTGTGTGTGTGTGTGTGTGTGTGTGTGTTTGTGTTTGTGTGTGTGTGTGTGTGTGGTGTGTGTGTGTGTGTGTGTGTGTGTGTGTGTGTGTGTGTGTGTGTGTGACCATGAGTCAGGACATTTTGTCAGATGGTGGAGTGATTTGTATTTGTTGTATACTTGAACCTTCAGAGAAGAACAAAGTAAAGATGAATCGACGAATGTTGAGAACAGATGTCCACATGTTTGTTTGCACCGCATGATGGGAATGTGAATAGTTTAATTGAGCAGTTGTATAAAGAAACTGAAGTACTCTGCATGAGTACAGCGAGAGGTATTTCACTTTTCTCAGGTATTGCAATTTATGCTAATCTATACTTGTCTTCATCTAAGAGGCATGTTCTGCCATTTGTATTTATATCAGATACTCTGATCAGTCTCATAATATGTGTTGAAAATAGGATGCAAAATGTAAAGAACAAGTAGTTAAAACTACCAGTACTTCAAACTACATGTCTTATACATGTAAATGCAAATGTAAAAATAATATAGAAACATTTTCTTGCAAAGTGAGTACTTTTTATATATGAAAAGTATCAAATGTCATTTGTTCTCTTCTGTTGACTGTTAAAGGCATAAAAAGCCCAAACAAATCATGTTAAAGTAGCTTTTGCACCGTTGTTGATGACAAATATTATCAAGGTTTCACAGTAAGCAGATCTCAGTCTGATTGAATAAAAGGGGGAACTGCAGTTTTTAGAACTTCCACATTGGCTTCATTTCTCAACACTGGAGGCTGCCGCTTGGCTTCCACATGTCAGCAGTATTTTGAAGTGTCAGAAACCGATAACAAATAGCTATTTGCCATACTTGTGATGCACAAGCAATGCACTGAGGAGTACAACAATGTTCCTTTAACACTAATTTAATTGTTCATCTCAAGAGCTGTCATCCTTAACAGCACCACAGGTTTCTGAATTCAAAATGCATTCATTGTATTTGTCAAATTCAATAGATTATTACATTGTTAAAATGGCATTTTATTTGGTAAACAGTGCTTATGACTTGTGAGGACTCAAAAATTTGAAGCCTATGACTTCGGACTTGACTCGACTTGTTTTCTTTACTTGAGACTTGAGTTGGACTTGGGATTGAAGACTTGAGACTTACTTGAGACTTGCAAAACCATGACTTTTCCCACCTCTGGAAGTAGATGAGGAGAACGTTTCATTTACATGAGCACAGTAATTCAATTACATGTGCGCATATGGGGCTATTCATCATGACTTAATTCATATTTTATTTTAATCACACATCTACCTACATGGACACCCCCACCCCCCAAATCTAGACACCATATGACCCTATTCATGTAGTTTAATTCCATATTTCATACTAATTAATTTAATCAATTACACACAGCTGGGATATGGGAGCAGAGGGGCTGAGACCAATTCACAACCCCCCCCACCACACACACACACAGGTCTACAGAGCTGTTCAGCCCTGTCACACGCACATTCATTGAGTAAGCTTCAGGCACAAAGACAGTCTGTTTCCAAACGTCCAGCTTGTCTTCACCTCCACACCTCTACCTCCCTTCTCCACTTCTACCTCTCTACACCCCCCTCATCCCATCACCACAGCCCAAAGTCCAAACAGCCCGTCATTCAACAAATGGCTCTCGCAACTCCATGCACACCTGTCTACACATGTGTGAGTGTGTGTATGTGTTGATAGTTTGCATTGTTGCACCCGTCAGAGGCTGCAATGTTTATAAAAAAGCAGAGATGTTGCAATGAATCTGTGAATTCCTGTCTTTCACAGGTCCACATACTGTATATGAAGTATACTGTATATTGTATATTGTTTAATCTTAACACACATTTAACAAAAATCGTAAAAACCTGCTGCTGTGAGAATATCAACATTTAATACTTGCAAATTCACATATCAAAAAATCAAGTGGGGCGTTGGTGGCCTAGCGGTCTAAGCGCCCCACATTCAGGGGCTACAGTCCTCGTCGCAGGGGTTGCCGGTTCACTTCCCTGCCACGACCATTTCCTGCATGACTTCACCTGCTCTCTACTCCCCACATTTCCTGTCTCTCTTCAGCTGTCCTATCAAATAAAAGGCAAAAAGCCCAAAAACATAACTTTAAAAAAAATAATCAAACTAAGGCACACTGCAGGGGTAGAACCGCAACAAAATCCAATTTAATGTTGAAGAGTACTTACCTATTAATTTGAAGTGAAACAGGCTTCACAGGTGGATTTTTACCCGAAGCACTGAAGCATAATGGAACGTTATTATTAAAAGTTGATGCACTTGCAGGTTTTTTTTGCAATTGTTGAGTGGTATTCATACCCAAAAAAAGTTGGTATGCTCTGTAAAACTAAGCTGCAACCTCCGGTCGAAAAATATGAGTCAAACAACTGTAGCTTTTGGCTAGGAGGCCCAAAGGCCGCCTCTTTACGTCACAATCACTCGACAGCAGCAATATTTCTGCCTCTGATGATTGGCCTCAAAACAGCGCTTCAGGAACAGATGGGTGACGTCACGGATACTAAGTCCATATTTCATACAGTCTATGTGTAAAACGTTGAGAAAAATATAATTTGAAGATTTGCAAATCATTTAAATATTCCCATATTCAATAGAAAATAGTGCAAAAAAACACTAATTGTAACATTTAGTTGTTTCATGAAAATTATAAATGCTTATTTTTCGTTTTATGCCAGCAACACAGAAATGTGGACAGGGCATGTTTAAAGTGAATTACCTCGTGTTGCAAGATGCAATATTTCTTATAACAACACTGTTAATGTTAGGGAGCTGAGGAGACCAGTTTCTACATTGGGTTTTTAACATGAGATGGAATGGATGTTGCAGGCAAAAGGCAGAAATTTGTCTTTGACTTGCTTGTACAAAATATATAACCTGTCAAAAAAACCTAAAAACAAACAGGGTAGCACGGGAGACACAAGGAAGGTAATAGAAAGTATAATTTCCCACTGAACCTTAAGAAGTATTGAGTACTATAACATTTATGAATAGAGAGTACCCCAATAATGTAGTTAGTTTAAGCACACAGTAAATACAGGCACTCATCCTTAATACTACTAAGCGCAACTCCAAAACACACACACACACACACACACACACACACACACGCACACACACACACACACACACACACACACACACACACACACTCACACACTCTCACACACACACACACACACACACACACACACACACACACACACACACACACACACACACACACACACACACACACACTAACAAATCCCATAATTCCTGGCCCACAGATGGACGGTAAGTGTAAGTAGAGACTACAGGTGTGTCTGTGTGTGTGTGTGTTCCAATGTGTGTGTGTGTGTTTATATTCCTGATGTGAGATGATAACAGAAAAGATAAAATCCAGGTATCAAAGCCTGCTGTAATAGGAGTGGAAACCTTATCCTATAATAGCCTGTTTGATTGCTGTTTCTCTGCCGACCAAACTCCTGTTGTGTTTCACTCAAGTTGAATTTAGGAGCACTCCTGTGTCTGCACTAGTCCAAAGAGGGGAAGGCAGAGGCTTGCTTCAGGTGCCTGTATGCAAAGAGTGTCAGAGTGGGAGTATTATCAGACAGCTCAGATGAGTGGGAGAAGATTAATCCAACAGATCCTCACACTGATCCTTCTTTCCGTACACTCTCAGTCTGTTCCTCCAAAAGCAGCCCATTGATTTGTATTGACTGACTGGAAGTGATGTAAACCATAAATAAGATCATGACACGACAATAGAAACGATGGAGAAAAGGTAGAACACTCTCCAGAACACTCCAAACACAATCAGAGGTAACCTCACTGCAACTTTGACAGGCTGTAAACTCAAACATACGCACTAAAGACTCAAACAAATATAGCAACGGAAATGTGCATGTAAAATGTGTGGTCAGCTGTAACAAATGCTTTTACTTAAATAACATAAATGATAAGTCATCACAGCCATGTGCACCAGGCCTCAATATGGTGTCCTGATCAGCCACTGTAGATATCAACCATAATATACATTTTAAAGTATTTCTAATTAATGCTAAGGTTTACAACATTTTCACTAAATTTATTCTGTATATTAGTCATTTACAATCAATGTCTACCTAAGGAAATACATTTTACAATTAAAAAAATAGCCTTTAAAGCATGATACACTGTAATTTATAAAAAAGGTTGACATGTTTATCATTTAGACCGTGCTAAAATCCACCAAAAACCCTTTGATAAGGTTATAATGTTAAATATAGATACAGAATGAGTTTCTATTTTGACACTAATTTGTTGCATTGGCTGTTTCTCCAAAGATCAGATCAAAATCTGACAGATAATGTTCAGAATATCTGCAAAAAATAACAACTGCCATCCAAGGTGTCATAAGTCCTCGGTGTCAGGAGGAAACAAACCCTGACTGTTATGTAAAGAGAAATATTTCCTACAATGTCAAAAAAAAAAAGAAAAGGGAACTAAAGAAACATGATACATTTGACAATTTTCTCCATTATTTTTCTTTGTGTGAAAACATCTGAAGCTCACACAGCTGCATCAGACAGCACAATGACAAGGAAGCCTCTGTTTTCTCTGGGCACACACACACACAAACTGACAACAACACACGCGCATACACAGCGCAGTGAGAAGGAAACAGCTGAAGGATGTAATAGGGCAGATGAGGATCATGGGGTTTGAAGTTTGGTTTGGGTCAGGGTGAATGTTTGGCAGCTGTGAGACAAAGACTTGCTATTAAAACTGCTCCCTTCTTGCCTGCAGCTTGCTCTGCAGTGAAACTTGTTTTGTCAGTCAGTTTGCCAGCTAACATCGACATAAATAAGCGGAGGCCATGTGACTCAACTCAACATGTTTTTGTGTCAATATGAGTGTATTCACCCCTCCAAAAAAGTGACATGGTCAAGCATTTACATTTGATAACTCTTCATGTGGTTTAACCCTGCTTTCCCTGCATATACTTACCAAACAAATAAACTTTTATCTGTCTTACACACACACACACACACACACACACACACACACACACACACACACACACACACACACACACACACACACACACACACACACACACACACAAACACTTACACCTACATGTGCACAAACATATACACACTAAAGGTATGGGCATCTATAAATCACTCATACTTCAGAGCCATATGCTCATACCTGTCTGTGAGGAGAGGCCCGAACACAGGTGAGCCACACACATTCCGGAAACCTGAAAGATATATAGATGGAGAGAGGGAAGAAGAGAGAGAGAGAGAGAGAGAGAGAGAGAGAGAGAGAGAGAGAGAGAGAGAGAGAGAGAGAGAGAGAGAGAGAGAGAGAGAGAGAGAGAGAGAGAGAGAGAGAGCACACCACCCTTTTCTCTTCTCCATCCAGCTGTGAGTGCCTCCCTCTCTTCTCCTCTCTCCTTCCCCCTCTCCTCCCCTCTCTTCCCCCTGGGATAGAGTGCTCACAGAGTGGCAGATGGGTGGAATGCATAATACATAGACTATTTGGGGGGCTGGGAGGGCTCTGCTTGTGTGTGTGTGTGTGTGTGTGTGTGTGTGTGTGTGTGTGTGTGTGTGTGTGTGTGTGTGTGTGTGTGTGTGTGTGTGTGTGTGTGTGTGTGTGTGCGTGCGTGCGTGTGTGTAGTCAGTCCACTGGGAGTAGGCAGTGGAGTCATTATAGATCTAATGGTTGTGTTTTAGACGCTGCACCGCGCCAATCTCATTTGAAGTGCAAAAGCCAAATGAGTGTGAAGCGTTTCATTACTCATGCTCTGTGTGCACTCCCCCCATATCGGTTCATGCAAGGCAACAGATCAGTGATGCAGTTACAACTTTGGAAACCAACATGTCAGACATATATGTGTGCCTATGTGTGTGTGTGTGTGTGTGTATGTGTAAGTATGTGCACATGAACTTTGAAGGACATTTAAGGTTGGTGCTGCAGCGACTAAATCTGAATCTATTGTTCCGCACCGTTGTGGTTCTTCTGCCTCCCTGCTCATGTAGAGCGACTTTATTTCACTAATTACTGTGATTACAGCAAGATGAGGCCGATGTATCATAATGTTGTGTAATTAGCGCTCAATTGTGAACTAACAAGGCCTCCTCAGGCATAGTTAATGGATTTTGGATAGACAAGCTGAGTTGAGGCATGACTAATACAGCATGGGTAAGTATAATTAAAGACTCCTCGCTGGTGGTAGACCCCCCTCCCCTTTATACAGAAGAAGTTTGAGGAGCCACGCATCAACAGGATTAACGTGAGCAAAGTTCATCTCATTTACATCATGAACAACAGCAAGGTCTCTCTCGGACCATTTACCTCCTCTGGAGTTCATGAAGATGTGTGAGGAGTGCACCCAAAAGAGATAAAAGGAAGCTTGTTAGTTGATGGAGGAGAAACCCAGGGCGCTGAGAGAGACAGCGTTGGTTTAGGAACACAAACAGTGAGGGGGGGGGGGGGAGAGACAACAAGAGTGGAGAAAACAGAGTGAGAGAACAATGAAGACAAGACAGAACAAGAGCGAGCTGGCAGGTAGCGAATTCTCAGGAGATTCATTAGGCTTGTCAGAAACGCTGGCTGTGAATATGCTTGCGCAGCATGCTCCTCTGTGAGCACACACACACAAACATAGACAAACATACACACACACATGGTAGCATACACACAGGTTGCCGCAGGTGTATAGAGCTCTCGTCTGCTGACAGGTAGGGATGAAAGTGAGACAGGGACAGTGGGATTTGGAGTCATACCGGGAAGACAGCAGGCTGCTTGTCTCTGAATGTCTGGAGTCGGAATGAATACCTCGGTGCTCTGTGGCACTCAGCAGCTCAGGTGATGACTGAAACATTTATTATGTGTAAATGTGACTGAGAGCTTCAGGTTTAAGTTTCAATAAGGTTTTACGGACTGTGGACACAACAGCTTTTCTTTCTACAGCACTAATGAGAAAGCTGTGACAGCAAAAGGGAACTAAAGAGTCCCTTTGTGCGTTGTTGCTCATGAAAGAATGAATCAATGCTGACTTTGTCAATTTGTCTGGTTAAATAAGGCTTAAAATGCACAAGAGTGAGTGTGTAATGAGCTGAAACAATAGGTAGCACAACATATCAAAAGTAAGCTGCTTGATTAGGAACCCATTTGTACACAAGACTCTTTCTATGAATAAATCAATGAGTGTATTGCGACTGTTTGTTTAAGGTGAAGAGCTTAAGATGAAAAATGACTAACAGATGATGAAATGACCTGAAATGTATGAAGCAATCTGTGCAAGTGAGTCCTTTGTGTGTATGCGTGCATGATTGCATGCATATGCATGTTCATCTTGGCACAGGAGCGCATGTGTTTGGGCTTTGGGCAGCATGTAAGTCCCAGCATTTAGGGGGGAAGAAAGAATCACCGTCTGATTCCCCAGCTGTTCTCACAGCCGGTTTTCTGCCTCGACAGACTCAACCACTCACAAAGAAATGTTGACTGTACTCACACACAAATGCAGAGTCTGGGGCATGCAGACAAATGTACGCAGAAAGCTTACTGACAAAGAGTTTGTCTTTGCAGACAAGTGCGCACCAAGTGAAGAGCCAGCCTTTCTGCACAGAGAGAAACTCCACACCAGCAGCTGGAAGCTCGATGACTGTTCCATGTGTTCATGTCTCACTGGAGATTCATAAAGCCCCAGGACCCATCCTGTGTGTGTGTGTGTGTGTGTGTGTGTGTGTGTGTGTGTGTGTGTGTGTGTGTGTGTGTGTGTGTGTGTGTGTGTGTGTGTGTGTGTGTGTGTGTGTGTGTGTGTTTGGAAGAAAGAGATAGACAGAAAAAGGAAGACAGAGCCAGAGAACTGCCTGTATGTATTCATCAGTTCCAGACAACTATTGTATTTCATCGACACCCTCCTGGCTGTATACTCCCATAATATTTTATATAATTTGTGTGGCTGCTGTATAACATCTTACTTCTTCTGGTTGTATAAAAATAGTCTCTCTCTTTCTTTATCAAAAGGGAGACACATTTTTAGTGGGAGTGACATTGTTTACATTCACCAGCGTGTGCGCTGCATCCCTCCCTCTCCTCTTCTTCCGGGGGACTCAGCTGCACCCTCAGGATCATTGGGACTACGTTTCCGTGACAACCAGACATCACCATCCACTGCTGACACTAAAATAACAGACTGAATAATTCAGACAGATCCATTTTTAAACAGCATGTCAATTCACATCACTGGCCTCAGACACCCTGTTTGGCACCCTGCGGACAGGCCCACCCATGCCGGGTTGAAGGGCGGGGTGCTGTGTCCAAAAGTCATTTAACAAAAATCTGTCTGTTAGAGCATGGAAACACACGGCAGCAGCAGCTGTCTGGAAAGGAAAGATTTTGCACAATCTAGGGCAGTGTTCCCTTATGACATGAAAACCCCCCAGAAATGCTTAAAATTAATATTTGCATAATAAAAAATGTATTGCATCACAGTAAAATCTAGTCGAGAGGTAAAATATGGAGAGACAGAGATGACATCTGTATAAATATTTTGTTCTCAGGAACAGTGCGGGACCCCACAGCCCTAAGTCTGATTTTGAGTCCTGTTTATTTACCAGAGTAATGAGAAAGAACTCTGAGATGAAAGCAAACAACACATGGATAAAGAGTTCAAAAGACGTCATCCATCAGAGATCGTTTTCATGTCTGATTTTCATTTAACTGTGTTAAAAAAATGGCCACAGAAATTAGCACCGATGACTTCCCATTTATCAGCATGAAGGATCGGTGCAGTATGATAATAAGAAGCTCTAATTAATTAAGACACATCTGTGATGCCTTTTAGATCAAGGAGTGAAATCTAAGCTAACAGCAGATTTAGCAAAGAAACAAGTATTCTTACAAAGCATGAATAATTTACTTATTTCATCTGTTTCACATCATATATGATTATTATCATTCACTCCAGCTGAAGTGATGAGCTGACTCTAACAGCACAACCTCACTCCCTCTCATGTCCCTCAGGTTTCAAGCTTCTAAATTTTAAGAACATCTCCTCTATGTTTTATGACAGGCTGGTGGAAAAAACATGTTCTGCAATTCAAAGATCTGCACAAACAAAACAAGAAAACAAAGCAAAAACAAACGCGCACATGCTCAAACAGCAAACACATTTCCAACTGATGACTTATTCAGATGGAACCCCGGGCTGCGAAACAAATATTTGCACACATGATTTCTCCTCAACCCCTGAGTGTTGAGAAATATTCAGATACTATTGTGTCAGCATATCTGTCTGTGTGCATGTGCATGTACGTGCGTGTGTGTGTGTGTGTGTGGAGCTGCTCTCTGTAATTTTACAAGCTCATACTCACACCCACACACATGCCCAATCACCAGAGGGCTAAACGGTATAACGGGGGAAAAAAGGTGAAGGGCCTTGCAGGTGTCTCCCTGCTCTCTTTGTCTTTTCCTCATTATCCTATCTGCCTCTCCCTCTCTTCAGTTCTGTCTGTGTGCAGTTGTTTACCAGATTTTAAGTTTTTCATTTACAAATCAGAGAAGCTCAAATATATCTTGGCAGAAGCAAAACTTTGTCTTGAAAAATGGTTTACAGAATGTTCCCTGAAGTCAAGCTGTGAAGCTTTTAACATACTGAAAGTTTTAAAGCATGAGTCAGAGCCACAAATAAAGTTTAGTAGTCGGAGAATGATATTTAATTTACACAACATACTTTATCTGTGGTTGTCATACAATCTAAAAAAAACTGCAGGAAGTGACAACCATTGCAGTCTCTGAAGACTGAAGATTACTGAGTCTCCCTCTGATCAATGGATAAATACAGTTTGGGGCATTTGCTAAACATAAGCTGACAGAAAGTAATCACACAATAATTTGTCTTCTAGGCAAAGATCTACCCCAATTACCAAGCACTGGAAAAAGTCTGTATGCACAGTGTCATTACTACTGTCATCAACAAATCCTCTACCCAGTATTTTTTTGTGCTGTTGAGGGTAATATACTGAAACTTGCGGCTTAGGTTCCAAATTTTTAATTCAGTTGAAGATCCTCATTTAAATAAAAATACCTTCCAGCACTCCTTTTCTTCCTTTTTTTTCTCCATCTGACACGGTATTTTGAATTTGACCTTATTTCGTGTCTTGGGATTTTGTGAGAGGAATCCTCCTGACACACCCTGTCATCCCTTCCTTCACACACACACACACACACACACACACACACACACACACACACACACACACACACACACACACACACACACACACACACACACACACACACACACACAAACACACACACACACACACACACACACACACAAATCACTCACCCCACCAACCTTCAGGCAGTGCACCTGGGTACAACTCACACACACAAATACACAAATGTGTGCATTGACACATTCCCCCACACATTTGAATGTGCAAAAATACACAAATGCACACTCGCTGAGACAAGCATACAAATAAGTGAGTATGAGTGTCAACCTCAAACAGCCAATCAGATTGTGCTTCAAACTCTGCATTTTAGCAGAATGAAGCTCCTAACAGCCGTTGTCAGGAGGTCCCCCATCAGTTCTTATAACAGCTACAACAGTATGACCACCTGGGAAATGACACACTCCAACATACAAACAGTGTGAAAGGCACTAAGAGACACACAGCAGGATTGATCTTCCTTAGCGGTATTGATTGGCCGACCCCCGACTCAGATCAGAAGATAGCAGCTGTGTGGAGCCATTTGCTTCCTGAAGTGCTTCGTCTCCTGCCTGGAAGATGAAAATAATGACGCTGTGCGCGTCTTCTGGCAGAGAAATTCTGCTGGCTGCAAAAGGGCAGGAAGTCCTCAGGGAGACAGTAACCTCAAAGGAAGGTCGCCCAAAGCCGTTAGCTTGAACCCCCGCCCTGGTCTTACTGAGTGTGTTTGTGGGAAATACTGTATAGCAGGGTTTATATCTTGTGGGGTTGGTATGTGAGTTTATAAGTGTGATGTGATCAGGCGTTCTGTAAGTGAGACAAACTGTGTGTCTCCAGGGTTAGTCTCATTGTAGCTTTGGATTTGCGTGTTTTGACTCTCAAACGAAAAGACACGCAGTCACACACTTGAATGCAAAGCTGGGATTATCATGAAGGGATATATTTAAAACATAATAAGTGTTTTATTCTCCTAAGACAGGATAGTTATATTTAATTATTTATCAAATCATGAATACGTTTCCCCTCCAAAGCTACTCGCTGAGCATCAACGATATCACGATGTAAGATTTACTAGCTTAGCAAAGTTTAATAAGCTGCTTGAGGGTATTTGGGTTTTGACTTTCAGATAGTCCACACTTTCCTCAATATTCTGTCAGTTTTTGACGTGAAAATACATCCACTATTCATCTGGAGCTCTCTGTTCTCCTTAAATTCTGGCACAATCTAAAAGTTAATGACACTGCAGATCAACCTGGATAAGGTCAGAGGATTACACAGAAGAGAATGATAAAGTCTCAAATCCAGTATTACTCTTTCAAACAAAAATTGCTGTTGGCCTACATATTGTTTTCTGTGAAATATAGTATTGCACCACAGTTACAACAATCACTGGTTATATCACTAGCAGAAAAAAATGAAACAGCCGTTGCTGCCACAGAAAAAAGAGCAACTTCAGCTGACTGGTTCCTGGTAGGTTTGCAGTTTTGAAAGCATTCGTAATGGGGTTGAAATACATTTGTGTCAAGTACATTACGCAGAATAAGGGCCCTGGACCAGACTGAGGGAGCCCCAGTTTGTGTTTTTTCACACATACCGTCACAGGTTGAGAGTGAATTAATTGGTGAGGTTTAAAAAAGAAACCAGAAAGTCATTTCAAAACACTTGCCTCACTATTTTTCTGAAGGTACTTTCAGAATCCCTAAAGGATTTTCTAACCATCTGCTGAATAACACAACACAGTTTTCCGATCTTTTCCCAAGCTGCTCTTCGGTTTCCAAATAAAGACCAATATGGCATCCTTCCAGCTACCTCGAAACTGAGACTAAACTTGTAAGACACACTTTTTTTATATATGTTATTTGCAAAGTGCATACTTTTTCACTCAAATCTGAGGGTTATGAAAATGTTGATATAGAAATATAGATTTCCTCCTACTGTAAGCATTTTTTAATGACTTGGGTTTTTAGTTACTTCCAAATAATTAACTTAACAGACACTCAATGTAATCTATGTTATCCATCTATTCTTATTTCAAAGTATCAAAACTGATGATTTGTCACGGCTCTTGGCTTCACATACAGACAGACACGCAAGATACCCATCAGCCTTTGCAAGAGATGCACCAGGCTTTCAATGAACTGTAACATATAAACCATGTGCTGTAATATTAGATGCCAAGAGAGACTGCCTATACACTTACACTGACAATGGTATTTAGGTTGGACAAAAAAAAAAGCAAAATTATGTGGTAGAGCCGACCCTGCCTGAAGCAGTTGACAGCCTATCTTTCCCATCAGTTGTTCACCGGCTGGTAGTTCAGCAAAGGGGTCCAGCTGATTGACGTCTCTTGTGAATAATACACTTACTGTAGACAAGTACCCCATATAATCCCACTTACAAAAAAAAAAAAGGGGGGGGGGGGGGACTATCCCTTTAATGCAGGTGTTAGACAAGGAGAAAAAAATAGGCTGTTCTTTGCATCTATGACCAACAACATAGCTACCTTAAGCATCTAAAATGAGGCGCTGAGTGTGCAGCGAAGATATAGGTCAGGGGCATCAGACTCATTTCAGTTCAGGGGCCACATACAGCCCAAGTTGATCTGAAGTGGGCCAGACCAGTAAAATCAAAACATAGTAACCTATAGATAATGAAAACTCCAAAGTTTTCCTTTGGTTTTAGCGCAAAAAAGTACCGGTACATTCTGAAAATGTTCACATTTAATGAACTATCTTTCTACAAAAACAGCTGTTGTATTTTTTGCCATGATGAGTCTCATAGTGGGGCTGAATATTTGACTCTTTAAGCCCTGAAACCTGCTGCGAACACACCAAACACACAGGTTACCCATTCACCTGACACAGTGTATGTTTACTGTAAAATAACAGAGATTATAATAATGAAGAAGGTAAACTTGACTATTTTAAACCCCTCAGCTCCAGCATGAACAGTTTGCTTGTTGGACAGTGTTGTATGCAGGGGTGTAGTGCTAGTGTTAGTAGTTAGTGGATCATCTTATAGTGCTCTAAAAAGTCTATATGAATCTCAACCGGATTATGCAAACAGCAAGTCATCTATTTTCTCACTTTGAGAAAAAAAGTCCCGCTAAAAAAGTGTCGTTCAGGTGCGCTCAGTCAGCACTATGATTACAGCGACCCCCAGAGGACAAATTTAAAATAGTAGTTATTTTTATTGAAAAATTTCAGTTAAGGTCTTCTCTGTCATTTTTTCACTTGACAAAGTCAGTCCGGTTTTAGCCCTTGAGCTGCATGTTTGACACCCCTGATATAGGTATTTAATAAGAAGATGAAGTCAGGACCAAGTTTATTCTAATGAATGAGACACTGGTGAAGCTAAAGGTTAGCTTGATGATGAGGCTTAGGTTAGTTTGGTCTTTACTAAAAGAGAAAAAATGGGTAGGTTGAAATGTGTTGCCCTACCATGTTGTTTTCACAATGGTTAACAAGCATGAATCTCTTGTAACCTCAGTCATAGTTAAGCTAGCTGATGCTAACAGTAGGGAATACATCCAACACGCAGTCTGCTTGCTTCTTATACAGAAATGTCCTTACAATTTCAGGTTGATAGAAAAAAAGAATTCACAAATACAACATGTCATGTAACTAATTTCTTTTCCCTTAGGTGTTTAGAAATACTGTATGTTGTTACTTTTTTAATGAGCCATATTTTGTCTGTAACTGGTTGCATTTTCATTTGATTTAGCCTGGCCTGTCTTTCAATAGAGTTAATGTAGGATTAATGTTTCCTGTAAATCCTAGGAGCACAATTTGCTTTTCTTCTTATCTCTGCCCAAACTTATTTTTACTGAATCACTTAACATAAATAGCAAAAAGCTAAAGCCTGCCAGAATCCAAAATGTTTCTGGTAAATGTTCTGAAGGACTTTTAAAACTTCACTTCATGAACATCAAGCTCCTATGAATCAGCTTCAGTTTGGAAGAAATTGCAAAAAAACATACATTTTATAAGTAAGTTAATCACATGTAGTCATCTGTAGTTTTGCAAAACTTTGTGTGTACATGGAGACCAAACACGTCACTCTAGACACCTATTACAGAATATGTCTAAGTTCAAGTTTATGCACCTGGAACCATGCCAGTACAGCAAAAGAATAAAAAATGACAAATAGCATGAATGACATTAATTTTATTTAATTTTTTCTTTTGGTATCTAAATTTTTACTGTTTTTGAGTTTTAAAAGTCTTTATTCCGTGAAATTTATATGTTATTTCCTTAAAGGTGAGGCTTCCTGTCTGGCACCTTGGCTCCTCAAACATCCTCTTGATCTGACAGGCTGCTGTTTAGATTCCAAGCAGCCGCCCATCTCTCTCCTCTCCACCTCAAAACGTCTGTCTCCTCTGCAGTCTCTCTTACAACCCCCTCCTTTCCCCTCTTTGGCCTCTCTGTATCTCTGACAAGCTGGCACACTCAAAAGGGCATTGTCAAAACGTCAAACTTTATAAAATATAGATATTGAAGGAGATGTACAGAGCCATGAGGAAAGTGAATGAGAAGATGAATGGGAGGAATATGAGAGAAGTGTTAAAAAAAGAGAGAGAAGACAGAGAGAAAAAAAGAGATATGAGCTCTCTGTGGTAAAAGACAATAAAGTGTGAAAGGTTTTTCCTTTGTTTGATGTCCTGCCCTCAGGGGCTCGGTGACAGAGACCGCTGCAGAGCCCCAGTTAAAAGAGGAAAAATGACAGGAGCCATTTCTCTCTTTTTCTCTCCATGGCCCTTCAGGATGAGGGTTGTCTCATCCTGTGTGAGTATGTGAGGGTGTGTCAGAGGGAAAGGGAGAAAAAAAGGGGAAGAGTATGAGACAGAGAAAGCAGAAAAAGAGAGAGAGGGAGCCCTTGGGGTCTAATAAATCAGGCCTGCATTGAACTGGAGGGTCCTGGAGGATCTTGCGTGGGAAGACAGGTGTCCATAGCATTCTAGGGCAGAGGTTATGGTCAGACACATCAGTCATCTCACAAAATACACAAACACACACACAGACACACGCAGGGCTGAAATTACCCAGAGACAAAACCCATTTCCTCCTCATGTAGCTCATTACCATGTCACATCCCCCTGCTTCATATTTGGTTTGGTTTCAAATGTGAAATACTGCTGTGATCAAATAATGGGAGTAAAAGGCGATGGGAGCCGCTTTTGTAAACAGTTTAGCATTGATTATTCTGCCGCTTATTGTGTTTCACCATGTCTTCCTAACGGTTTATAAAAAACAAAGCCAGGCAGCCACCTCAGCGCCGTGGCTCCCCGACAACATTAGCATAATAATAATTCACCGGCTGGAGTTATGGAAATGAAATCAAATATTGTTCTTTTATTCTGCAGCATGCAGCACTATTCTGCCAAGACATCCACTTATTACATATGACAAACAGGAATTAAAGACACTAGAGAGGAACAGAGGCGAGCGGGGGAAGATATCGCACCTCCCACAGCGCCTCTCTACTGCTGGAATAAGTGTGTGTGTTTGTGTATGCAGATATGAGAAGTGTGCGTTTATGTAATATAGGCAACCTTGAATCCATAGTTTAGAAGTAGTGTATACGCAGGAGGTCCTGAGAAACTGTGGACTGTATATTGTTTCCGGGATAAAACCAGAGCAGTCAACTCTGTCATCTGTTGGAGCCATTTCCATGAGTGTGTGTGTATGTGTGTGTGTGTGTGTGTGTGTGTGTGTGTGTGTGTGTGTGTGTGTATGTGTGTGTGTGTGTGTGTGTGTGTTTGTGTGTGTGTGTGTGTGTGTGTGTGTGTGTGTGTGTGTGTGTGTGTGTGTGTGTGTGTGTGTGTGTGCATGCCTCAGGGTCAGAGTTAGGGGAATGTTGCGTGCCTCTCTTCGCTGTCCTCGTTTTCACCCTCACAGATGCAGAAAAATAAAACTACATGCCACAAATAGACACACACTTTAAACTCACGCACACAAATACACACTTGTACACACACATGCAGACAGTCAAAGAGTGAAGGGTCCTGCAGAGTTCATAAGCTAGTGAATAATAAAAGCTCCATGCTGAACCTGGTTGTCTGTCTGCTGTAAAAATGGCCTGTCTGTGACATGAATATAATTTTTACTTTGTGTGTGTTTGTGTGTGTGTGTGTGTGTGTGTGTGTGTGTGTGTGTGTGTGTGTGTGTGTGTGTGTGTGTGTGTGTGTGTGTGTGTGTTAGTGCACACGCAGACGTGTGTGTATGAGTAAGTGTGCTCTCTATGGTAACTAGATGAATTATTCACTGTTTACTGATGAGGAAGCATTTAGGCTCCCAGGAGTGGTGCTCAGAAGCAGGCCTCACCTCTCTCCTCTTGCCCTTTCTGTCTCTATCACTCTCTCCTCCTTCACTCGCTCCTCATCACACTTTCATCTTCTCCCTCCATTACTGGAACTGTTGGTTCAAACATCACACCTTTGTGGGACAGGAAGCACACCATCTCAAGTATTTTTTTCCCCCGTCTTTTGCTCTGAATTCTCTGTCTGTATGATCCGTCTGACCTAGTTGAGGAACATCGTTCTGACGGTGAAATCTCTGTTGTGATGTACACACTGGGAATCCATTTGCATGTATTAAGTAGAAGGATGGGAATCGGATTTTACTCTTTGGTACTGCCTTAGCTGAATTAGCATCACTTCACTTGACTACCTCAGACGTTAAGATATACCCACACAAGTCCCACATAAACACACTAAATGCACACATGCGTTAAGACAGGCTGAGACACAGTTAATTCATCCACTAATCAAGCTCCGATTACCAGTAGGAGGCTTTCACACATGGGGACCAAACCCTGTCTATCTAATTGGTCCGCTGAGAAAATCACTAAGCTGTTCACATCTGCAGGGATACATACACACCCACACCCACACCAACATATATATGAACACACACACATGCTTACACACATATATGGTCACTCTGAGCCAATCAGTGCAGAGCTCCTTGGGCAATGTGCACAGTTCTATCCTTTCCTTTATCCATCCTTTATCCCTTGGTTCATCCCTCCCTTTCAGCTCCATCGGTCCCATTACCAAAGCCAGGGACCCCAATCCCTGGAACAGAACCTCCACACATACACACCACACACACATGCACAGACACACACCTCACTTAGCCACAGCCCAGCTTCCACCATGACAAAGGTCCAAGCTGTTTTAGCCTTTTGGTATCTTTCCTATGTGTTTTTGGTGTGTGAGTGTGAGCGCAAGTGTGTGTGTGTTTGGAGTTGGGTGGTTTCCCATCCGGAGCAGCCGTTGTGCTGCTTATTAAACAAAGCCTGTCTAAAGCTGTCCTAATCCTTTCCCATAGCTATCCCTGACTACACATTCTGATATACACACACATACACACTCACATGCACAGATATCAGCACATTTGCTGAAGTCCAGCGCTCAATCTGTCCTCTGTCAACCCCAGCAGAAAAGATGGGGAACGAGGGAGAAATGAAGGAAAGGGAAGACTTAGGAACACACACATTTTTACACACTTGCAAACACACACAAACACACAGTGCATAGTTCTTTAGGGTCCGGTGGGTAGTCGCCCATCTGGGACTCTAGATAACCCTTGCTACCTACTAGAGTATGCAGCAGTTTTCAGGGTGTGTGAGTGTGTGTGTGTGCATGTGTGTGTGTGTCTGTTAGGGGAGGATTATATATGTATCAGAATCCTCAGCACCCAGTGGCACTAAACCAGGAACCAACACAGCTCTTCCAGCCA